>NC_057814.1:54432421-54793007 GCF_018294505.1 Triticum aestivum | reverse complement strand
GAGTTGTCACCCTTCTGCTGTCATTGTTGGGGTGGGGGGGCGGGGGAGGGGGAGGGAGAGAAACACGTATCGAGAGTGTGCGCGGTAGGCACAGAGGCACAACTAGCGAGTGTGTGTGTATGCGTGTGTGTGTTTGAAAGAGGAGTAGATAGATTACTATCTAGATCGAGGTGCCGCCCTACTCCTTCGGTGTCGGGTAGTGTGTGTGTGCGTGCGTGTGTGTTTGAGAGAGAAGCCAGTCGATAGATTAGTATCAAGATCGAGGTGTCACCCTACTCCTTCGGTGTTGGGAAGTGTGTGTGTGTGGTTGTGTGGGTGTGGGTGTGTGTGTTGGGGGGGGGCAGTGACACTTACATATGCCTACTCTTATAAAAAACAGAGTTGGTGATGATGGTGTTCCTGCCATCCTGCAATATAGGCCATCCGATTTATACCCGACGGATAGGAATGAAACTGTGGCAATTTTGCAAAAAGATACCCACACCCCTCTCCACATTTGCAAATAAGGCATTCCCTCGTTCATCCTTTTCTCCCACAAGATAAACTACTCATACAAATGCATCTTGATGTTCGGTGCAACGCATGGGCATCTTGCTAGTAGGGAGAAGGAGTTTGTGTGACACATATCTAGCTATATTAAGGGATAGGTAGATAGCATTTGTGCGAGGCATACTTAAAGCATCACGAAGATAAACAAAATTGTGTGCATGCAAGTGCTGGAAAAAATGAAGCGAGAAACAATGTGTGTGCGTGCGCGTGCGCGCGCGTGTGTGAGAGAGAGATAGAGAAGAGAGAGAGGGAGAGAGAGAGAGAGCGAAATCTCAAAACAAAAGGTGCTCTGTTGGAATCCCATTGTATGTATTCATATGGTTCCGGAACTCAAGTTAACCTTAGGCATATGTGTGAGAGACATTATTATACTTTGAGACATTAGTGGCTGTGGGTGGGCGGAATTAAAGGGGTGGGCGTGTTCGACAGAGAGAGCGTGTGTGTTTCTGTGTGAGAGACTTGTAGGACGGGGTAGAAAGACGAATTCTAACCTTGACGGAGGGAGAGAAATACACGAAGTGCGCGTGTGTGATTCCGATGCCCATAGGGAAATGAGATATGTATGCGTGTGAGAGACATTGCACAATTCATTCACGTATCACTATCTAGCGATCGTGGACGTGCATCGCTTGAACATAAATCAATATCTACTTCGTATGGTGGCCAAAGGTACAATATCGATTCAATGCTATAAAGATTGGACACTCACATATCACATTTTTTTCTATTTAAATAAACCTTTTCAGTTGTGCATGCCAAAGTTACAGTGATGTTCCTTCAAACAACCAATGTAGCTATCATGTACATGCACCATTGTTACTCTTGCATTCAAATATATTAGTCTTGGATGATTTAAGGTTCTATTATGAAGTAATGTATGTAATATTCATATATGAATTCAACGGGTACGCAATTTATGAAATGGAGGCTATGTAATCATATGAGGTAACACTTTTAAGTAGCGGACTACAATATCCATTTCTTTTTGTGCGCCTCTACACTAACACATCAATGCATTATGTTTAAAGTAAATAAACAATTGCACTAAAATATCTATTTACACGAGAAATACATAGGCTGAGCGTTTGATCCCTTTTTTTGTGAACGTGCCACTACACCCGTACGATTGGCCACGCCCGTGTGAACATCCAAGTTATCAGCGCATCATCCCGAGTTATTGTCTTTTTTTCTGGGGTGGACTTCACACCAGTTATTAACTGCCGACGCGTGCCCCGTGTACATAGTCTCGCATGACCTTCCCGCTAGCACGGTCCAAAATTAGTTGAAACTGGATACGAACGATCCCGCGGGCGGCAAAATCTCCCGCCTCCTTCTAAAATTTCCGCCACCTTAGTCTTTAGCATGCGAAATTCCCCTTTTGTCCTTGGTGCACGGAGACCAACAGTTACAGTACCGCCCTCATCTACATAATAGGTCAGGGCTACTTTGGTAACTTCCGGTTCCCCCCACTACACGGCACCCCCATTTCCTCTCCCCCTCCCGCCGTCCGTACTTCATCGGCCTTTCTCCCCTCCCCTCTCGAAACCCTAGACTGCTCATCCACCGGCATACCAGAGCCCATTCACTGCCAGCGGCGTCTACCTCGCCGGATCTACTTCTGTGGCCGCATCTACCCCTCCCACCTCCCCTAGAAACAAGTAGACTGCTCATCCACCACTGTACCACAGCCCGTTCAGTGCTGGCCTTGTCCCGGCGCCGGATCTGCTTCGCCGGTACTCTCGTCAACCACAGCGCATCTGCAGCGGCTCATTCGTACTCCCCACCGGAGACGCTTCGTCCACACCCCCGGAGCCGCCCCACCGACGCCCGGTCGACGGCCTCTGATCCTCTTCGCCGACACCTTCCTCAACCCTACCGGAGCCGCTTCACCGACACCATCGTCAACCCCACCGGAGTAGCTTCGCCTATACCATTTTCAACCCTACCAGGGCCGCTTTGCCAACTCACAAGTCCACGGCCTCAGATCCGCTTCCTCGCACCCTCATCCAACCTACCGGAGCAGCTTCTGACGCCCCATCCACGACCGCAGATCCGCATCGTTGACACCATCCTTAACCCAACCATCGGAGCAGCTTCACCTATGCCCTCGTCCATGGCCACAGATCCGCTTCGCCCACACCGTAGTCCACCCTACCGGAGCCGCTCCACAAACACCCTACTCGACGGCTCTAGATCTCCTTACCGGACTCCGACAGCCAGCACAGCGTCATCACCCTTGACGTTTCTAACCTGATTCCCACCGTCTGGCAAGATGCCAAGCACCCGCCACGGCCTAGGTACTTGTCACCTTTAAACCCGTCCAGCATCACCTGCCCGATGTACTTCAAATATACTAACATGTCGCTATTACCTGTTATGTAGCTGGCAAAAACTACAAGGACGATGTTTCTTCTGGATCTAACAGCTTGGCCAACCAAGATCCTGGACCGAGGCATTGCTATGATCTTGTAAGCGTGTCTCTCTCTCTTGTATTGTTCTGTGCCTGCCAGCGTGCTTTGCTAGGATTTTCGACCAGTAATCCCTTTGGGCAGACGATGATTTCTACTACTGGCTGGTAAATTAGATATGTAGATGTCATACATGATACTACCTCGTACCTCCGTTCCTAAATATAAGTCTTTCTAGAGATTCCACTATAGGCTACATATGGAGCAAAATGAGTGAACTACACTCGAAAATGCATCTATATACATCTGTATGTGGTCCATACTAGAATCTCTACATAGACATATATTTAGGAGCAGAGGTAGTACATTACACAAAATCATAGGTGGCATGTAGGAATTCCAGTACACTACATTAGGCTCCCTTAGAGTGCTTGCTAGTCCAGCACACAGAGTCATGGCTAGTTTATGCTACGCACACAATCATTAATTGGTGGTTTAAATATGCGCAAGGGATATGCAATGTATTATCATGTAGAGATGTCTGAAATTAGCCGTGTCAACTTGCAGATAGGGTTACACAATGAAAAAGTACAAGGTGTATGTGGCAATTTCATGGAACATCGCAAAAAAGGAGAGCCAACGGTGAGCCTATACAGTGTGCTATGGTACGTTACTCCTCCATTGCAATCATCGTGACATGTTATTTGTATGTCAGTTCTATTGGCCAAGTTTCTTAGGGACAGTTATTACGAGTTATCCTAAGAAAATAAGCACCTGTGAATATAAGCTCCATGTAATAAGCCAACCAGTTCTTTTCATTGCGTTTTCAGCTTATCTTTGGTATGATCAGTGAAAAGTCTAGATTGCATTATATTTTTTCATTTTGCTGTCCATATGAAAATTAATTTGACTTGCAAACATCACAAATTGAACCCAGTGCAGTAATTAATATGATAGGAAAACAGACCATCACTATTTGCTCAAAATGCAAATACAAAGATACCATCTACTTGGCACAATCTACTTTGGTCAATGTTTTCCATAGAGATCCCATTGCCTAATTTAAACGAAAAACGCATGACCCACATTTAGGTGAAGAACAATTATTTATTGAAATTCGATGGTCCAAGTGGCTAGTTATTATCATATAGTAGCACCACCTGAAAGCATCATATAGCAACAGCAGCAGCTCATAGCAACTCATCATACAACAGCAGCAGCAGTGTGCAATTAATCATATACCAGCAGCAGCTCATAGCAATTCATCGTATAGTAGCAGCAGGAGCAGCTCATAGCAATTCATCATATAGCAGCAGAAGGAGCAGCTCATAACAATTCATCATATATCAGCAGCAGTAGGAGCAGCTCATAGCAATTCATCATATAGCATCAGCAGGAGCAGCTCATAGCAATTCATCATACAGCAGCAGCAGGAGCAGCTTATAGCAACTCATCATATAGCAGCAGCTGCTGCTCATAGCAATTCATCATATAGCAGCAGCAGCTCATAGCAATTCATCATATAGCAGTAGCAGCTCATAGCAATTCATCATATAGCACCAGCAGGAGCAGCTCATAGCAATGCATCATATAGCAGCAGTAGAAGCAACTCATAGCAATTCATCGTATAGTGGATCAGAATGAAAATTTGGCAAAAAATCAGAGGAGATCCTCACCTTGTTGGATGAGCTCATCCTTCAACAACACCTCAAGGCCACGGTCTGGGAGGTGGGGAGGGGGAATAAGGTGCCTTCTGCCGCAGTGTGGCATCAGCCATAGTTGTGCAGCGCCTGCCGGAGTAGTGCGTTGGACGAACCACAGTGGAGCAGCTGCTGGAGACCATGAGAATGAGGGGCGACACCAGAGGGAGGAGCAGCCAGGGAGATTTGCCCCTACCCGCCGGCCATGTAGGCTAGCTGGACAGAGCATCGTGAGGACCAGGCAGATGGGACCAGTGGCGAAGGCTTGCTGGAGGAACCCTAGAGCTGCAGGCAGGGGATCGAGGTAGAGGGAAAGGGGAGAGGAGATGCAAGCGGGCAGGGCAATGAACGCTCACGTGTTTGTTTTTACTTGAGGGTGAGGTGTGACGCGAGCGTCACCAGTTGCATTTTGAGTGTAATATAGGCAGACAACAGAGTCATTTCACTATCCCCCTTCCCTTCAATTTTTAGTGAGGTTCTACCCGAAACACCCCCCAAAGCGAAATTAGTTAAGCCCAAGCCCATAACTCAAAAATGACTTCTTTACATCTTTAATGGCTTATTTTGACAATAATCCCTGAAAAGGCGGAATAGAACTGGCCCTTAACCTGCAATTCAATTGTGCGTGCAATGATGAATCACTCCTGCCTGCTATAGTGTACATTTAGGCATCATCATACATGGCATAACCTAATACATGTGCATTCCATTGTAGAATCTGGAATATACAATGTTTATGTTAGTTCATACGTTGCACATGATGTTTAAATGTCCCTTAAATCTGGTCAGTCAAGTGATGGTCTTTAAGCCTCCTTCTTTGCTTCTTTTCTTGATATGTAAGATTTGCTCACACATCTGTTCAATTGCTTGTTTGCATCAGCCAACCATACTAGGACTGTTTGCTTTGATTACTTGCTGTTCTTGACCTAACACTCTAACAGAGCTTGTCAACGATTTAAACACTAAGGGCTGCTGTAGTGGGGCCTTTTCTAACTCATAGGTGACATAAAGGTTTGGCTGTATAGTAAAGTAGGCTCTCCAAGAGTACCTGGAGATCCAGTTCGAAGGTATGCCTAGTTTTTACATAGTGCAGACATAGTAAATGCTCATTTCATTGTGTGCAAGTGCAAGAGATGCGGCATGTTTCATTATGTGGTGTTGTTTTGTTATAATCTCATCCTTTTGTGTTCACAGACTGGAAAGTATGCATATTTATCTTCCAAGGAGACGAGTAACTAGTTTGTGTCACCTTGCAGAGGGGGTGTAATGAAGATAAGATTGAGGATTTCCAAATACAAGATGTTAGGAAGGAGCCTTGCAAGAGAAGTAGGAGCTGCGCTGAGCCTCTTCAACCTGTTAAGGTAAGTCATTGTATCCAACTCAACAGTTCAATTCCTTGTTTGTTTCAGGCATAATTAATTTGCTCTTTTCAATTGCTTTATTTGTCCTCAGTTAATGAGATGCCCAAAGAATGATGCCTGATGTTGGGTACTTGTATAACTATTAGTTGACATAATTAAAGGCCTTACCATTTAATTACTCTATCGAAGTGTGCCTGAAGCTTTGAAGTCTATTAACCAACTATTATTGAATGAGGCTCCCAATCTAGTTTATACTAGGCTAATGATTGCATAGTTTTGCTTGCTGTAGTATGTTTGTATGAAATCCTCTGCTATTCATTATGCTCCCTAAGACTTTAATTGAGCTACAGAATGGCCAACTGCTTGCTTACTTCTACGCAACATGCTGTCTAAATTTGTAACTTGTCTGTGTTTTGGATTGGGCCCCAACATCATGCTCCTCTGGTGAGCTAAGAGAGATTTCTGTATGCAGGCTGCACAGACTACCTTTTTTATAATTTTTAAAATATCACCTGCTTATGCTTCATGACGTGTAACATTATTGTTAGTCCTGTTTTGCCATGTACAAAATAGTCTGTCTTGCTCGCTTCACTGTTGTAACTATATTTTTGCCCTAGTCATGTGTACTTACAGAAACATTTCAGGATGAAGTGACATCAACACAAAGATCTGCGAGCAGTGCGGCATGGCCGTTACCGAATGATTATGGATTGGAATTGGAATGTGGTGATGTTCTCGAGCATCAACTAGAGGTGGCAAGACAACATGTACATGATTCTGAACGTACAATCAACAAGTTGAGACTGGACATGCAGGTATTAGATGCAGGAGTCAAAAAAATGAAACAAGACACTGAGGTAACAACGAAGGAATTGGAGATTTTGCAGACTGAAATTTGTGCTATCTAAATCCGGCCAATCCTATTTTCTGAAGAGATTATAGTTCAAATGGTAAGTTATGTTGATGCGCGTCCATGATGTATGAGCTGTATTTGCCCAGTGTATGTAATTTGCTGTTTGTGTATGCTTTATTATCACTGGTGCCGAACCATAATGCCCAGTGGGTATAATCGGCTGTAATTTCTTTATTGTATAGTGTAGGATTATTCTACGTTTCTATGCCTTAGTCTCTTTATTGTATAGTGTATGTTTTTTAGAGGTGATAGTATAGAGTAGGATAATTCTTTGAATATGCTATATCGTTCAAACGGGGCCAACGCGCCCAAACGTTGTAGTGACCATGGCCCTCCACAGGCCGTACGATCCATGGGCCATCTACGGGATGGACGATCCATGGCCTTCTATGGCCGTCGGATTCGTGGGCCTTCTATGGGCTGTCGGATCCGTGGGCCTTCTATCGGCTATCAGATCCATGGGCCTTCTATGGGCCATCGGATCAATGGGCCTTCTATGGGCCGTCGGATCAATGGGCCTTCTATGGGCCGTCGGGTCAATGGGCCTTCTACGTCCCATAGGATCCATGGGCCTTCTATGGGCCGTCTCATCTATGGACCTTGTACGGGCCGTATAAGGGGCCGTAAACGGGCTAGAGTGGAAATCGTACGTTTTATGGGCTGACCAAAACGGGCCGTTAATAGGCCGTATTTGATGATGCTATGAAAATGGCCCAACAGATTAACGGGCCACAAACGGGCTGACTGTATCCACGTGCTGAATTTGGCCCACAAGCAAAAAAGGCCAGTAACGGGCCGTAAGTAACCGAATGCTGGAAATGAGCCCAAGAATAAATGGGCCCTCAGAAGGCCGAAAGGTGACACGGGCTGGAAACAACCCAATGGAATAATGGGCCTCTAATGCGTATAAAGCGATACATTGTTCATTACGGGCTGGTTTCACCACGAGCCATTAATGGGCCAAGAGTTACAAAGGGACTCATATCGGCCGAAATACGTCATGGGCCATACATGGACCGGAAGTTAAAACAGGCTGGAATTATATTGGACGGCCCAGATGATGCTACTGGGCCTAATTCGGATAGGCCGTAAACGGGCCCTGGGTTAGCGGGCTGTAAATGGGCTATATGCGAACAGGCCGTTAACAGGCTTGCCATGGGCCGGCCCGCCACCTTTTGACCAAGTCAAACGGGCCGGCCTTTTCACAGGAATGGGCCTCTGTTGGGCCATGCCACATGTCGACGTATCATAGGCACCTTCTGTCCAATGAGTGGATGACATTTGTCCCAACGATGAGCCGACACGTGTTTCCTCCAGCCAATGATGATTTTACACGTGGAAAATCCCCATTGGTCGGGGCTGTTAACGGGTTATCGGATCCAAAACCGGACCCGATAGCTTAACGACGTTCCGTTACGGTGGATGCCACGTGTCGGTCACCCTTGACGAAAGCACTTCTGTGACGCGCGATTTATCGTCATGGAAGTGGACACTTCCGTGATGATAATCTTGGTAATGTCATGGAACACTTCTATGACAACACAGCTATGACTATCTTGATTCTGTCATAAATTTGTCATGGATGTACATGCATGACAGAAAACGTGACCTACTGTGACCACTGTTCAAGAAATCTTCCGATTCACCGATTAATCTTTCGATTTATCGCTAATCGTGGGGTGACCGATAAGATTATGCCTTATCTTTGCCGTTTATCTTTTGGACCGATTTATCATTCTGACAAGCGATTTATTGGGAATCTACCGATAAATCACACCTATTCATAGCACTATGTTTGCAAAAACTATGTTTATTTATGTTTTGTGGACCTTGTTATGCAATATGTACTATTGTCCTATTTTGTTTGTCATTATATGAGGATTCAAAGGCTAGAAATCAAGGTAACACTTCTGTCAAATATTGTTGTGGTGTTGAATATAGCGTATTTTAGTGTTGGGAACCTGAGATTTGCAAAAAAAATATCCGATTAATAGTCGATCGATAAAATCGATTAATCAGCCGATTTCTGATTAATCTCTAATCCCTAGCTGACTGAGATGATAACGATAAGCGATATCCTCAACATTGACTGTGACAAACACGTATCATCACGGAAGTGTATTTTTTTAGTGTGAGTAGTTGAATAATTATGCAACTATGTGAAGACTCTCTAACATTTAAGTATTTCAGATCTTGGGATATTATTCAAACAACAAGAAAAACAAAACAAAATGACATTTCAAGGATAGCACATATCATGTGAAGAAGCAAAAACATAGGCTCAGCCGATACTAACCGATAATTGTTGAAGAAGAAAGGTGGGATGCCTACCGGGGCATCCCCAAGCTTAGATGCTTGAGACTTCTTGAAATATTATCTTGGGGTGCCTTGGGCATCCCCAAGCTTGAACTTTTGCATCTCCTTAATTACTTAAATATCTCGGGTTCCCTAAATCTCAAAAACTTCATCCACACAAAACTCAACAAGAACTCGTGAGATAGGTTAGTATAAATCCATGCAAAACCTTATCATTCTCTACTGTATAAAATCACTAAAATTATTATTTGATATTTCCTACTAAATGCCTGTACATATTTAAAACTCCTATCCTCAAATAGAATCATTAAACAAGCAAACATATCCAAACAATACAAACAAAACAGCAATCTGTCTAAACAGAACAGTCTGTAAAGAATGCAAGAGGAACCATACTTCCCTAACTCTAAAAATTATGAAAATTGACCACATTGTAGAAAATTTATCAGAGCTCAATATGCAAAAAGTTTCAACATTTTATCATATTCTCACTTTTCTAGGGAATTTTTGCAACAGCGATAAACTTTCTGTTTTGAAACAACAACATGTATACTTGCAAAATAAGCATGGTAAAGGCTATCCTTGACATTTTTATTGAAAAGAAAGATCAAAAACATAATTCTAAATAACATAAAGAAAATCCTAACAAAAGAAAATTATGCTCCAAGAAAAACACATATCATGGGATGGATAAAAATGTAGCTCCAAGTAAAGTTACCGATGAACGAAGACGAAAGAGGGGATGCCATCCGGGGCATCCCCAAGCTTAGGCTCTTGGTTGTCCTTGAATATTGCCTTGGGGTGCCTTGGGCATCCCCAAGCTTAGGCTCTTGCCACTCCTTATTCCATAGTCCATCGAGTCTTTACCCAAAACTTGAAAACTTCACAACACAAAACTCAACAGAAAATCTCGTAAGCTCCGTTAGTATTAGAAAATAAATCACCACTTTTGGTACTGTTGTGAACTCATTCTAAATTCATATTGGTGTAATATCTACTGTATTCCAACTTATCTATGGTTCATACCCTCCGATACTACTCATATACTCATCAAAATAAGCAAACATCACATAGAAAAAAACAGAATCTGTCAAAAACAGAACAGTCTGTAGTAATCTGTAACTCTCGAATACTTCTGTTACTCCAAAAATTCTACCAAATTAGGAAAACCTGAGAAATTTGTGTACCAATCCAGATCAAAAAGAATCAGATCAAAAGCATGTTTCTGTGAATTATCAAAACTAATTTACTGGGCGCAAAAGTTTCTGATTTTCAGCAGGATCAACACAACTATCACCGTAAGCTATCCTAAAGGTCTTACTTGGCACTTTATTGAAACAAAGGCTATAAAACATGATTACTACAGTAGCATAATCATGTGAACACACAAAAACACTAAAGTTGAATATTGGGTTGTCTCCCAACAAGCGCTTTTCTTTATTGCCTTTTTAGCTAGGCATGATGATTTTAATGATGCTCACATAAAAGATAAGAATTGAAACATAAGGGAGCATCATGAAGCATATGACTAGCACATTTAAGCCTAACCCACTTCCTATGCATAGGGATTTTGTGAGCAAACAACTTATGGGAACAATCAACTAGCATAGGGAGGCAAAACAAGCATAACTTCAAAACTTTTAACACATAGAGAGGAAACTTGATATTATTGCAATTCCTACAAGCATATATTCCTCCCTCATAATAATTTTCAGTACCATCATGCATGAATTCAACAATATAACCATCACATAAAGCATTCTTTTCATGATATACAAGCATAGAAATTTTATTACTCTCCACACAAGAAAATATGTTCTCATGAATAGTAGTGGGAGCAAACTCAACAAAATAACTATCATGTGAAGCATAATCCAATTCAAAATTAAAATCATGATGACAAGTTTCATGGTTATCTTTATTCTTCATAGCATACGTGTCATCACAGTAATCATCATAAATAGGAGGCATGCTTTCATCATAATAAATTTGCTCATCAAAACTTGGGGGACTAAACATATCATCTTCATCAAACATAGCATCCCCAAGCTTCTGGCTTTGCATATCATTAGCATCATGGATATTCAAAAAATTCATACTAACAACATTGCAATCATGCTCATCATTCAAAGATTTAGTGCCAAACATTTTAATGCATTCTTCCTCTAGCAATTGAGCACAATTATCGGAATCCTTATTTTCACGGAAGACATTAAAAAGATGAAGTATATGAGGCAACCTCAATTCCATTTTTTTGTAATTTTCTTTTATAGACTAAACTAGTGATAAAACAAGAAACTAAAAGATTCGATTGCAAGATCTAAAGATATACCTTCAAGCACTCACCTCCCCGGCAACGGCGCCAGAAAAGAGCTTGATGTCTACTACACAACCTTCTTGTAGACGTTGTTGGGCCTCCAAGTGCAGAGGTTTGTAGGACAGTAGCAAATTTCCCTCAAGTGGATGACCTAAGGTTTATCAATCCGTGGGAGGCGTAGGATGAAGATGGTCTCTCTCAAACAACCCTGCAACCAAATAACAAAGAGTCTCTTGTGTCCCCAACACACCCAACACAATGGTAAATTGTATAGGTGCACTAGTTCGGCGAAGAGATGGTGATACAAGTGCAATATGGATGGTAGATATAGGTTTTTGTAATCTGAAATTATAAAAACAGGAAGGTAACAAGCGGTAAAAGTGAGCATAAACGGTATTGCAATGCTTCGAAACAAGGCCTAGGGTTCATACTTTCACTAGTTCAAGTTCTCTCAACAATAATAACATAACTGGATCATATAACTATCCCTCAACATGCAACAAAGAGTCACTCCAAAGTCACTAATAGCGGAGAACAAACGAAGAGATTATTGTAGGGTACGAAACCACCTCAAAGTTATCCTTTCTGATCGATCTATTCAAGAGTCCGTAGTAAAATAACACAAAGTTATTCTTTCCGTTCGATCTATCCTAGAGTTCGTACTAGAATAACACCTTAAGACACAAATGAACCAAAACCCTAATGTCACCTAGATACTCCAATGTCACCTCAAGTATCCATGGGTATGATTATACGATATGCATCACACAATCTCAGATTCATCTATTCAACCAACACAAAGAACTTCAAAGAGTGACCCAAAGTTTCTACCGGAGAGTCAAGATGAAAACGTGTGCCAATCCCTATGCATAGATTCCCAAGGTCACGGAACCCGCAAGTTGATGACCAAAACATACATCAAGTGAATCAATAGAATACCCCATTGTCACCACGGGCATCCCACGCAAGACATACATCAAGTGTTCTCAAATCCTTAAAGACTCAATCTGATAAGATAACTTCAAAGGGAAAACTCAATCCATTACAAGAGAGTAGAGGGGGAGAAACATCATAAGATCCAACTATAATAGCAAAGCTCGTGATACATCAAGATCGTGCCAAATCAAGAACACGAGAGAGAGAGAGAGAGATCAAACACATAGCTACTGGTACATACCCTCAGCCCCGAGGGTGAACTACTCCCTCCTCGTCATGGAGAGCGTCGGGATGATGAAGATGGCCACCGATGATGGATCCCCCCTCCGGCAGGGTGCCGGAACAGGGTCCCGATTGGTTTTTCGTGGCTCTGGAGGTTTTCGGTGGCGGAACTCCCGATCTAGGTTATGTTCTGGAAGTTTGGGTATATATAAGAGGTGTTGGCGTCGGGAACAAGTCAGGGGGTCTCCGAGGCGGCTACGAGGTAGGGGGCGCGCCCAGGGGGTAGGGCAGGCCCCCACCCTCATGGGTGCCTCAGGACTCTTCTGGTCCATGTCCGATGCTCCGTGAGCTTCTTTTGGTCCAAAAATAATCTTCGTGAAATTTCATGTCAATTGGACTCCTTTTGGTTTTCCTTTTCTGCAATACTCAAAAACAAGGAAAAAACAGAAACTGGCACTGGGCTCTGGGTTAATAGGTTAGTCCCAAAAATCATATAAAATAGCATATAAATGCATATAAAACGTCCTAGATGGATAATATAATAGCATGGAACAATCAAAAATTATAGATACGTTGGAGACGTTTCAATCACTTCACCATCACCATCACCACGCTGTCCTGCTGATGGAACTCATCTACTTCCTCGACACTTTGCTGGATCAAGAGTTCGAGGGACGTCATCAAGCTGAACGTGTGCAGAACTCAGAGGTGCCGTACGCTCGGTGCTTGATCGGTCGGAACGAGAAGAAGTTCGACTACATCAACCGCATTGTCAAACGCTTTCGCTTTCGATCTACGAGGGTACGTAGACACACTCTCCCCTTCTCATTGCTATGCATCTCCTAGATAGATCTTGCGTGAGCGTAGGAATTTTTTTGAAATTGCATGCTACATTTCCCAACCAAGCGAGCCAATGATTTGAGAATATCTCAATTGATCCTTTGTTTCTCCTTCGTTCTTCCGAATCAAAACACTCGGATCATAAGGTGTCGGAGAAGGTTTGCAATCTGAATATCCAAAGCGATCCAGAATCTTCTCCACATAGTGAGTCTGCAAGAGAGTGATCCCACCATCACCACCTCTTAAAAGCTTGATGTTCAAGATAACATCAGCTACTCCAAGGTCTTTCATCTCAAAGTTTTGATTCAGAAAATCTTTCACTTCCTGAATGACCTTGAGATTTGTTCCAAATATAAGTATGTCATCAACATACAAGCATAATATAACTCCCTCACCCCCACCATGGCGATAGTACACACACTTGTCGGCTTCGTTTGCAACAAAGCCCGTAGATGTCAAAGTTTTTTCAAACTTCTCGTGCCATTGCTTAGGTGCTTGTCTCAAACCATACAAAGATTTCAACAATTTACACACTTTTCCTTCATGGCCATCTACTACAAAAACATCGGGTTGTTCCATGTAAATTTCCTGCTCCAACTGTCCATTTAGGAAAGCTGTCTTAACGTCCATTTGATGAACGAGAAGATTGTGTGAGGCAGCCAATGAGAGTGGTACTCGAATGGTGGTCAATCTGGCCACAGGCGCATAAGTATCAAATAAATCTTCACCTTCTTTTTGGGTATATCCCTTGGCTACAAGCCGCGCGTTGTACTTTTCAATTGTACCATCGGGCCTAAGCTTTTTCTTAAACACCCATTTACACCCTACAGGTTTACACCCATAAGGACGATCAGTGATCTCCCATGTCCCGTTAGCCATGATGGTATCCATCTCACTATGCACAGCTTCTTTCCAGTAGTCAGCATCAGGAGATGAATAAGCTTTTGAAATAGAAGTGGGAGTATCCACGAGATACACAATGAAATCTTCACCAAATGACTTTGCGGTCCTTTGTCTCTTGCCCCTTCTAGGAGCATCATTGCCATCCTCCTTAGGAATATCTGTGTATTTCTTCTCGGAATGTTCTAATGGAATAGTAGGTGAAGGAGTTGTCTCTGACCTCTGACCAGATGAGCTAGGCATATCCTTCATAGGAAAAATATCCTCAAAGAAAGTCGCATCATTTGAATCCATGATTTTACCAAGATTTATGTCAAGTACCTCAGATTTCACCACTAGAAATCTATAGCTAATGCTATGGAAAGCATAACCCAGGAACACACAATCAACTATTTTTGGCCCAAGCTTACGCTTCTTGGTAATTGGTACATTGACCTTCGCCAAACAACCCCAAGTTCGTAAGTAGGAAAGTTTAAGCCTTTTCCTTTCCCATTCTTCAAACGGGGTAATCTCTTCATTCTTTGTGGGAACTCTATTTAGGACATGACTTGCAGTCATCAAAGCCTCCCCCCACCATTCCTTGGAAAGTCTCGCTGTATCTAACATGGTGTTAAGCAAATCAGTTAGAGTTCAGTTCTTTCGTTTGGCAACCCCGTTTGACTGGGGAGAATAGGGAGGCGTCCTCTCATGTATTATACCATGTTCCTCACAAAATAAATTGAACTCGTTGGGAAAATACTCTCCACCGCGATCCGACCTAAGCCTTTTGATCTTTCGATCGAGTTGATCCTCTGCTTCGGCTTTATAGATTTTAAAGTAGTGCAAAGCCTCATATTTTGTTTTAAACAAATATATCATGCAATATCTAGTAGAGTCATCGATTAGAGTCATGAAATATCTTTTTCCACCTTTTGTCAACACACCATTCATCTCGCAAAGATCTGAATGTATGAGTTCAAGTGGTGCCAAATTCCTCACCTCAACAGCTGTATGGGACTTGCGAGGTTGCTTTGCTTGAACACAAACTTGGCACTTAGAACCTTTGGCAATTGTAAATTTCGGGATTAAACTCAAATTTGCTAGCCGCGTCATGACACCAAAGTTAATATGACAAAGTCGTGAATGCCAAACATTTGATTCAGTTTCACTGCAAACATGATTAATAACTTTAGTGCAGAAGTCTGACAAAGATGAGCGGAACACGCCTCCGCTCTCATAGCCCTTCCCAACAAATTGTCCACACTTAGATACTACAACCTTATTTGACTCAAATACCAATTTATAACCATCTCGACACAAACGAGAACTGCTGACGATATTTTTATTTATAGCAGGGACATGCTGCACGTTCTTCAGTCGCACGATCTTTCCCGAAGTAAACTTCAGACCGTCTGTACCAACACCATGAACAGAAGCATGTGTCCCGTTTCCCATCAGCACGGGTGTAGTTCTTGTGACCTGATAAGAAGAAAACATGTTTATGTCAGAACACACATGTACATTGGCACCGGTGTCAATCCACCAATCAGGAGAATGACATATTGAAAGAATGGTAGGAAATTTACCATACCCGACATCTTTCATGTCAACATCGCCAATAACAACACTAGCGGTCTTGCTATTGTTCTCATTCTGACGCATGTCCCAGTGGTCCTTGCAGGATGAAGCCCAATGTTCTTCACTGCCACATACATGGCACTTTTCTTTCTTCTTATAAGTCTCCTTCATCTTCTTGAAGTTGACAGGTTGTGGAGCTTTGTACTTGCCATCAAATTTTCCTTTGCCCGCATAGTTGTTTTTGTTCTTGGGTTTGTGGGTTTGAAAATTTCTCTTTTGTACCAAATTGGCACTGGAATTCCCCTCATGGAAACAAGCACGTGTGTCTTTTGCCCTCGCCTTCTCTTCCACATCAAGAGTGCTAATTAGATTGACAACAGTAAACTCTTACCTCTTATGCTTCAGAGAGGTAGCAAAATTCCTCCATGAAGGAGGAAGCTTGGCAATGATGCCTCCGGCAATGAATTTGTCCGGTAACACACAATTAAGATGCTCAAGTTCTTTTGTGAGCGACTGAATCTCATGAGCCTGCTCTACAACGGAGCGGTCATCAGTCATTTTGTAGTCATGATATTGGTCCATGACGTATAACTCACTTCCCGCGTCTGAGACTCCAAATTTGGCCTCAAGCACATCCTACATATCCTTACCGACCATGATGGTCATGAAGGGGTCGACAATCTTGTCGCCAAGAACACTCAGAACAGCACCTTGGAAGAGGGTGTCCGTAGCCTAGAAAGCTTGCTCCTGTTCATCAGTTAGCTCTCCCTCTGGCTTGCCCTTAGAGGCATGAAAACAGTTCATGGTGGTAAGCCAAAGAACTGCCCTCGCACGCCACCTCTTATAGTTCACACCCTCGAACACAGAAGGCTTAAGAGTGCAGCAAATGCAGTTGGAGAAAATTGCCTACACACATAAGGTTTTTGGATTGTTGAATAATTAGGCATTTTCCCGTTTAGTTTAATCCAGAAAAATAGTGGATAAAACATGAATAGCAATATATTGGTGAAACCAGAAACTAGCAACAATTCATTAAGACTAGTCATGCAGTCAAAATCATAAGCAAAATGCATCATATCCATGTCAATCTCTACTAGCAACAAACCAAATGCTAGCCCTAACAGTGAGGATAAGATGGCATACGACGCAGTAGTAGAAGGTGCAGATGTCCCGATCATCATGTCGCTGAAGAGGTCATTGATGTCGGGGAAGAACTTGTCATTGGGGAACTCGTCGTCGGTGATGTCGCCGTTCGCAGCCACGATGAACAAGACTCCAGCAGTCGCGCAAGGACGCTCCCCAAAAACCTGATTGCCCCTCTCCCGTACCGGATCACAAGAGGCGGGGTTTCGGAGGCCCGCTGTCTCACTTCCCGGTGCACGCCAGGAAGAGAGATGGGAAAGAGATAGGCGGCTTAATGCTTTGGAATGAGACGAAAAGTTGTTGTGCTTTTGGAAAAACAAAGGAGCGACCTCTTATATACATGAGAAGAGTTGAAACTGGGCCTTCATTAGTAGAAGAGAAACCGGTGCAATAAACACCATTAAACAGACACACTAAAACCATTAAGGAGAGAAGAAACGAGCGCAACTCACACGAAGTGTTCAGTTTCTTCTCCCATTTATGCGTCAATTGTTTCAACTTTCTTCTCGCGTGATAAAACAGCGCATACACGTGGCATGGGTCAATTTTGCACACAACCTTGTCATGCATGGATGGGCCACATGAGCCTTTGGGATTTACTTTGAATTATTGGCAGAAAATATGAATTATTATATGGGCTATGCCCAATAATTCCAACGTATTACTCACTCAATGAATCTTGTTCTTAGTGGTGTTCCAGATGGTGATCCAGATGGAGTGTGGATTTGTTGTACCACTATAACACTGTACTCTCTATCTAGACCATACAGTTTGCATCAAGATTCGTGCTATTCTTATATAGAAATTTCTCTTTTTTGTTTCTTTCCAAACAAGAGAATATTTGACCTTGAAACTCTGCAGGTCAGTTATACACAAGTGCTACTCATTGTATAAAAAGTTTTTGATTTTTTTATGAAACACAAATTTGTCAAATTTCAAATTATGAATGAGTAGTATCATTTTTTAAAATTTATGTTGCGCCAAAAAATCCAAAAAATCTACACATGGTATTACTTATGTGATGTTGATCTACAAAGATTTGAGTTCCAATGTTCTTTTATTTTGGAGAAACAAAAACCATAGAAGTTTGGTTGCACAAACTTTGATGTAAAATTGGACGCTGAGGATAGAGGGTACACTGGTATAGACATACTATCAGAAGTTTCCCTTTGGTGATGCCTCGGTGGATGGCTCTATGTTCGTACTGCTAGTGACTATCGTGTGAGCGAGGGGGGGGGGGGGGGGGGGGGGGCACTATATTGGTAACATGGTCTCACCTAGATGTTCCAATCGGCCGGCATTGAAATCCACAACACCGTTGCTTTGGTGAACCGGGGTGCATAGGTTGGCCGCGTGCGCTCACATGTGATAGCGTAGAGGTTGAGGACGGAGGCACCAGGGGAGGCCAAGTCTAGGTAGCATGGTTGGGAGCAGGGCGACCATGGCAGCCGCGCATTGTTGTCCGCTACTCGCCACTGCCAAAGCCTCCCGCAATGCCTCCTCTTCGTCCACCCCAAGCCGTCTTGGGCCTCTACTCCAGAGTACAAGCAAATAACGTGTGATAGGTTGATCTCGAAGCAGCGGGCGGCAGAATATGGTGGGGTGGGAAAAGAGAAGATTGGAGGGGAAGAGGTAGAACTTAATTACATATCCTATTTGGTTTGTGGGAATTAGAGACTCGGAGCGAGAGTTGAGAGGTGAGGAGAATAAAATTTCGTGAGCAGGTTTTCTTCCCAGATTAACTTCCATCATATACTAAACAAGGGAATGACAGTAAAATATACTTTCCATGCCTAATAAAAAGGGCAGCCTGATGCATGTAGCTCCCGCTTGCCCAGGGTTTGGGGAAGGGTCCGACCACTTTGGGTCTATAGTACGCAACCTTACTCTACATTTTTGTAAGAGGTTGTTTCCAAGATTTGAACCCGTGACCTCATGGTCACAAGGGTCACAAGGCAGCAGCTATACCACTGCGCCAAGGCTCCCCTTTACTTTCCCTGCCTAATCCTTCACAAAATTCCTTGTGCAAATTCTCATTAATTTCCCAGAGGATACCAAACAGGTGTTAGGTCCAGTGGGCAATTTTATACCTTGCTAACATAAAGTGGGCTTCTGGGCCGGATTATGTAGAGTGATGGCCCACAGTTTGCGACCCGTCATCACCTTTTTGGCTTAAAATACCAATGACGGGAGGCCACTGCTAATGAAATACTAGTGACTGGTCCAATATACACGCCTATCACTTAAAAAATACAAAGTTGAACATGGTTCCACGCGCACCTACGTGAATAATAAATTAAAAATATTAGGAAATTTTAAAAATTCTATTTTTTGGCGTATCAAACCTGGTCCACCATTCTACTCATGTCTCATAAGTTTCGTGAAGTAGTGACACTCATGGTATTCTTAATGAAAAAATACAGTTGGAACCTTACTATTCATCAAACGGTGATTTTTAGTATAGCTTTGATTTTGTCATTTTGTTTCCAGAATACCACATGTGTCATTTCTTTATGAAATTTCATACACGCGTATACAGGTGGACTATGTATCTTACAGAAGATATTTAGATTTTTTCTAGTATCTTTTGAAATTACTATTAGGGGTGCGAGTGGAACCATGTACACCAGATCCGTGTCCCCCGTCACTGGTGCTACAATACTCCTAATATAGACAGAGGGGAATTTTTGGTTCCTGGGTACATATGTACCCTATATGGGAATTTTTTTAGCAATTCAACAAAAAATCAAAAATTTCTGAAAATTTTAATTGTACTAGTGAGAAAAGTTCCACAAAAAGAAAATTCCTCTTTGACTTATTTTCAAAAAAGACAATTTTTCGGTCAAAATAGCATGAATAGTGACCTATAATAGCAAATAAATTTTGGTTTTTTCGCTGTGAAGTCCACGTAGGTTATTTTTCTGTGAAAATTTATATACTAGTACGCAAGTAAGTCAAGTTTAATCTAAAAATACTTTTGAAGTACTTTGACTTTTTATTTAATTATTTTAAAAAATACCCCATATAGGGTGTATATACATGCAGGAGCCAAAGGGTATTTCCCTAATATAGACTCCGGTCTTAGTGGTGGAGGGCTTGAATCTGTGTATGTTGGTAAAAGAAATCACGTATTAGTGACTTCTTTTTAAGTGCCTCTCAGTGGTAACCCTCCCAACGGATATATATAAAACCTTGCAATAGTTGTAAAAAAAGAGGGGTAAAGTTAGTGTCACCTCATACCGGAATTACAATCTACTGAACCTCATGGTTTTATTTCCGAAGTATCTCAAACTCATATTGTGAGCTCGAGGAATCCCAGTATTTCCCTGGGGGCCCTTGTACAAACCCATGATGATCTTTTGTTCCGTACCTGGCCATGTCAAATAGACAGTCCTTCAGCGTGAACCTCAACTTTGCTGCCCATTCGGCCTCTCTTCAAAATGCACTATACTTTGTTCTTTCTTAAAAAGAATAGAACCTTTGTTGGATATTCGATTGCAAATATATCTAGGTTGTTTAATTGTTTTGACTTTAACTAGGTGCATGCATGGTTCATCAAAGTGGTTTCATGTGTTAAATGGTGTAAATGTAGGGAGGGTGTGGTAAATGTTTGAAGTATTAGAATTATCTCTGTCTAAATAATAGTCCCGGCCCTTCCAAAATTTATGCGTTCTGACTTTGTTCGGTATCCATAATATGAATATTTGACCATTAAATAGGTATGACTGTGAGTGAAAGATTACAAAAAACTTTATATTGTGAAACATTTTTCATGTCGTACCATTTACGCATAACCAACATAAATGGTTTCTTCGTACTAGTAAGTCGTCTAAGTGTTGACTGTTGGTTTTCGGGCTCTAGTGAGCCGGAAATGTTCCAAGATTCAAAACCCAAAATTAGAAGTTTCAAAAAGTTCTGAGGTGGTGTCAACGCATACGTACACATGTGAACTTGCAATAATACCTGCAAAATGTAGAGGTGTTTTCATTTGTGCATTACTCAGAAAAGACGATCCACATTTATTTGTACGTGTGAAGTTTTGCAAAAAAATGACTTCTAAATGTGGGTTTTGTTCTTTTGGAAATGTAGACTTACCGAACCTTGGGAACTATCCGGGTTTCCATGAAATGTATAGGTAACGTTCAGATACATGCATGCCTGTACATCATGCCAACTAGATTCTTGAGAAATTATGGGAGCCATCACTACTAGGATTTCCAAGTTTCCCGAGTACCAGAAAACTCGGCGAAAGCCATTTTACACTCGACGGAGAGTCTGCCGACTGTAATTCTTGGCTAAGGGTACTCGGCCCGAAACCTTCTGGGCTCCTAATCATGGAAACGTAACCAAAATATTGGAAGAGCTGGTGATCATGGGGGGGGGCATAGGTCGAAGTGTCTTTCGGTCGTGCATCGTGTTTGTTCGTGCGGCGTGCTGGTTCGTGTGGCGCATTGTCCGTTGTGGTGTGACACGGCGCCTCCGGCGCCAGGGAACCTCCTGCTCGCCTTTGGCTCGTTTAATTTTCATAAACATCTTGAAGGGGGGGCATAGATCGAAGTGTGTATCGGTCGTGCAGCGTGCTCGTTCGTGCGGCGCGTTGTCCGTCGTGGTGTGACACGGCGCCTCCGGCGCGAGGGAACCTCCTGCTCGCCTTCGGCTCGTTTAATTTTCATAAACATCTTGAAGGGGGGCATACGTCGAAGTGTGTGTCGGTCGTGCAGTGTGCTGATTCGTGCGGCGAGCTGGTTCGTGCGGCGCGTTGTCCGTCGTGGTGTGACACGGCGCCTCCAGCGTGAGGAAACCTCCTGCTCGCCTTCGGCTCGTTTAATTTTCATAAACATCTTGAAGGGGCGGCATAGGTCGAAGTGTGTGTCGGTCGTGCAGCGTGCTGGTTCGTGCGGCGCGTTGTCCGTCGTGGTGTGACACGGCGCCTTCGGCACGAGGGAACCTCCTGCTCGCCTTGGATCGTTTAATTTTCATAATCATCTTGAAGGGGGGCATAGGTCGAAGTGTGTGTCGGTCGTGCAGCGTGCTGGTTCGTGCGGCGCGTTGTCTGTCGTGGTGTGACACGGTGCCTCCGGCGCGAGGGAACCTCCTGCTCGCCTTCGGCTCGTTTAATTTTCATAAACATCTTGAATGGGGGGCATAGGTCGAAGTGTGTTTCGGTGCAGCGTGCTGGTTCGCGGCGCGTTGTCCGTCGTGGTGTGACACGGCGCCTCCGGTGCCAGGGAACCTCCTGCTCGTCTTCGACTCGTTTAATTTTCATAAACATTTTGAAGGGGGGGTCATAGGTCAAAGTGTGTTTTGGTCGTGCAGCATGCTGGTTCGTGCGGCGCGTTGTCCGTCGTGGTGTGACACGGCGCCTCCGGCGCCAGGGAACCTCCTGCGTGCCTTCAACTCGTTTAATTTTTATACAGTAGGTCGTGCAAAAGGCAAGCTCCTTTGTTTCGAAAGGTATGGGTTTGAAGCATGTGCAGTCACGTTTGCTTAAGAGCTAGGCATGGTTGAGGCTCTATAGGTATGTGCGTGTATGCACATGTGTGCATCCTACGAAGGCATTGGTACATTGCCTCCGGAGGCACGGGTTTGAAGCAATGTGCAGTCACGTGTGCGTAGAAGCTAGCCATGGTTGAATCTCTAGAGGAATGTGCATGCATGCACATGTGTGTATTGTCCGAAGGCATTGGTATGTTGCCTCCGGAGGCACGGGCGTGAATCATCTGCAGTCACGTGTGCGTAGGAGCTAGCCACGGTTGAGGCGCTCTTGGTATGTGTGTGTGTTGATATTGCTCGGTGGCATGGTGACCCAGGCTTTGGTGGCACAAGGCCATGTCGCCTCTGGAGGCACGGGAGGGTGGTCTCCAGAGTCACGTGTAAGGGTTCGTTTTGGGATACACTGCTGTGGTACAAATAAGAAGAGGCACTGTTGTTTATAGTGTACTGGCACTTTTTGATGATGTTCTTTTTTCAACATGAACACACAATTTCTAAGTACATTACATACAAATGTGAGTTATTGATAAACTGTTTTGTCACGTCTTGATAGAATTAGCCTCACGGGCTAAATCAAAAGTTTTAGTCTTCATTCTTGTTGAAGATCTTGCTAATCTCATCACCCATTTCACTAGCTTTGACTTGATTCATCTTGCTACTTAAGAGAATGTACATTGCCTCTGCCCTGCAGTCTTCGACCTCATCCTGTGAAATTTTGCCGAGAAGAGAAGTATATTATTAGAGTTGGTGCATAAAATTTGTATATAAGTAAATATATATAGACTTACTGTCAAATCTTCTAGGTCTTCGACGAACTTTTCATCATTGTAGAGGAATGCAAGCTTTAAAACAGCAAATGGTGATTCGCCCTTTTCTACCACTGGAACATCTTGCACGGTATGACTCTACCATCTTGTTTTATTTGGATTCATTGTTTGTTCAAGTATGGTGTTGAAGACTTCTTTAATCCTAGGTACCTGGGAATTGCATTTTGTAATTGTTTTAATACTGCAACTTGTAAAACTGAAAAAATTGTTATGTATAAATGCTTACGATTGCCGACTTATGAGCGTGATATTCCTGAACTGTGTTTCTCTTTCCTTTTTAGCGTCTTCATGTTCCTGAAGAACTCGACATGCTTCATTTGGATCCAATTTATCCACGTCTATCTTTTCTTTCTCAAATTCCTCTGGAGTCATTTCTCGAGGATCAATAATGTGAACTTTGTGTTTATATTTGTCCAGCACATATAGTATATAGCGGTCATGCTTCTCCATTGGAATGAATATCTGCGTATAAAATACTTGTTGGTTTCCTGACAGTTTAATATAAAGTAATTTGATAGAACGCATATTTTGTGATTTTGTCGCAGAGGAAAGGGATGTTACCATGTTTGTGTTGAGAGCTTTTTCCGTTGATTTTCTTTGAGATACATGGGAACGAGCTGATTCTTTGTTTTTTGCAATTCACTTTTAAATTTTGCAACAGTAGTTTTGTTTTTATTTAATTTCAGTATATGCTGCAAACAATAATTACGATGAAAAAACTGTTAGAAAAAAGAGCTGTGTAACAATATAAAAAGAGTAGGTGTTGCAATATAGACAAGATTTTGCTTTTTAAAAGTTTACCTCTGCAAAGTTTGGGCCTAATATTACTCTGTCACTCTCTTTTGAATCTTGTCTGCTTTCCCAGATTTCTGCTATGTCATCGAGCACCCTCTTTTCCATATGATGTGGTATGTTCGTCTGTGCTGGTCTTGGACCAAATACTGCCTTCAGTTGGGCTCCAGTAAGTTGCGTGCTTTCACTGTCCCTACGGATGCGCCTAAATATAGTTTTGCTGCGACAGGGAGATAAAATAATTTTGGAGGTCGCGGTCAGTAAGAAACAGATTGTTACATTATTTTTCGCCTCTGTCCAACTATTTTGATGTGCAATAGAAAACAACTCACTTTTTGTATTCCTCCTGCCAGCTGTCGCTCATGACTAGTTGGAAGAGGTCAGACGCCTCCTTTGTGTGTTGGAAGCAATGAGAATGTTTTCGGTATGCACTGGTGCTTCGTCCTTTTTTCCGTTTTGTTTCATCTGTTTCTGTCAGCAGAAGCAGATATGTAATATGTAAGCTCTCGTGATACGAAAGACATTGGTCAACCGTGGGATGGGTAGGTCATTACAAAAAAAAGATAACCAGAAATGATTTTCTTACCTTTGTTGGTGGAAAAGAAGTTTGAAGTTTCTGGTTCGAATTCTTTGATTCTTCCAGGTAATTGCTCGCACTTTACTTGGTTTGTTTCACCAAATATGGCTATAAAAAGGAACTCTGGTTTCCACTCGGCATCTATGTTGCTATGCTGCATGAAGGTCATCGGATATTCTTTTATTTTTCTTTCATGAGATAATTGAAGTATTCAAGTAGTGCTGCTTCTAAAAAATAAAATTGTTGCTCTCGTACTATTCACTTACATGGAAATCCTCATCATATTTTATGCGATCAATGCCATTCCAGTATTTTGCAAATTGAACCATGAAGTGTCCGCATTGGGTACCCTGCTGTTTTGGCACACAAACTCTGCTAGGTGTTTCTGCTGTCCTCGACCAGTTCGGTTCGCTGTTGGCTCGTAGTTGTGCTTCGCCGTAATGCTTCTTCATGAGTGCGTGCATCCTTTTAATCTGTGATTACGGTTTGGTTTTATTGTTGGATTTTTCCATTAATAAAGGGAATGCAGGAATTGGAAAACCAATTAGAAAACCAAGGTTGAATTGACGTACCAGTTCTGGGTGATCCTTATGATGTGTTTTTCATGTATTTTTTGCTCCTCCATGTCTATAATTCAGTGAGTCAAGTATGTCGATGGAGCTCGTGTACTTTTTGAGCACGTATAGTGTAAAGTGTTTAGCTGTGTTGTGAGGGATCATAATCTGTGGTGTTTGGGGACACAGTAAGTTAAAGTTCATTCTTGTCAGGAGAATTAAATGACATGTAAATGTGCAATCTGTAGGAAGAATGACTTATGTTTGTATATTTCTATTAACTTATCAGCTTTTTCTTTAAAAGTTCCTTCCCTGTTACAAGGGGTGCAAACTGTTTCAATGCTTCGTCCTCATTGAATTCTGCTAGTCCTCCTTCTTCACCAGTATTAACACCGAGCACAATCTACGACTAAAAAGTCTTCTTCTTTTTAGTTCAATCTTTGTAATCACTGAAATGATGCAAGTGTTTTTGTCAAATTGGACTTCATACGTTTGCAAATTCTACGGGGAGTATGGCTTTATCGGTTGTGTTGTATTGTTGCTGCACTGTCCATTCTTCGAGCAATGCGTTTGCGATGGAGTGCTCCATCTGTCATGTATCTCCTTTCTTTAGCTGTTCCATTATTTGTTTTCCTATAATCCAATCGGGTCGCTTAGAGCTAATATATACGTTTAGACTGCAAGCAGAAAAAGTTTATACGTTAGTTAGGTTGGTTTAAAAAGGGGCAACATTTCTTTGTTTTTTTGTTGTGAGAAGAGAAAGTACTTACTCTTCGCATTCGTCCCGTCCTTCTTTGCTGAATAGGTATTCATGAAGTGCTCTGGCTTTGTTCATAAATTTGAAATCTCCTGGGACAAAAGTAGGAATAATGATTTTTCCATGGAGCCTGCTTGAAGGCTTTACCGGCCTCTTCTTGACCGAGATTTTCTTGTCTGAGCTGTTTTCAGATGATTGAGGCATTGAATGTTCTCCCGATTCTTGCTGTAAGATTGTTAGATACGGCTTGGCATCTTTGTTGAATTCATAGCTTTCATAGTCATTCAGCCATGTTTTGATTACATCAAATTTAAAGCCCATCTTTACATACTCGTGGTATTCGTCTAGTTGGAGCAGGTTAAGGCTTAAAAGGAATTCATCAATTTCTTCATGCTTTTCCATTGTTTTGGGTTTTAGGAAGTCTAAAGAGATGGTGCTGGAGGTGCCTTGCTGATTGCTTGTCGAGCCTGTTTCTTCTTGAAGAAGAACAGGTTGTTTCTTTTGCTCTGTGCTTGGGATATTGCTGTTGATATTTTGCTCGTCCGTTTCCTCTTCAGTATGGTGTGGTATCTTGTCGTCTGGTGGTGGTTGATCTGGTTCTATTGGTGGATCCTTTTCTTCATGGTCTGTGCAAGATTTTTGGGCGACGGTGTGGCTGCTGACATCCATAATCTCTCTGCGTTTACTGGATATATTAATAACTTCATGCTCTTGTGTGGTTGTCGCATGCATAATATGTTCTTTTGGCTCGGGATTTGGCGGAAACTCTTCTAGTATGCAACATTCTTCCTGTTGCATTTCTTTGTCTCCCATATCGACTTCATACTTCAGCATATCTGTTAGAATCAAAAAATAATAATTAAAAAATATATTACTTCTTCTAGTGTGACAAAATTGTAAGTTTTGGTTTCTGAAAAGACTAACCTGTTGTACACTTGATTAGTGACAGTTTGGTATTCCCTCTGTGTTGACTGATTAGTTGATATATAATTTTTTTCCTCAACTCTGGTACTTGTTCTGGCTCTAAGGTTGCTGCTGTTCCATAATTGGAGTAGTGCTTCAGGTTCATGTACATATAGAATGCGTAGTCCATTCTGCATGTAGAGGAATGGTAGTAGTAAGATTGTTGCATTCAAGAAACGGAAAGTAGAGAAATGTTGGAGCAATGGTAGTGGTAATTGTTGCATTGAAAAGACGAAATAACATAATTATTTCAGTAATTGTAGTAGTGAATCTTGCATCTATTATATATAAAAAGTATTTGACGGGTTAACCATAAAAAAGAGAAATAGCTAGAAATTACCACAATAATTAGAAACATATGTCCGTCAATTTAATAGACAAAAGGTTTATAGCCATTAGATAAGATTTTAAGTCAGGAAATTACCCACTTCTGCCATTAATTATAATTATAATTATATTGGAAGAAAACGCTTTGCTTCAAAAAAAGAGTACGGGCGCTGCTGCATAAAGGGACATCAGATATTAAAAAAAAGAGTACGTGCCCAAGATGAGATCCTAGGTTAAAAGAAGAAGAGAAGAGATGAGATCCTTCCTAAAAATAAATGAGATCCTCCTTCACCATATGACGTGCTCACCATGCCCAAGATGAGATCCTAGGTTAAAAGAGAAGAAGAGAAGAGATGAGATCCTTCCTAAAAAAGATGAGATCCTTCTTCACCCTTGCTATGACGTGCTCACCAATTTTCTCCCGCGCATCATTTGTTTCTTCTCCTTCCAATCAAGATTTGGGGAAACAAAGATATGAGATCCTCCTTCACCCTGGCGTGGAGTCGGCTTTTGTCATCAAGTGATGCTAGGGAAAACTCTAGAGTAATTTCAGTGGTGGCGGGGTGTTTATGCCTGGCCGGACGGAGCCGAACACGGGTGTTCCGGTGGGCGACATTGCAGCTGCCATAATGTTTGCGCCTGACGGGACAGAGCCAACATGAGCGCGTTCCTGTAGGCGACATGGCGACTGACGTAGTGGTTGCTGTTACGGCAGCATCAACCTGATGATGAAAGCTGATGCGGGCATGCAGTCAGCTGCTGCCGTGCAAAGCGGTGGAAAATGAAACATCACGGAGCACCAGATCAGTAATTAGTACAGCAAAGCACCAAGACAAGAAGATGGAGCAATTGGCAGTCTCCACAGATCAGCAATTAGCAATTAGCGATTGGGAAGAGGATGCAATAATCAGTACAACGAAGGAGCAGGAGTGGGCGTCAAGGTGGAGAACCAGAGCACAGAGAGCACTCCAAAAGACTTTGTTAGGAGAGATTGTCAAGCTTTATAACAATTTTTGTAAATCTGCTTCAGCTTGCTAGGTGTACGTACAGAAAACTAACTTCAACCGTCATATCACACACACCTACACACAAGAACTAGATGCCTCAAAGCCGCAAGTGAAGCTTTTTTTAACCTAACTTATGAGAGTAGGGCGTGCCTGATGCCTTTCATATACATGCATGCGAGTAAGCATGCATCGACAAAAGAAAGTCCATGGATTGCCTTTGGATCCTCGGGTCAAATTCTGATCGGGAGAGCTATACCACCTCCTCCAGCAGTCTGTAGGGAAAGAGGCCGGGGAGTAGGCGTCGAAGGACAGGATCAGAGAGGTGGGCCGACGCCGGCGACATGGCTTTCAAAAGGATGATCGTTGGGAGTTTCCTTATGCTGATGAACTTCATTTGCCTCGGTGGTTGTGCCCTTTTTTCATGGAGCCGTTTTGCTACCAGCCGGCTATTCTCCAGTTCCAACGTCGTTCCATACATGACGACAAGCAGCTGATGCCGTTCGCTTCGACACCTACGTGTTCAGAATAGAGTTCTGAACTCGTGGATCCAAGTATAATTTTGAGCGGAGATCCATCCACACTAAGATCGATCTTTTTTCTTCTGGTAACAAGACAAGTTCTGCTTTCTTTGAGGATCTTAAGGATTTCTACTTGTCTTTTCCTTCTATGAGCACAGTAATCCATATTTGTTTTGTCATCTTATTTTCATAATTTATGCATCCAGTTAGTTCGTCATATGTTTGGTCATCTGTGCAGATGTCCTACTGCTAAAAGATTGGTTATAACTTATCAGGTGTCTTCTAGCCCAGCTTATCAGGTGTTTACTATTCTTCCAGCCAATATATGTTTGTGTGTAATAGTTCCGTCTAGAGAAAATGGCATATACTATACATGTATGATACATGGTAATAATGTTGAGGAATTTTGGACTCAGTATGATGTATAATGAAAGCTGACTAAAAATGGGACTATTGTTACACACATGCACTTTGTAAATCATTATTGTTATTATTGTCAACATGTAGAGTAATAAAATTGGTTTTCTCTTCTTAGGAGTGTGCCATACATGGCTCATTACTGATCCACAAACAAAATGTTGTTTTGCCGC
Source organism: Triticum aestivum (assembly GCF_018294505.1). NCBI lineage: Eukaryota > Viridiplantae > Streptophyta > Magnoliopsida > Poales > Poaceae > Triticum > Triticum aestivum. The sequence goes on along the minus strand of NC_057814.1, from coordinate 54,763,440 downwards.
GTGATGGCGATTTGGATAATAGTCTATCTGTATTCACATTACTTCTGCACATTCGAACTCCCGCAAGCATAAATTTCAAATATGCCTTGCCATCGAGCATGATTATATTTATTTCCCTCTGTCCAGTGCCAAAAATAACAGCAGTTTGTTTTCCGTTTATGTTTTGGTACGCGTACATATCCTCTCAATGAAACATCAGACTCCATTTGGGTGCGTTATATCAGAACATTGCAGAAACGTCTTTTACCAATTTTTTTACATATACATGTGAAGCACTATATTTGTTGTTTAGCGGTTGGTTAGTGGAACTAAGTAATGTGGAATAATTATCCATGCATGCTATCTACTTAAAATGTTTTGATAACAAAGTTCATAACTAGGGGATGCTATAGACAACATTATTTCTTCTTCGAGGGAACACAGATAGACTGGGCGGAGATGTCTAGCTCACCATATCATCTCGTGATCTATTTTATTCATAGTAAGTGGACTTTTAGTTAATAAGATGAAAAGGTACCCACAAGATTTATTTGTGTAGATATTAGAGTGAATCATATACTATCAAGCTTTTGTAAAACAATTTGCTGATTTGCAATCTCGATGAAATGAAAAAAAAGGAACCAGAATAGCATTTTTAGGTTGTCAAAAAATGCTTGGGTTTGTTAAGTACAAGATACTACCATGATCCCCGAACGGAAATATTTAATTCTTATAGTTGTGCCCTATGTGATGTATAATGTTAGATATTTCTGTGATGTCTCTTTTGTCAATCGTTAGAATCTTGGCTTGCCTCTTAAAAAATAAAACTATTTGCCTCTTCTTTAGAGTGCACCATACATGGATCTAACTATTAGTGACGCACATACAAAAGGTTGTTTCTATTAGAGACAGAAATTTGCAAAATAGTCTACATGTATTGACATTACTTCGGCATCTACCAACTTCTCCAAGCGTAAATTTCAAAAATACCTTGCCACTTGACATTGTTATCTTTTATTTCCGCATGTCAAGTGCCACGAGTAAACAAAATTTGTTTTCCCTTATTTTGGAAAATATACATGGCTTTGCTATTTTTCCACAACTCGCAAATTACTTGTGACTTTCAAAAAAATTCAAATCTCAAAACACAGTTGAGTAATTGACATGCGAGTTTTATTTTTGTACTTTTTTTTTGGACTTACTCATTTTTTCAAAGGGTTCATGTGATCCTGACACCAATCGAAGTTTCAAGATAGAACATGCCTTATTATTCCCTATCCATCTTAACGAACAATTTATTCTGCAATGCACTAGCATTGGAGTCGACATTAAAGTTTTAAAATCCTTTTGGCTCACTATATGTGCCCTCATGAGCGGTCGGCACATCCAATTATTATGTTGGAGCACCATTCATTGATGTGACTTTTCTAGATTTTCCATCCAAACTCTTAATATGTATGAACATGACTACAAGTAAACATATGTTAAATTAGTTTGGATCATACATGAGTTGTAACGTAAGCAAGAATGTCTTCCTAAATATTTTAGTATATGCTAGATTTAATAGATATGCATACATGCCTAACTTAAGTGGTTCTGGAAGATGAACCTGTACATGGTGCATTGCCTTTTATTATAACTGTTATTTGGTACAATTGTAGGCTCTTACTTGGTGTTGGGTGAGATTACAAAGCTTATTTGTTAAGCTAATATGATCCACTTTATAAAATTAAGTTCCCTTTGGATGATGTATGTTATTAGGTTACAATTGCACCCTCCCCCACATCTAGAGATTACTTGCAGAAATACGAAATAAATTTAGTATATTATTTCTCATATTATTTAGTTCACATGTGCATATAATATGCAGCCTTCGTACACCATTCTCTTAATTTTAGAGTCATTCTTGAAATGAACCCAAAACGTATTAATCTTTTTTTTGGCAGATTCGGTATCATAGTGGCCGAAATCATGCACGTGTTATGTCATTGTTATTATTATGATGGCTATCACATTGTGTGTGCTCAATCATGAGGATCGCACATTTGTCGATATTGGGTATCCATGTACCTTTTAGTTCTACAGAACGGGCCGAGCATCGAGCATCGAGCGGGCCACTTTGCTAGTTAAAAAAAAGAAAGAAGTGAAATGTTGGGAAGTGCTTACGTGTCTTCTCCTTGAAGTGGCACCTGCAGTTTGACCTTTTTGAAATGGTCGATGCTTTTTTGTGAAAGCTGTAGCTCTGTGCTTATGTGCTTCCAGATTTTTATTAATTTGCTGGTTACATTGTTGAAGAATTCTGTTGTGCCTGGATATGCAGTTGAAGAGTCAAGGAGTTCAAAGCGCTGTTTTTGCATGTTAACTGTAATGGTGAAGTAATGACTTATAGTTTCGTCTTGCTCAAACCCGCGCAACGAACATGGTAGAAAGAACTGCAAAACATGAAATAAAAAGAAAACATTTGGAAATCTTCTTATATTTAGAAACATAAAATAAAAAGAGAACTTTGCATAACATATACGCAATTGTGTTTTGTTTTTGAAACAGCTGATCTGCTTACCATGTTATAATCTTGCAGTTTTTCTTCTTCTTGCATGTTGAAAAATGATCTAAGCCTGGCAGGTGGTAATTTTTTTTCTAATATGTTGTTGATTATTATTTTTGTAGCACATTGGATCTTCGTCGTCGGCTTCATTTATCGAGTGCTGCTTGTTTCGTCACAGATACACAAAGGGAATTTGTCAGTTTAGTTATATGGGAAGTTTATCTATTTATAAAGTCATATTTATTGTTTTAAACGTGATTCTTTTGCCGTGATATTTACTTACAGTGTTGCTTAATGACAAAATCTTTCTCTCTGTGCCATTGAGTTGTTTTCTCAAGATTGTTAGCATGGGCTCGATTGCTTCGGTGCATAATGATTTACCGACCTTGAAGCTTTCGGCGACATGGCCTAGATTGACATCAAACTTGTCCGTTGTAATGAAAAGCTCATCCCTGCAAAGTATATTTAGAAAAATGTTTTAGTTTACACATGATACAGTCAAAATGATCGTGTGTAAGAATGTGTTTTGTGTTAGTTGCATGAACTTACATTTCTCTCTTTGTCCATGGCTTGCATACAGCGTTGTACAGGTCTTCGATGGCTTTGTTGACGGAATCACTATCTTTGCCCTCTTTCTCCATTGTGCCTGTGATGATTTTGAATTTAATGTAAATAATTCCAAGTCACAAGATCACAAGATAGCAATTAATTTTCTATTGTCTTGCCTGCTTCGATGCTAGAAGATATGTCCTGTCCAATGTTGTTCGTTTCTTGTTCTCCTTCTGCTTCTTGCGGCATGTTATGTTCTTCTTTTTGCGTTGTACCCTTTTGTTCAGTTTCTGCTCCATCCTTATTTGAGTCGTCTGTGCTTTTCTTAGCATCATGTTTTTCCTTGTCAACCGTCATGTCTTGCCGGTGGTCTTTTCCGTCTTTTTTTCAGTCTCGACCTGGTTGGCACTGACCTCTCTGCCAGGGGAATTGGCATCGTACGATGGTGTAGGGTTTTCTTCGATAGTTTCTGGTTCTTTCTCTAGAACAATCCGTGTGTTTGCTTCATTGGTTGTATCTCCGTTGTTGCCTTCTTCGTGTTTCTGCGTTATCATTGAAAAAGCATTGAAATAATTTAACTTGCTACTTTATTTTAATTATAGCAACTGTTATGGGAAAATAGCGAAGCGTTCGGTGCGTGGTTTTAGGTATTTTGATTGTGATTAAGTCATAATTTTGTGGAAACACTTTGTGCAACTTCACCTGTTGAGCTATCGTCGGTGATGCTAACTGTTCCACTCGTTCTTCGTTGAGTGTAGTTTCTTGGGGATCCTCTTGTTCTTTCTTTTGGTGTTCATCGTCACTGTCATGGTTTTTGTCTTGCAGCTGTTCAATCATAAAGGTGGCTAAGTTGGAGTGCATTTGAGTTCTCATGGAACTACTTTATATTTTCGTAGAATCAGCTTATGCAACTTTACCTCCTCAATCGTTGCTGCTTCTATTGTCTCTCCTACTGTTCTCGTTGCTGCAGCTGACTGTTGTGCTTGTTCTTTGTTGAGTGCAGGTTTTTGGGCATCTTCTTGTTCTTTCTTTTGTAGTTCATCGCCGCTGCCGTCGTTTTTGTCTTGTAACTTTTGAAACACACAGGTGGCTTAGTGGCAGTGCATTTGAGGTTCCACATAGCTATTTTATACTTTCATAGGATCAGCTTATGTAACTTTACCTTTTCAGTCGTTGTCGCTGCTGCCGTCTCTGCTACGTGTTTTTCGGTGAGTGAATATTTTGGGGCTTGGTCTTCTGTGACGTTGATGTCTGCCGTTTGAAGAACATGTTGCCCTTCTTCAGTGCCCTCCTTTTGCTCACTAGTCTCCTCTGTCTGCGATGCAAGAAAGTAGTGAAATGTCAAATGCGTATTTTTGAACTATAAGATCGTGAAGAGGTATTATGTGTTTTCACCTCTATATTTGTTGTTGTTACTGCTGATTGTTCTACGTGTTCTTCGTTGAGTGGTGGTTTTGGGTCCTTCTCTTGCTCTTTATTTTGCTGTTCATTGTCACTGACCTTGTTTTTTTCTTGCAGCTGTTCAAACATAGAGGTGGCAAAGTGAGAGTGCATTGGAGTGAATACAGATGTGGTAGGTTGGAGTTTATTTGATTGTGCACGCAGCAATTTTATAATTTAATAGTTGCAGGTTTCATAACTTTACCTTTTCAATCGTTGACGCTGCCGCTGTCTCTGGTACCTGTTGTTTGGTGAGTGAATTTTTTATGGCTTCGTCTTCAGTGGCATTATTGTCTACAGTTTGAAGAACATGTTCGGGTTGTTCATTGGGCTCGTCTGGTTGTGTTTGATGGTCTTGATTGTTGGTGCTCTCTTGAGCTTCTTGTGCCTGCACCAACACAAAAAATATTTAAGAAATGGGTGCATCTCTGACTGTTCAGTTGCAATTTTTTTATAAGACCTCTTTCTCTTGAGTTGCAGGACTGTCTACTGCTAGAACTACGGCTTCTCCTTGTCTCGTGTTGTCCTCTTGTTTTTCTTGTTCAATGGCAGAGCTTTCGCTTGCTTCCTCTTCCTGTTTAATAAAAATTGAAATTATAGATTGAACTTCATTTGTGTCTGAGCTTTGTAACCTCACCTCTTCAGATGTTGTTGTTTGAAGTTCTGTGTGTTTTCGAGTTTCCTTTGGTTGTGATGCTTCTTGATCTTCGAGATCAACGTACTCGTTTGTTTCCTGCATTTGTTCAAAGAAAAGGGTGAGACATCCCTTATAATCCTTGTATTGCGGTGGCAGGGTGTATTAGGTAGTTCAGAGATCATAAATGTTTTGAAAAGGGGTTGTTGTTGTTGAATTTTTACCTCTGTGTTGATGACTGGGTTATTCGTGCCTGCATCGACTGTTTCTTTGTCAGGTATAACAGTCTCTAGTTTCTCATCGGCTGGGATGTCTTGGGCTTTCTCCTTTGTACTCGTGATGGTGATCTGCAATGTTGTGGCACTGGAAATCTCTTGTACACAAACTTCCTGTTCTATGACGCCTTCGTCTGTTTGAGGTTCACTATGGGGTTCATTTTCAACACGGGTTGTCTCTTGGTCTTGCAGTGCTTGTGATACCTGGAGATCAAACAATATGAGTTTGTGGTTCACTCTCTTTCCCGCCATTATGAGTTTCCGGTGTGGGGTGTAGTGGGCTGTGGAAGTTTACCTCCTCTTCGTTGTTTTCTTCTTCTTTGTCGTTTGTTATGCTAACGGTTGATTGTGGGTCAGCCTCTTGCATTTGGTTGGCGAGACTGCTGACTTGATTGTTCTCTAGCTGAGCCTATATTTTGTTGGAGGTTTGTCAGTTAACTTATAACTCTATCCAGTTTTGAAAGGAAAAATGGATGTTCATACTGACCTCTTCACTGGTTCTGACGTCGATCGTATCTTGTGCTTGTGTTGGGGTAGTTGTTGTTGTAGCATTGTCTGTTGTGAGGTTGCTTTGTTTGTTGCGTTCATTCTTGTTTTTGGGGTCGTTGACTCCATCCTCCTGTTGGAGTTCATCTTGGCCTGGCGTGCTATTGGTACATTCCTGAAAACATTGAGACAGTTCTTTTCAGTTGAGGTATGAAAACAGGGGTTTGCTTTAGTGGGAGGATGGGACCATGCATTACTATTTATTTACCTGTTTTTGCCGCTTTATCTTCTTCTTATCAATGCCCATGTCCCTTGATTTTGTTCTTCTCTTCCTCTCTTCCTCTTCTTCTTCTTTTTTTCTTTCTTTTTCTCCTTTCTCTTGGTTCTGTTGTGGCTACGATTTCATTCGTGCGGTTGGCATCGACTAGTTTACTTGAGGCTGCAGGATCTGCTTGCTCTAGTGTCTGCAGGGTCGCGTTGTCTATCAGGTACCTTGTGCAAACTATGCCCTGAAATTCTCTGAGTTGTTCTAAAGAATCCATCAGGTCCCTTGTTTGTTGCACGACTGAGTTCTTGTTTTTTTCATCCAATCTCTCCTCTTTTTCGTTGCATTGGTGTTCAGCCCTGTTTGTGGTTACTGCGGGTAACTGTTTTGCTTCATGGAGCACATTTTCCAACAATTTCTTTATCCTTTGGAATCTTTCTTCTGGTTCTGTGCTGATGCTATTGTTTGGTTCCCTGCTTCCACTGGTGCCGACACGTGGTTCGCGCCGGCGTTTGGGTGGAGGTGGTAGCAGTTTGGTCGTGTGCTGGTGTTGCTGTTGTTTACGATGTTCTCCTGCTATCTGGTGAATTGAAGACGAAGTTGATGCTGTGCTGGTATAGAAGATCCTCTCTGTTGTTCCTTTCCATGTCTGCATCGTTTCGGTGGAATGGAGTTGATTAGAATGGAAACCGTATTTAAAAAGGGAAGGACTGATTTATGTACAACAGAGCTATGCATGTATCTTACCAAATTCATAGTCATCTGGTCGTGCTTTTCCGTCCCTTTTGATGTCTGCTCTAGCTATATTCGCTAGGTCACTCTCTTTGAGATGGTTTGCTCGTGGTAATGAGGTCTTGTCCATTGTCTTTGCAATCTTCCGCATTTCTTTTGTGTCGGTTGGCAGCAACAGGGAGTCGAGGTACATGATTACTGGTCCCTGTGCCAAACCATTGATATGCTTTTTGTTCTTTTCTTCCTGAGGCAACATCCTGTGCTTCTGCCATATCTTGGCTCCTTCCTTAATACTTTCGACGATTACCTCGCAGAAATCCATCTTTGCCATTTCTGGATAGTCCATGTCCTTGACCATTATAGCTTGTTTACTGAACATAGCGGCGCTTGATCCGCAGACAACATTGTGGAAAAAAATAAGGAAAAATATTTGAAGTGATTTCCTGTTTGACTGTTCGTCATCTAGTTCCACCAATATTTCTAGCTCCTTGAACAGTTCTTTTGGCGTGAAATTTGTATGTTCGAAGCCAAGGTCTGACATCAGTTCTTTCATTGAAGTTGGGCTAGTCGTTGGCCTTGGTGCTGACTTTTGCAAGCCGTTTGGGTATACAAACACCTTGTGGATAGCTTCCTTGGTAATCTTGATTTTTTGTCTTCGGTACCGTCACCGAAGGTTATTGTCATGCTTTCTGTGTCCAGGTTGTCGTAGATGTGTGCTGCAAGCGATCTGCAGATGGAGCCTGTTATTTTGTAGTTTTCTATGCAGCCAAATCCTGCCGTCCTAATATCTTGCGTGTGACGGTCTTTAAGTAAATTCCATGCTTTCTTGACATGAGCGAATGCTGCCCCTGCCTTGATTTGGCATTTCTCTTCGTTTGTTTCTTGTTGTTCTTCGTCAACTATTGGTGCTACCAATTCTTTTCCGCTTGTCTTTCTCCTCTTTCTGTCCTTCTGGCTCATTTGGGCTGTTTCAGAAGAAAAAAAGAAAGGGTTTTGTTAGAAAGGAACGTTAGGTCCTGAGTGCTGAATAGTGGTATTCAAAATTAGTACATAAGTGTGTTTTTACATTGTCGTCATGTTCTGCGTCACTGTCGTGCTCTTCGGCATCATCGCCGTCTGTAGGAATGAAATCTGCATCATGTTGTCTGTCATCGTCGTCATCATTGGTATCTGAACCTTTGCTGTTGGTATCGTCTTGTTCTTTTTCTACCCTTTGTCGTTTGTTTTTCTTCTTGTGTTAACCTTGTTTCTTCGTGCCGGTTGGTGCTGTTGGCGGGAGTACCATTAGAGGTAATGGCTGATGCTGCAAGGTACTAGCGTCGACGATGTTTTCAGCATTGTCCTTTTGCTTTTGCCTTTTTGCTCCAGGAGTAAAAACAGTGCTGGTATCTGATTTTGTCTTTTGTTTGCTTGTTGCTAGATGTTTAATCCTGTTGAGCCTGGTATAAGTTACCATTTCTGCCGCAGGTGGTTTGTTCTTCATGTTTTGTTCTGTGTCCTTTTCTGACGAATGTGGAGACATGTTGTGTGTTTCTGCGCTTTCAATATCACCGTCTTCGTGTCCTGCATAATGACCAGGTAACAAAAAAGGATATTCTTTTGTCCGAAAATAATTGATACACATTTAAAATATATATCTTCCACGATTATGCATAAGGAATGTGAAACTCCCAAAGGGGATTTTTAGTTTCCCTTTTTTGGGTTAAGAAAGGTTATTACTACTATTACCGATTGAGCTAATCAGGGGATGGAAAAAAATATTAATTATGGTTATAAGTGCAGCTGGGGAAGTGAAGTTAGGGTGAAGCATTTTCTGAGACAAAAATGCACTCTGCAGGTGATATTTCATAATGGGAGGAATATCATCAAGGAGAGTTGAAGATTTATTGGGTAAGTTAAACTGTTTTTGAAATTAAAATAAGATAGTGTGCGAACATTTTTAATGTTTTCTATAAAGAAATATATAAAAAGTGGCAGGTAGTTTTATTTGTAGACATAGTTAAGTTATTGTTGCCAAGGATAGCAGTTAAGTGATTAATGTCTCAATATAGTTTTTTGTAGATTGACAGTGGACACTTCTGCTCAAACCTTTGACAGGAGCTTGCTGGATTGCATGCTCTTCAGCAGGGTCTTCGTCAGTATTTTGCTAGGTTTTAGCTTCTCCGTGAGGATTTCTCATTGCTGCATAAAAAATGGGCAGGTGTTAGAAGCAGAGTCGAGTGTCACAGAAAAAAACCCTGCATGGCGTGAAAACAAATTTGTGTGGATAGAGAGGCACGGGTTGTTTTACCCTAGAAGCACAGGGTACACCTATTCTTTGTTCACGGTTTTTCACACCAGAGGCACTTAATTTGAAAAACGGTTACATTGAAGGGACAAGGGATGCAGAAAATCTCGTATGGTTATCAGGTTTGGCCTCTCAGGATGCTTGCGGGGTTTGGATCTATCGACATATTCTAGTTAGTGATGTTTCAGGTTTAGTACCTTTTAGCACATATCGTATGGCAAAAATTCCAAGGCGGAGAGCAGTAGCATTTCTATTAAATCTCATCTCTGCGCTAGTTCAATTTGTTAGACAAATTGATTTAGGTTATTGGAAAACTCCTTGGTTGCGGTGGCTAGGGTTGTTGTTCCTAGAAGTGGAGAAATCACTATGATCTACCCGGTGGAATGGAGTGGGATAGAATGATAATTACCTTCAATTACTTGTGCGGTGTTCTTCGCTTCCATTAGTTTATTGTGTCGTTGCTCTTTTTTTGTTGCGATTTCCGCCGCCGCTGTTGAAGTCCCCGCCATCGGTCGCCGCAACCAGCGGGGTTATTGGTGTTGTCGCGGGAAGTGTGTGGCTGTGTGTATGTCGGATTGGAGGGTGGTTTGCGAACGCGGTGGCGGTTGTCCGGTGATGCGAACTCGATTTCGAATTTGTGTTTGTGTGCAGAAGGAAGGAGGAGAGCGTGCGGGAGTGATGAAGGTTTCGAGATTTACTTTGCGGAAGGGGAATCAAGCTAGTAGAAGAGGGAGGGAGAGATGGAAACCATCGAACCGTCTCTAATCTTCAACCGTCCGTTTGAGCATCAAGATTCGTTATGCTTGGCATGGTTTTTTTTCTTTGCTACAATATTTTTTTAGTGTTGAGACTGGTAGTGCTGAAGTGGAGCCTCTCTACAGGCATGTGGATGCAGGCACACGAGGCACGGAAGTGCAGGTTCTACAGGCACGTAGATGCAGGAACAGAAGGCACGGAAGTGTGGGTTCTACAGGCAGTTAGAGAACCATGGGACAGGCAAGTGTCGCGTGAGGCACGTGGATGTAAGCATCGGAGGCACGGAAATGAAGCCAACACAGGCACAGACATGCTGCTTCTCGAGGCATAGGTATCAACCCTGTGGATGTACAAGAGTGCGATGGCAGAGGCATGTGTTAGAATGCTTGGTTAAAGAGGCACGGTTGTGAAGTCTCAGGAGCGACGTGCGCGTGGCAGTGGGACCACGTAAGAGTCACGGCACATCTTACGTTAGGCACGTGTGGCATGTGGGTGCAGGCACGGAAGGCAGAAAAGGTGAATCCACAACAGGCACGTACGTGTGTTTTCTCAAGTCACGGGTGTGCACTCTCTGGATGCACAAAAGTGTGGCGGCAGAGGCATGGGTCCGACTACTCGGTTAGAGAACCACGGTTGTGAAGTCACGTGGGTGTGGCAGTACGTGGCACGCAAGAGTCTCGGCAAGTGTCACGTTGTGCACGTGGGTGTAGGTACATAAGGCACTGCAATGAAGGCACCACAGGCACGTACGTGCACTCTCTGGATGCACAAAAAGTGTGGCGGCAGAGGCATGGGTTCGACTACTCGTTTAGAGAACCACGGTTGTGAAGTCACGTGGGTGTGGCACTACGGGGCACGTAAGAGTCGCGGCAAGTGTGACGTTGCGCACGTGGATGTAGGCACAGGAGGCATGGCATTCAAGGCAACACAGGCACGGACTTGCGGCTTCTCGAGGCACGGGGTATCAACCGTGCGGATGCAAAAAGAGTGTAGTGGCAGACGCATGTGTCAGAATGCTTGGTTACAGAGGCACGGTTGTGAAGTCTCATGAGCCACGCATGTCACGTTGCGCACATGGGTGGAGGTACGTAAGGCACAGAAATGAAGGCACCATAGGCACATACGTCACGCTTTGGATGCACAAAAGTGTGGCGGCAGAGGCATGGGTCCGACTACTCGGTTAGAGAACCACGGTTGTGAAGTCACGTGGGTGTGGCACTACGGGGCACGTAAGAGTCTCGGCAAGTGTCACGTGAGGCACGTGGGTGCAGGGACGTGAGGCACAGAAATGAAGGCACCACGATTGTGAAGTCACGTGGTAGTGCTGAAGTGGAGCCTCTCTACAGGCATGTGGATGCAGGCACACGAGGCACGGAAGTGCAGGTTCTACATGCACGTAGATGCAGGCACAGGAGGCACGGAAGTGTGGGTTCTACAGGCAGTTAGAGAACCACGGGACATGCAAGTGTCGCGTGAGGCACGTGGATGTAAGCATCGGAGGCATGAAAATGAAGCCAACACAGGCAGGGACATGCTGCTTCTCGAGGCACGGGTATCAACCCTGTGGATGTACAAGAGTGCGGTGGTAGAGGCATGTGTTAGAATGCTCGGTTAAAGAGGCACGGTTGTCAAGTCTCAGGAGCGACGCGGGCATGGCAGTGGGACCATGTAAGAGTCACGACGCATCTTACGTTAGGCACGTGAGGCATGTGGGTGCAGGCACGAAAGGCAGAAAAGGTGAATCCACAACAGGCACGTACGTGTGTTTTCTCAAGTCACGGGTGTGCACTCTTTGGATGCACAAAAGTGTGGCGGCAGAGGCATGGGTCCGACTACTCGGTTAGAGAACCACGGTTGTGAAGTCACGTGGGTGTGGTAGTACGGGGCACGTAAGAGTCTCAGCAAGTGTCACGTTGTGCAGGTGGATGTAGGCACATGAGGCACGACATTGAAGGCACAGGAGGCACGGATGCATGTACAGGAGGCACTGAAGTAAAAACACTGCAGTGACGGACATGAGGCACTTAACTTGAAAACAATTACAATCAAGGGACAACGGGCAGAGAAAATATGTTGTGATTACCAAGTTTGAGCTCTCAGTATGCTCGCAGTATTTGAATCGTTTGAGGTATTCCAGTTAGTGATGTGGCAGGTATAGTACTTTTAAGCACATATCGTGTGGTGAAAATTCCGTAGCGGGGAGCAGTAGCGTTTCTATTAAATCTCGTGTGTACTGTACTTCAATTGTTTAGACTAGTTGATTTTGGATAGTGCAAAAATCGGCTTTTGTGTTGGCTAGGGTTGCTGTCCCTGGAAATGGACAAATCACTACGATCTACCTCGAGGAATGCAATGGGATAGATTGGTATTTACCTTCGATTGGTTGTGTTCAGCTTCTCGCCTCCATTGGTCTATTCTGTCAGTTCGACTTTTTTGTTGTGAACTCCGCCGGCGGTGTTGAAGTCCTCGCTTCGTCACCGTCGGGTGGGTACTTTGTGTTGTTGGGCACACCGTTTGACTGTGTGTATCTCAAAGTTGGAGGGTGGTTGGCGAAGCGCGGTGGCGGTTGTTTTGTGAGGGGAACTCTACTTCGAATTTGGGCCCGTGTACTGAAAGGAGGAGGAGACCTTGTGTGAGTGCGGAATGTTTCAAGATTTATTGTGGAAGAGAGGAAGAAAGAGAGTAGTGGAGGTGGGAGAGATGGAAATGATGGAACCGTCTGTAATCTTCGACGGTCTGATTTTAGCATCTAGATTCGTGCCGCCTGGCTGTTTTTTTTGTTCGCTATAGCATCTTAATAGACGTGTGAGGCACGGAACACCAGGCTCTACAGGCACCGACGTTGGAATTATAGAGGCACTGGTATCAACTCTGTGGATGCACAAATGTGTGGAGGCAAGGGCATGCATCCGAAGACTTACTCAGAGAGTCAGGGTTGTGAAGTCTTTAGAGTTACGAGCGTGTGTCACCACGGGCACGTGAGAGTGATGCGTCGGGAAGTGTGGTAGTAGAGGCATCGGTGCGAATAGTACTCAGAGAGTATCGGTTGTGGGTCCACATGTGTGATGTCTATACAACATTGGTCGTGTGGTAGTAGCAGCGTGTGTCGAGGCAACCGCCGAGCAGTTCAACATAGTACGTGCTTAGTATATGAACGGAGTGCACACTATTTAAGCATGCCAGTGCAGTATGTGCTTAAATGGTTTATGCGAAAACATTTGTTACGTGCTTAATCGGACGCTTTGACGATTGCTTTTTCCCGGCAACCGCGAGCACTGCCACTCGGCGGTTGCCCCGACGCATAGCAACGACGAGCGCATGTCTACCGCCCTCACTACCACGACGAGGCTGCGTCCAACCGCCTCCTCCACGACCCAAACCTTGCCACAAAAGGGCAACTGCGCTTCCATAGCCGCTCAATTCCGAAAACACTATTGCCGCTCCATCTCAACTAGCAACTCCTCACAATCTCTGTGTCAAGGCCACCATCGCTGGAGGAGCGTAATGGCGGAGGAACCATCTGCCAAGCGTCCCCGTGGTGATACGTCCGACCAGAGCACCGAGGTCGACGATGTTTAGGTCCCCGGTCAGAAGCACGACTACAAAAGGCACCTCAAGGAGGTTGACATCCACGGCAAGGAAAAGCTGGATGTCGTATGCACCAGCAATGTTGACGAAGCCGACAAGATGATCAGCAGGATCCTGAAGAGGGTCTGTGGCTTGTACCCACAGTACATCAGCGTTGATGTTGAGTATACCAGGGAAGACGAACCTCCGCAGAGGGCAGCGGTTCTGCAGTTATGCGTGGAGGAACTTTGTCTGGTATACCACATCACCGTGGCAACAAAATGGTGAACCATCCTACAGTTTCAACCTCTCCATGCTTCTGTTTAATTTGCTATTCACCCTGAAATTTCATTAAATTGGTTTATTGACTTGATGTATCAGTGAAGTTTCTGAAGTAGATACAGCAGAATAGATTTTGAACTTGACTCACCAGATCAGTTTATGTATTTGATGCACTAGATTAATTTATGAATTTGATGTACGAGATTATTTTCTAAACTTGATGTTCTAGTGTAGTTTCTATATTTAATGTTCTAGTGTAGTTCAGTTTCTTGAATTGATGTGTTAACGTGGCTAAGAAGTAGATAGGTCATTGATTCAGTGTAAATACCAAAAATATAAATAACATGCTGTGCTTGTATTTTATTTCTAAACTTTGCATAGCAGTTTCTGAAATTTTCTCGTCCATGAATTATACGTACTATATAAGCATGTACTTGATGGATCCACCTTAAATGTGTCATCCCCCTTGCAGGCCCAAGAGCCTGCGCCCGTTCCTGAAGGAGGACAGGTTCTACACCTTTGCCGGCTTCAGTATTGAAGGTGACAAAGAGATGCTGCGAAGATCTGGTTTCGAGATCAACCCCGACAAGTACATCGACATCCAGCGCAAATGGAGAGTTTCGTTCAAGGGAAGAAAGAGGTACCACTCTTTGGCTGATGTTGCAGGGAGCGTGATCCGCCCATTCTACAAACAGATGAAGGATAAGATTGACAGGGTTGAAGACCATAAACTGTGGGGGATCAGCCACCTGCCAAATTACCTCATCGAGTATGCAGCGATAGATGCGTACGCCACCTACGAGTCGTGGAAGAGAATTGAAAACATCAGAGAAGGTCTGGAGAGTGCAAAAGAGGCAGAGAAGAATTATGACGATCCTTACTACGGCTACTAGTGATGACGAAAACATAGAAAACTGGCCGTGGAGTTGCTTGTGTTTCTGCTTGTCCTTTCTATTGTTTCAGGTTCATAGTTTACTTATGTTAGAACGAAGCAGTTTCTAATGTCATCTGTATCAGGTTAAACAAGTTTGCTTATGTCAAGTTTATAGTTTGTTTATGTGATTGAACAAGTTATTTAGCTTGCTAAGTACTATGTTTATTCAGCAATCATGTGATTTTGAAGTAGTAATGTTGCTTTTTACTCTAAAAACAACAAAATACAAAGCAGTCTTTTTACGCTATGTAAAGTTTAGTTGTGCACACAAGCGCGGCTTCTTGAGGAGTGGCAGGAGTGGCATGGGTCGGAATACGCAGTTAGAGAGGCACATGTTTGCAGTCTCTAGAGCCACCGGCGTGTGTTACTACAGGGGCCGAAGGCATGGAATTGAAGTCTCTACAGAAATGAAGGCATCACAAGCATCCAGAGGCACGTGGACGGAGTAGGAGAGGTGAGCTCCGAATACATAGTTACAGGGTCACGGTTTGGAAGTGTGCAGAGCCAAGGGTGTGCGACACCATGGGGCATGTAAGAGCATGGAAAGTGTCATGTGAGAGAGGCACCTGGATGCAGGTACGCAAGGCACGGGATTGTGACTTCATTATGCACGAGTATCAACGTTGTCGATGCACAATAGTGTGGTGGCAGAGGCATGTGTCGGAATGCTCGGTTAGAGATGCACTGTTGTGACGTTTGTGAAGAGACACGGGCGTGGTACCGCGACCATGTAAGAGTCGCGGGGCGTGACATGTTAGGCACGTGGATGCAGGCACGGAAGGCACGGAGGTGAAGCCGCAAGAGGCACAGAAGTGGGGTTTTTGTTGTTACGAATAGCTATCAATCATGTGGATGTACAAAAGTGTGGTACCAGAGGCATGCTTCCGAATACAGAGTTAGGGAGTCACGGTTGTGAGGCCTCTAGAGAGTCACGCGTGTCTTTCATCACGGGCATGGAGTGGTGTGGGGTTTTGAGAGGCATCACTGGCCCTCAACCCTCTGGATGCATGATGGTGTGGTAGGAGAGGCTTGCTTACTAACACTGAGGTAGGGAGGCACCACTGTGGATGCACAGGTGTGAGGTCTCTAACAGCGCGAGTGGGTGGCACCACATGCATTTGTTCGAATACTCATTCAGAGAGTCACGTCTGTACTCACACCAGATGTATGCTATAGGTTGGTGGCATTCGGCAGCACACGGTTGCAGAGAGGGGGAATGTTTGTGGAACATCAAAGTCACCGGCGGTCACGCATGAGGAGTATGTAGAGTCACGGCGCATCGACATGACGCACGTATGTCTATGGACGGACTTGTGTTCGAATACTCGGTTATAGAAGAAACAAGGAACTACATGAATAAAAAGAGTCTGTTGCTTCATTATCACAGTATGAGTTGCTATTAAACTGTTTTCTGAGGTTTTGATGGAGCTAGGCTTGTTCGCTTATCAATAACTTTTACAATATGATGTCGTAGATCTTTCTAATCTCATCACCCATTGCGCTGGGATGGATTTCATTCTGATCGCTAAATAACAGCCTACACATTTGTTCTGCTTTCCATTGTTCTGTGTCATCCTACAAGAAGTTCAGCAGAACAAGGATAAAAAACACATCAGAATTAGTTCATGCAGTTGCATGACATCTACCAGATTTAGTGCGAATTTCCAGCGAAAACTTACGTCGAAATTATCTATCCCTTCGACGAAGTGGTTGCCATCAAAGAGATGCGCAAACCTTAGAACAACAAACGGAGTTTCATCTTTTTTTACCTTTGGAACGCCCTGTAAAAAATGAACTTCCCATCTAGTCTTTTCATTTTCGAATTTTTCACCGAGTAATATTTTGTATACTTCTTTAAACCTGGGTACCTGGGAATTGCATTTTGTTTTTTAGAGACACATGTGGTGTAATTTTGTAAAACTGAAAGATGATCTTATATACAATTCTTACCAGTTTGTCTTTATGGTTGTGGTATTTCTTATGCTCCTTTTCTTTGTTGGCTTCATTGATTTCCATGTCAGCAATTTGCTTACTTAGTTTGCCATCATGCACGTGTCGATCACGTTGATTTTTCAGGTATTCTTGCCTCTTCAATTCCTCAAGAGAGGTTTCTTCAGGTTAGATGATTTGAAGCTTCCTTCTATATCTGTCGAGCACGAATAGTGTGTATTGGTCTTCCTTTTCAAGTGGCATGAATACCTGCGGTACAAAAGTTTTATTGTTAGAGGAGATCTTAGAATATAGTGTTCTGTTTGAAAAGCTTATTTTTTATTTTGTTGTATGGAAAACGCAATTACCATTTTTGCTATTTTGAGCTTCTCTGATTGACATTTCTTAAGGAACAAAGGAACCAAGATATCCTTCTCTCGTATGAAATCATCTCTGAAGTTCGTCATAGATTTTCTTTTATCCTTTAAACCCAGAATGTGCTGCAGGAGACAAATTAAAAAAGATAAAAATGAGTTAGAAAAAATAGATCGGTACCAAGAGGTTAAACAATCGTTGCAAAAAGATGAGTTTATATGATCATTGTGTTTTTTTTTGAAATTTACCTCTGCAAAGCTTGGGCCTAATAATAGTCTATGTCTTTTGTGTATAGTTTGTTTGCTTTCCCACGCTTCTGCTAACTCATCGAGCACCTTCTTTTCCATCTCTTGACATTTTTTCTTGTTTGCATGCCCAAATATTTCCTTTAGGTTTGATCCAGTAAGAGTTGTGCTGTTGCTCTCTGAATGATCTCTCGAGAATACTACTTTTCTGCTTACATATAGGACAGTAGAAGAAATTTTTGTTGAGAAAGTCATTAACTAAGCAAGCTGATAAATAGGAATTTAAGGTTCTTTCTAGTTTCCTGTCTTATTTGTGTGATTGCTGCCTAACTTTAACTAATTTCAGGAGTAAAAGGAACCAAGTTACCTTTTGAATTCCTCCTGCCGTGTGTCACTCATGACTATGTCGTAGAGCTCAGTCGCCTTATCCACGTTTATAAACGAATGCCGGTGTCGCGGGTATTTCTTGCTGCTCCCTGATTGATGCTGGTTTTTTTCGTATCGCTCTGTCAAAACAGATAAAAAATTATGGCTGTTTTTTCTAAAAGAAATATTTGAACCTTTAGTCATGTTGGCTGATGGTAAAAATGAAAATAATCATATTACCTTTCATGGGCGAAAAAAGGTTTGTAGTCTCTGGTTTGAAATCTTTGAGTTTTCCAGGAAGTTGATGGTGCTTTATTTGGTTGGTTTTACCAAATATGAGTGTGAATACGTACTCCGGTTTCCATTCGACATCGACCTTGCTGGGCTGCATGCATGTCAAAATGTATGGTTTATAGTTACGTGTTGTTCAGAATTGTTAATAAACTAATTACGGTAATAAAGAAATCAAGTTATTTGACGTGTATGTACTGGTAACTTACATGAAAATCCTCTCTCTCCTTGCCAGTTCTTTCCCATTATAGTATTTCGCAAATTGGGCCGTGAAGTGACCGCATTGTGTTCCTTCTTGCTTTGGTGTGCAGACCCTGTGAGGCCTTTCTGCTATCCTTTCCCAGTCTGGGTCATTCTTGTGTTTTAGTTTGTGGTACTTGTTCATCAGCACGGACATCCTTCTCATCTGTTATTGCATTATGGTTTTGTTGTTTGGGTGCAGCATTGAGAAAAGTAAGAGTATCATAGTATCATGAGGAAAAGAGTAAATCAATGTACAAAAAGTACGTACCAGTTCTGCTCGATGCATGTGGTGTTGACTCCAAGACAAATCAGCATAGTTTACATAGTTTAGTGAGTCAAGGATGTCGATGCTATCTCTGTACTTGTTCAGTACATAGAGCGTGTAGTGGTTGTCTGTGTGATGAGGTATCATGATCTACGTTGAGAGAGGAGATCATTGTTGATGTAAAAATTGAATTTCATTTAATTGTTGAAGCTCAAAGAGAATAGGTCATGTGTTCAGTAATAATACTGAACTTACCATCTTCGAATGCAGGATGTTTTTACCTCCCACGAGGAGTTCAAATCCTTTTAGTGCATCGTCCTCGTTGAATTCGGATAGCTCTCCTTTATTATAATTGAGACCGAGCACCAGCTTCAAGAAAGAGAGTGTGTGGTTTTAGTTAAATATTCTATCGTAGTAATGATAGTGGTGTTTTTGTGGGTGAGGTATGCATACATTTGCGAAACCTGCAGGGAGTACAGTTGTTTCGTCTGGGTTGAATTGCTCTTGTTCTGTCCATTCCACCAGTAATGCGTTTAGCATGGAGCCCTCCATTTGTGTTTCTTCTTTTCCTGATTGTTCCATGAAGGATTTTCCTGAAATGTAGCCTTGGCGCTTTGAGATTTTATATAGCTGTTCTCTGCAAGCAAGGAGAGTCTAGAACTAGGTGAGTGAATGGTTAGTTGGATGTTAGAGAATCTGCAGCTCTCTGTACCTGTTTCCATGGAATTAGGAGAATCTGCTTACCCTCCGCATTCTTTCTGTCCTTGTCGGCTTATGATATCTATAGAGTTGCATGGCCTTTTCTTTGTAAATGAAATCTCCTGGAACAAGTGATGCAACCTTGACTTTCTCAGATTCCTTGCTTGGTCGCTTGACTGGCCTCTTAATTGAGATTATGTTTGCTGAGCTGATCTCTGATGATTGAATCATCGAGGGTTTTGGGGAACTTGTCTGCACTCTTGCAAGATGCCTTGCCTTTTTGTTGTCGTGACCTAACTGCGCCTGCTCGTTAAGCTGCCCAGGTGTTGGCATTTCCTTTTGTGTGTTGTTATTTTTGATGCTCGGTTCTACTAAGACTACAACATCGCGTTTCCTCTTTTGAAGTATCTTTTCTACTAAATCCTTCTCTTTCTGCTTCTTTTCTTCTTGTGCATGTTTCGCCTCGGGTGATGTTCCTGGTATACGATCTTCGTCAACAGGGTTCTTGTTCTGTTTGGAAAGCTCTTGTTGGCGAGTTGGTACGCTCTTTGTCATGTTATCACCTTCTAAAGGAGAGCCTGTTATGTCTTCTGTCTTTTTATCTGGGGGTGGTCTGTCTGGTTCTATCGGTGGATCTTTCTGTTCGTCTTCCTTTTGTAAATCAGTGTCTGGTTGCGCATGTTGTTCCCTCTGTAAACCAGCATCTGTCTGGCCATGTTCTTCCGTGAGTGCTTGTTCAAACACTTTGGTAGTATCCTTGCTGCTCACATGATAATCTTCTTTCTCCTCATTGCTGCTTGTGTCATTAATCTCAATAACTTTTAACTCTTCAGCGCTTGTCCCAATGTGCTCGGGAGTTGGAGGAATCTCTTCTTCTACTATGTCACAATGTATTCGTTGCATTTCCTTGTCTTCCATATCGACCTCACAGTTCAGCATATCTGTTAAAATAAGAAATAAAAACTTATTGGTGTGTCTCTGAAAATTAGATAAGTAAAATTTTACTTTGTTGTCTTTAGAAAGAGAAACCTGTGGTGTAGTTGATTAATGACAGTGCGGCCGTATCTCTGTATTAGCTGATTATTTGATAGAGAATTTTCTTCCTCAACTCTGGGACTTGTTCTTCTGTTAGTAGCACTGTTTCTCCACCGTCGGTGTAGTGCTTCGCGTTCATGAACATATAGAACGCACAGTCCAGTCTGCTGGTAGAAGAATGATTGATTATTGTCGCTGTCCAAAGATGTTTGGGTAGTTTAGATGAAGTTGCCCTAACATTCTATGTTTTTTATGAATTGCATTAATAATTGTTACAGTCACTAAGTAAAAGGAGAAAGGTTTGTAGTGCTTACGTTTTCCCTGAAGTGGCACCTGCATTTTGACCTTTTCGAAATGGTCAATACTACTTGGAGACAGTTGGAGCAATGTGCTAAATTGCTTCCATATATTCTTTACTCTGCTTGTTACTGTATTGAAGTAATCCATTGTGCCTGGATATTCAGTTGTTAAAGAGTCAAGGAGTTCAAAGCGCTCTTTTTTCATGTTAATTGTAACAGTGAAGTAGTGGCCAATAGATCGTTGTTGAACAACCCCACCTATGCAAACTGGTAGAAAGAACTGCAAAATGCAAAATAAATAATCAAGCGATCCTTCTTAGATTTAGTCATGATTTGTTGATCGTAAGATGGAATTGTAGTGCCGTGTTTGTATCTCTTATCTGTAAGATGAGATGTGCTTACCATGTCAAAATCTTGTAGTTGCTCTCCTTCTTCCACATCAAGGAATCTTTTAAGCCTTTTAGGCATTGTTTTATCTTTGACGTGTGCTTCGTCTTTATCTTTCAACTCCAGTGGATCATCCTGATTGGCTCTGTGTATTGCTATCTGCTTGTTTTGTCACATGTGCGTAAAAGAAATTTGTAAATTCATTTGTACAGAAAGGTTGATTGAACGATAGACTGGTATTCATTGTTGAAACTCGAGCTTTTGCCGTGATCTTTACTTACGGTGTTGTATATTGATAGAATCTTTCTCTGTGTGCCCCTGAGTTGCTTTTTCAACATATGTAGCATGACTTCGATGGTTTCGCTGCGCACTGCCTTTCCAATCTCGAAGCTTTGTGCTATGTGGCTGACCATTACTGTTGACCTCTCTGTATTTATTAAAATCTCGTCCCTGCAACATATATACATATTTACATATATACATATAAAATGTTTAAAGGGAGGAAATCATTGGAAGAAAATAATTCTTTGTTGCTAACATGAACTTACCCTTTGTCCTTATTCGCTATCATGACGTTGTTGTACAGGAGTTCGATCCCTTCCTCTCTCGTGCCTTCCTCGATGGCTAGGTTTTGCATTATCAACGGTTCACTTTCTGTTTGAGTGCAGTCCTGGGTTACCGTCGTGTTTGTGGCACTGTTGCCCTTTGCTTCTTTGCTTGTGACCGTGTGCGTGTCTTGTTTAGGTTCCTGTGTTATCATGCAAAAGCGTGGTTAATAAATAAATAAATATGCTCGTTATTTTCATTGTAGCTTAGTGTCCGTTCCCTAAGAAAATACTCAAATGTTTAGTGTGTCTTTGGACTTTTTTTATTGTAGCTTCACCTTTTCAGTCGTTTCTGCTAATGCTGCTTCTTCGACCTTTCCTTCACTGAGTGGAGGTTTTTGGACCTCCTCTGGATCTTTGTCGTTTTGTTCATTAGTGGTGTCGTCATTTTTGTCTTGTGGCTGTTGAGACATAGAGGTAAGTAAATGAGATTGCATTTGTGTCTGTGCTTCACTCAAATTTGTAATTTCCTTAAAAGCACCTTATTTGACTTCACCTTTTCAATCTTTTGCGACGTTGCCATCCCTGTTATTTCTTGCTCGGATAGTGAAGGTTTTCTGGCTTGGTCTACAGTGGCGACGCTGTCTGCCGTTGGAAGAACTTCTTCTGCTTGTTCCATTCCCTTTTGTTGTTGTGTTTGTTGGTCTTGAATGTTGGTGCTCTCCTCTGTTTCTTGCATC
The DNA here is from genome assembly GCF_018294505.1 of Triticum aestivum. NCBI lineage: Eukaryota > Viridiplantae > Streptophyta > Magnoliopsida > Poales > Poaceae > Triticum > Triticum aestivum. Next base: position 54,741,290 of record NC_057814.1, on the reverse strand, counting down.
TGTCGGAACGCAAAAAGTAATTAAAATGTTTTGCATTTCTGTTTGTGCATGTATTTTTTGATATATGCTAGAGAAAGAGGTTTTGTAGCTTGACCTCTACATTCATTGTCTCTGGTGCCATGCCTGTCACTTATTCTTTGTCTTCTGAAGTTTTTGTACATTGTCGAGCGGTAGCAGCACTTTCTATCTCTTCTTGAGGCACATCTTCTGCTTCATTTGTTTCTTTCTTCTGTTCAATCAAAAAATGTAAATAAAGTTTGGACTTCATCTGTGCATGCATAAATTTTTTGTTTTAACATTGTAGGAGCGGGTGCGTGTAACTTTACCTCGTTGGTCTTTGATGCTGGTGGCATCTCTTCTCGGTTGTGTTCGTCATGTGAAGACTGCTCTTTGGTCGGCATACTGGGTACCATTTGAGTCACCATTTTCCCTTGTTTTTTGGTTTGTTTCGTTTGTACTCCTTGCTGTTCTTTGGCATGACCATCCTCGTTTGTTTCCTGCGTTTCATGAAAAGGAAAAGCATGATTCATTCCTTGTAATTCTTGTATTACTATGACAGGTTGTACTGGGCAGTACATTTCTTATAAATTTTGGAAAAATGTTTCTTGTTGAATTTCACCTTTGCGCCGGTGGTTGGGATATCCATTTGTGCGTCCACTTTTTTTTGCTTTGTATACCAGCCTAGGGTGTGTCATCAGGTGGAGTGTCTGAGGCTTTCCCCCCTCTATCGGTCATCTGGAATGCTCTTGTGCTGAAAAGCTCTTGTCCATCAACTTTCTGTTTTGCATGGGCATCCTCTTCGTTTTGCTATGCTTTTAATACCTGATAGATGAAACAATATGAGTTGACGGTATTGGGCAAAGTGGGTTTGGAAGTTTTACATCTCCTTTGTTGTTTTCTTCTGGTTTTTGTGCCGTGCTGTTAATGGTTGATGGTAGATCAGTCCGTGCCTCGTTTGCGGGACCGTCGATATGATACTTGTCCGGCTGAGTGTATATTTTGTTGCAGATTTGTTCGTTAACTCAAAATCGTATCTGTTTAGAAAGAAGAGACTTATTAGAAAGAAGAGACTGATTTTTTATACTCACGTCTTTGCTGCCTCCGGTCCTGTTCGTCTCTTGTACTGCTCCTGTTGACGCTCTTGAGGGAGCATTATCTACTGTGGGGTTGCTTGTTCTATTGCTTCCATCCTCTTGCTCAGTGTTCTTGACGACATGCTGCTGTTGGCCTTTATGTTTTGGTGGCGTTCTGTTGTCGTGTCCCTGACAGAATCGAAGACAGATTTTTTAAGTTCAAGTTTGAAAGCATCGCTTTCGAGTCACATGGATGATGTATTTGTTCTCATATACCTGTTTCTCATCTTGATTCTCTGCTTCTGCATCTACTTTTCTACCTTGTTCTTGCTGTCCTTCGACACTTGCTGTGTTGGTTGATACGTGCTCCTTGCTTTGCTCTTTTTGCACCTTGTTCTATTCTTTTGTCTCCCTCTGGCTAATTCTCGAGGTCTGTGTTCTTGATTTTGTTATTCTTTTATTCCCTTCTTGTTTTTTTGTTGGTCTAGTTCTTCCTTCTTTCTTTTTCTCCTCCCCCCTGGTTCTGCTGCGGCTACGACTTCTTTTGTGTAGTTGCCATGTACAAGTGCAGTTGTGGCTCCTGCGTCTGCTCGATCCTGCAACTTCAGCGTCGTCTCTTCTAGTAAGCTCACTCTGCAAATAATGTCCTGAAATTCTCTAAGTTGTTAGAGAGAATCCATCAGGTCCATTGTTTGTTGCACCACTGAGTTCTTCATTTTTTCATCTAATTTCGCCTCTTGTTCGCTGCATTGGTGTCCAGCCCTGGTTGTTATTCCGGGTATCTATTTTGTTTCATCGAGTACTTGTTTCAACATTTCTTCTATCCTTCCGAATATTTCATATGATCCTGTGCTGGTGCCTGTGACGGGTTCCTTGCTTCCACTCGTGCTGACATGTGCTTCGTCCTGGCGCTTATTTGGAGGTGGTAGCAGTTTGTTCGTCTGCTGGTGCACCTGTTGTTGTGCTGATATCATTTGTATTGAATACGAAGGTGTTGCTGTGCTGGCATAAAAGATCCTCTCTACTGTTCCTTTCCATGTCTGCATTGTTTCGGAAGAATGGAATTGGTTAGACTGGAAACCGTTTTTATAAGGGATAATGCATATATATTCAATAGGGCTATACCTTTATCTTGCCAAATTCATAGTCATCTGGTCGTGCTTTTCCGTCCCTTTTCATGTCTGCTCTAGCTATTTTCTTTAGGTCACTCTCTTTGAGGTGGTTTGCTCGCGGTAATGATGTCTTGTCCATTGTCTTGGCAATCTTTTGCATTTCTTTTGTGTCGGTTGGCAGCAGCAGGGAGTCGAGGTACATTATTACTGGTCCCTGTGCCAAGCCATTGAGATGCTTTTTGTTCTTTTCTTCCTGAGGCAACATCCTGTGCTTCTGCCATTTCTTGGCTCCTTCCTTAATACTTTCGACGATTACCTCGCAGAAATCCATCTTTACCATTTCTGGATAGTCCATGTCCTTGACCAGTATGGCTTGTTGGGTGAAGACAGGGGAGGTTGTTCCACAGACAACATTGTGGAAAAAAATAAGGAAAAATATTTTAACTGATTTCCTGTTTGATTGTTTGTCATCTACTTTCACCAATTTTTCTTGTTCTTTAAACATATCTTCGTGGTGGAATTCCATTTTCTTGAGGCGAAGTTCTGTGACCAGTTCGCTCATTGTCTCGGTGGAAATCTGTGGCCTTGGTGCCGACTTTTGCGTACCGTTTGGGTATCCAAACACCTTGTGGATGCCTTCCTTTGTTATCTTGATTTCTTTCTGCTGATCAGCTTCACCGAACGTTATTGTCATGCTTTCTGTGTCCAAGTTGTCGTAGATGTGTGCTACAAGAGGTTTGCAGATGGAGCGCTTTATTTGGCATTTCTCTATGCTTCCAAACCCAACTGTCCTAACATCTTGCCGGTGACGTTCTTCAAGTAATTTCCATGCTCTATTGACCTGATCAAATGCTGATCCTGCCTTGATTTCGCATTTTTCCTTATTTGTTGTTGCCGCCTGTTCATCATCCGTTGGTGCTGCCAATTCTTTTCCACTTGTCTTTCTCCTCTTTGTGCGCTTCCACTTTGGTTTTACCTGTTGAGAAAAAGAGGGTTTTGTCATAAAGGATGATTTGGTTTTCGTGGGTGAAAAGTGGTAGCAAAAATTTGTAGAGAGAATGTGTTTTACATCATCGTTGATGTCCTCTGCGGTGCCACCGTTGTTCCCTGTGGCGTCATTGGCCTCTGTACGAATGAGATCATCATCATGTTTTGTGCCATCATCGTCGTCGGCAGCATCACGCTCTGACTCTTTGCTGGCATCATCCTTGTCTTCGTCCAACCGCTGTCTTTTTTCTTCTTCTTGGCTTTAGTTAGTTCATTCTCGACGCCTGTAACTACTGGCGGGAGCACCATTAGAGGACTTGGCTGCTGCTGCTGCTGCAAGGTAGCACCGTCGCTGATGATTTGAGTTTTGTCCTTTCTCTTTTGTCTTTTTGCTCTAGGAGGAGCAACAGTCTTGGTTTCTGATTGCCTCTCTTTTCTGCTGCTAGTCACTTGCTTTTTGTTGCCGTCCCTGTTGGAAGCTAGTGCTGACACTTGCTCGGGTGCTTCGTTGTCCATGTTCTCCTTCGTTCTTTTTTCCGATGGGTCAGGAGAGATGACTGGTTGTTCTGGATATGCACTATTAAGTTCAGACAAAATCGTTTCAATATCTCCTCCTCCATCACCTGCACGATGATTATGTAACAAAAGGATTACGTAGTAACATCGAAATAAATGGGATATAGTTTTAAAACTATGTCTTCCACGACTGCACAAAAAGAATCTGAAACTTAATCTACATAGATTCATAAGATAGCCCTTTTCTTTCATTTCCTGACCTAAAAAGGCGATCAATCCATTTTTTTTGTTATATCAAGTCTTCCTCCTAACTCTTGGTTTGGTCAATCAGTGATAGAAATTAGGGTCAGGTGTGAGCAGTATGGTTGCTGTCAAGTCCATATTAGTGAGGGGAAGTCTTTTTTATAGGAAAAAATACACTACAAATGATATTTAGTAAATTGGAGCAATAATTGTAAGGTTTAGAGGGTAAGATAAAATGCTCTCGGATGAATAATAATACACATAGTGTGTGAAAATTTTCATCGAAGTGTAATTTCCCAGGATTGTGTGGACGTAAGTGGTTAACTTACTGCTGCTGCTACATAGTTTTTGTTATATGGATTGTTTAAGCCTTTTATAGTACCTTGCTGCACGGCAGGCTGTTCTGCAGGTACCCTGTTTTCCTTATTACCAGTCCTTGCTGCATAAAAATGCCCAGGCGTTAGCAGCAGTAGAAGCATAATTGAATTTCAGAGCAAAAAGAGGAGATGCATCCCGTGGACAAAAAAAGGCATTGTCGGAGAGGCACAAATTGTTTCACGCTATAAGCTCACAGCTAGATCTATTAATGGAGCACGGATGTTAATATGAGAGAGGCACATGATTTGAAACAGATACAATCAACGGATATATAGAATCTCCTGTAAATACTAGGTTTTGAATTTAAGGATGCTCTCATGGTTTGAATCTAGAGCGGTGTCCTAGATAGTTCTGGCATGCACAGTACGTTTTAGGCAAGTATCTTGTGAGCAGATTTCTATGGCGGGTAGGGGTAGCATCCTATTGCACGCATGTCTACCTTATTTCAATTTTGCAAGAAAAGTCTAAACAGACTTTTTGGAAACACGGTTTTGTGTGGCGGTTAGGGTTCATGTCCGTCAAAAAGGGGGAAATCGCTCTGATCGACCTGTGGTAATGGAATGTAATGAATTAATATTTTTTACCTTCGATTGCCTGTGAGGGATTCGTCGCATCCATCGGCTGGTTTTTGTCCTTTCTCTCTGTTGGTACCTCCGCCGGGAGCACGGGTCGTCGCCGTCAGTCGCCGCCGCCGCCGGGAGAGGTTTTTGATGCTTTCGCGGGCACCGACCGACTGTCTGTATCTCGAAGTGGATGGCGGCTGGTGGGTGAGGCGAACGCGATTTGGATTTTTGGTTGGTCTGCTGGATTGGACAATGGGGGCAGAAGGAGAGAGGAGGGTGTTCAAGAGAGGGAAACTGGTGATGTGTTCGAGATTTTCGGTGCGAAAGCAAAAGCCAGAAAGTAGTGGAGGGAGAGAGGGAAATGGTCGAACCGTCCGTTTGGACATCAAGATTGGTGCAACTTTCTGTGGGCTTCGATGGGCTTGTTTTTTTGCTTGCTTGCTCAACTACGGGATCTTTTTTTATTTTAGTCTGGTGAAATCCACGGGGGCATGGTTTGGTGTTACCCGGAGTCACGTTCATGCCTACGCGTGTTACAGACGTTTTCTATGACGTTCCATAGTGAGGCGCATGGAAGTGAGGCCACCGGCGCTCACCCTCCTATGGAAAAGGCGAAGCGTCTCGAATCTTCGACCGTCCGTTTGGACATCATGATTGGTGCAACTTTCTGTGTACTTCGATGAGCTTGTTTTTTTGCTTGCCTTCTAAACTGTTAGTCGGTGGGATGTTAGCATTTTTGTATTTTAGTGTTGTTGTGTGATCCACAGGGGCATGGTTTGGCGTTACTCAGAGTTATGTTCATGGTTCTTTGTGTTCCAAATGGTTCCGCTCGCCTGTTCATTTGGAGAGGCATGGACATGAACTCAAGGGAAGCATGTTAACGCATTGGTCAGAGTCTCGTTACCATGGGTGTGCTTTTGGTATTTCCAAATGATTCCACTCACTCGTTCTCTTGGAGAGGTATGGACGTGAATCCGGCGGAGGCAAGTCTTCTTATTAGCCAGAGTCACGTTTGTCCATGCTTGTGTTACATGAATTTTCTCTGGCGAGTCATTGTGAGGTGCGTGGAAGTGAAGCCGAGTTGGCACTGTGTTACTAATGCAACAGGCACACTCCCGACGCTGTGTATGGAAATGTTTTCCTTGTCAACTCGTTCCTTTGTTGTGGAGAGTTGCGGTGGTGCGTTCCAGGGAGGCACTGTTTGTTATTAGAGAGAGTCATGTTTCATGGTTCTTTGTGTTCCAAATGATTCCGCTCGCCAGTTCATTTGGATTGGCATGGACATGAACTCAAGGTAAGCATGTTAACGTATTGGTCAGAGTCTCGTTACCACGGGTGTATGCTTTTGGTATTTCCAAATGATGCCACTCACTCGTTTTCTTGGAGAGGAATGGATGTGAATCCGGCGGAGGCAAGTCTTCTTATTAGCCAGAGTCACGTTTGTCCACGCGTGTGTTACATGCATTTTCTTTAGCGAGTCATTGTGAGGTGCGTGGAAGTGAAGCCGAGTTGGCACTGTGTTACTAATGCAACAGGGACACTCCTGACGCTGTGTATGGAAATGTTTTCCTTGTCAACTCATTCCTTTGTTGTGGAGAGTTGCGGTGGTGCGTTCCAGGGAGGCACTATTTGTTATTAGAGAGAGTCACGTTTCATGGTTCTTTGTGTTCCAAATGATTCCGCTCGCCAGTTCATTTGGATTGGCATGGACATGAACTCAAGGGAAGCATGTTAACGTATTGGTTAGAGTCTCGTTACCACGGGTGTATGTTTTTGGTATTTCCAAATTATTCCACTCACTTGTTTTCTTGGAGAGGAATGGACGTGAATGCGGCGGATGCAAGTCTTCTTATTAGCCAGAGTCACGTTTGTCCACGCGTGTGTTACATGCATTTTCTCTGGCGAGTCACTGTGAGGTGCGTGGAAGTGAAGCCGAGTTGGCACTATGTTACTAATGCAACAGGCACACTCCTGACACTGTGTATGGAAATGTTTTCCTTGTCAACTCGTTCCTTTGTTGTGGAGAGTTGCGGTGGTGCGTTCCAGGGAGGCACTGTTTGTTACTAGAGAGCGTCACGTTCGTGCCTGCGTGTGTTACGGACGTTTTCACTAAGGTGTCATCTAGAGACACGTGCAAGTAAATTCGTGGATATAGTAAGATTTTCATATAAATATCATTTCAAAACAGAAAATGGCAATGGATAATGGTATGAATTCGACAATAATTTCTCTGGAATACAGACAGACGTACACAGTAAGTTAACTGTGTTTGAGATGTTTTCTGTTGAATATATATGAACCATTAGAAAGAAGTTGAGTGGTTGTAGTGTGGACGAACGCACGGGACATGAGATGATAGTACTGGTGTTTCCTAGGCATGCAGAGTTCGAGGTATTTGAGAGAGACTATGAGAATTCGAGGCGTCGGTTATTCCGTTTGACCGTCTGACCGGTGTTCATATGTTATAAAAAGGTACCTACTCATGGAACACTCCACGTCCACAATTCTCCAGAGACAGGCACCTCTTTCTTGCTGGTAGCTCCTTGCTTGCACCATGGCCGGTAAGAGGGGTTCTGGGTGTTCAAGCAACTAGGCAGCGAGGAACAAAGCCGCGGAAAGAAGGGAGAGGTGCCGCTGCTACGCTGTAGCGGTGGCGGAAGGGAGAGGTGTCGAACGATCTCTCGCGTGGAGGCGATTTCTCCCACAAGCGCATTCGCCATGGAGACGATCTCGGCAAGATGGCAGTACAAAATTCCATAGCCAGCGACGACGTGCTCGATGAGCTAATTAAGCAGTAGTAGTTCATCGCTCGCTTGGAGAAGTTGGTGCAGCAGAGCAATGCCTCTGTGAAGAAGTGCTACCTCTTGAGCACTACGTTGGTTTTCTCTTGAAGAGGAAAGGGTGATGCAGCAAAGTAGCGTAAGTATTTCCCTCAGTTTTTGAGAATCAAGGTATCAATCCAGTAGGAGGCTACGCGCGAGTCCCTCACACCTACACAAACAAATAAATCCTCGCAACCAACGCGCTAAGGGGTTGTCAATCCCTACACGGTCACTTACGAGAGTGAGATCTGATAGATATGATAGGATAATATTTTTGGTATTTTTATGATAAAGATGCAAAGTAAATAAAAGCAAAATAAAAACGGCGCCAGAAATAGCTTGTTGTCGGGAGATTAATATGATGGAAAATAGACCCGGGGCCATAGGTTTCACTAGTGGCTTCTCTCAAGAGCATAAGTATTTTACGGTGGGTGAACAAATTACTGTTGAGCAATTGACACAATTGAGCATAGTTATGAGAATATCTAGGTATGATCATGTATCTAGGCATCACGTCCGAGACAAGTAGATCGACTCCTGCCTGCATCTACTACTATTACTCCACACATCGAACGCTATCCAGCATGCATCTAGATTATTAAGTTCATAAGAACAGAGTAACACTTTAAGCAAGATGACATGATGTAGAGGGATAAACTCATGCAATATGATATAAACCCCATCTTGTTATCCTCGATGGCAACAATACTATACGTGCCTTGCTGCCCCTACTGTCACTGGGAAAGGACACCGCAAGATTGAACCCAAAGCTAAGCACTTCTCCCATTGCAAGAAAGATCAATCTAGTAGGCCAAACCAAACTGATAATTCGAAGAGACTTGCAAAGATAACCAATCATACATAAAAGAATTCAGAGAAGATTCAAATATTGTTCATAGATAACTTGATCATAAACCCACAATTCATCGGTCTCAACAAACACACCGCAAAAGAAGATTACATCGAATAGATCTCCACAAGAGAGGGGGAGAACATTGTATTGTGATCCAAAAGAGAGAAGAAGCCATCTAGCTAATAACTATGGACCCGAAGGTCTGAGGTAAACTACTCACACTTCATCGGAGAGGCTATGGTGTTGATGTAGAAGCCCTCCGTGATGATGCCCCTCCGGCGGAGCTCCGGAACAGGCCCCAAGATGGGATCTCGTGGATACAGAAGTTGCGGCTGTGGAATTAGGTTTTTGGCTCCGTATCTGATCGTTTGGGGGTACGTAGGTATATATAGGAGGAAGGAGTACGTCGGTGGAGCAACATGGGGCCCACGAGGGTGGAGGGCGCGCCCAGGGGGGGTAGGCGCGCCCCCCTACCTCGTGGCCTCCTGCTTGATTTCTTGACGTAGGGTCCAAGTCCTCTGGATCATGTTCGTTCGAGAAAATCACGTTCCCGAAGGTTTCATTCCGTTTGGACTCCGTTTGATATTCTTTTCTGCGAAACTCTGAAATAGGCAAAAAAGAGCAATTCTGGGCTGGGCCTCCGGTTAATAGGTTAGTCCCAAAAATAATATAAAAGTGAATAATAAAGCCCAATAATGTCCAAAACAGTAGATAATATAGCATGGAGCAATCAAAAATTATAGATACGTTGGAGACGTATCAAGCATCCCCAAGCTTAATTCCTGCTCGTCCTCGAGTAGGTAAATGATAAAAACAAATTTTTGATGTGGAATGCTACTTGGCATAATTTCAATGCAAATCTTCTTAATTGTGGTATGAATATTCAGATTAGAAAGATTCAAGACAAAAGTTTATATTGACATAAAATAATAATACTTCAAGCATACTAATAAAGCAATTATGTCTTCTCAAAATAACATGGCCAAAGAAAGTTATCCCTACAAAATCATATAGTCTGGCTATGCTCCATCTTCACCACACAAAGTATTTAAATCATGCACAACCCCGATGACAAGCCAAGCAATTGTTTCATACTTTGACTTCTCAAACTTTTTCAATCTTCACGCAATACATGAGCGTGAGCCATGGATATAGCACTATAGGTGGAATAGAATGGTGGTTGTGGAGAAGACAAAAAGGAGAAGATAGTCTCACATCAACTAGGCGTATCAACGGGCTATGGAGATGCCCATCAATAGATATCAATGTGAGTGAGTAGGGATTGCCATGCAACGGATGCACTAGAGCTATAAGTATATGAAAGCTCAAAAAGAAACTAAGTGGGTGTGCATCCAACTTGCTTGCTCACGAAGACCTAGGGCACTTGAGGAGGCCCATTGTTGGAATATACAAGCCAAGTTCTATAATGAAAAATTCCCACTAGTATATGAAAGTGACAAAACAAGAGACTCTCTATTATGAAGATCATGGTGCTACTTTGAAGCACAAGTGTGGTAAAAGGATAGTAACATTGTCCCTTCTCTCTTTTTCTCTCGTTTTTGGGCCTTCTCTTTTTTTATGGCCTCTCTTTTTTTATATTCCTCACTTGGGGCAATGCTCTCGAAAAATGATGATCATCACACTTCTATTTATTTACAACTCAATGATTACAACTCGATACTAGAACAAAATATGACTCTATATGAATGCCTCCGGCGGTGTACCGGGATATGCAATGAACCAAGAGTGACATGTATGAAAGAATTATGAACGGTGGCTTTGCCACAAATACTATGTCAACTACATGATCATGCAAAGCAATATGACAATGATGAACGTGTCATGATAAACTAAATGGTGGAAAGTTGCATGGCAATATATCTTGGAATGGCTATGGAAATGCCATAATAGGTAGGTATGGTGGCTGTTTTGAGGAAGATATAAAGAGGTTTATGTGTGAAAGAGCGTATCATATCACGGGGTTTGGATGCACCGGCAAAGTTTGCACCAACTCTCAATGTGAGAAAGGGCAATGCACGGTACCGAAGAGGCTAGCAATGGTGGAAAGGTGAGAGTGCGTATAATCCATGGACTCAACATTAGTCATAAAGAACTCACATACTTATTGCAAAAATCTACAAGTCATCAAAAACCAAGCACTACGCGCATGCTCCTAGGGGGATATATTGGTAGGAAAAGACCATCGCTCGTCCCAGACCACCACTCATAAGGAGGACAATCAAAGAACACCTCATGTTTCAAATTTGTTACATAACGTTTACCATACGTGCATGCTACGTGACTTGCAAACTTCAACACAAGTATTTCTCAAATTCACAACTACTCAACTAGCACAACTTTAATATCACTACCTCCATGTCTCAAAACAATCATCAAGCATCAAACTTCTCTTAGTATTCAAAACACTCATAAGAAAGTTTTTACTATTCTTGAATACCTAGCAGATTAGGATTTTTTTAAGCAAATTACCATGCTATTTAAGACTCTCAAAATAATCTAAGTGAAGCATGAGAGATCAATAGTTTCTATAAAACAAATCCACCACCGTGCTCTAAAAGATATAAGTGAAGTACTAGAGCAAAAACTATATAACTCAAAAGATATAAGTGAAGCACATAGAGTATTCTAATAATTTCTGAATCATGTGTGTCTCTCTCAAAAAGGTGTGTACAGCAAATATGATTGTGGTAAACTAAAAAGCAAAGACTCAAATCATACAAGACGCTCCAAGCAAAACACATATCATGTGGTGAATAAAAATATAGCTCCAAGTAAAGTTACCGATGGAAGTAGACGAAAGAGGGGATGCCTTCCGGGGCATCCCCAAGCTTTGGCTTTTAGGTGTACTTATATTATCTTGGGGGTGCCATGGGCATCCCCAATCTTAGGCTCTTGCCACTCCTTGTTCCATAATCCATCAAATCTTTCACCCAAAACTTGAAAACTTCACAACACAAAACTCAGCAGAAAATCTCGTGGCTCCGTTAGCGAAAGAAAACAAAAGACCACTTCAAGGTACTGTAATGAACTCATTATTTATTTATATTGGTGTTAAACCTACTGTATTCCAACTTATCTATGGTTTATAAACTCTTTTACTAGCCATAGATTCATCAAAATAACCAAACAAGACACGAAAAACAGAATCTGTCAAAAACAGAACAGTCTGTAGTAATCTGTAACTAACGCAAACTTCTGGAACTCCAAAAATTCAGCCAAAATAGGAAGACCTAGACAATTTGTTTATTGATCAGCAGCAATTGGAATCAATATTTTATCACGTTCTGGTGATTTTTAACAATTGTTTTCGTGAACAGAAAGTTTCTGGAATTTACAGCAAGGTCAAATAACTATCATCCAAGAAGATCCTATAGGTTTAACTTGGCACAAACACTAATTAAAACATAAAAACACATCTAACCAGAGGCTATAACAAATATTTATTCCTAAACAGAAGCAAAAGGCAAAAAACTAAAAATAAAATTGGGTTGCCTCCCAACAAGCGCTATCATTTAACGCCCCTAGCTAGGCATAATAGCAAGGATAGATCTAGGTATTGCCATCTTTGGCTTTCAACTTTTTAGCGGAATCAAGCTCGAATCTGGGAGGTTCTTTACGTTTCCCTTCATATTCTGAAATTTTTAGATCTAAAGAATCCAACCGCTTCTTGCAAAGAGTAATCAACATATTCATGCGGTGAATATTTCCGCTAATGTTCTTAAGAGGTTCAAGAGACTTCTGTAAAATCTTAGTTACTTCGCAAATTTTTTCAAAAACTTGAGTCTCTTCCTGGGTATGATGAGGCCCCTTTTGTTGAGTTAGTGTTCCCACTATACCTTCTATAACTTCATGCGCAATATGGGGATCAATTTCAATAAAATTGCCTTTTGCAACGCAATCCAAGAGTTGTCTATGAGACATATTTAATCCAACATAAAAATTAAGAAGCAAAATTCTCAGGACTCCATTATTCTTACCCAGGCATCTTTTAAGTTTTCTCCTTGTCTTTGTTTGAAGTGAAAGACTTCAAACTCAGGGGACAAAGGAGTTGATAAGGGACTAGCCATAACGACAAGCAAACGGAAAAGAGGCAAACGGAAAAGAGAGGGCGAATAAAACGGCAAGGGTGAAGTGGGGGAGAGGAAAGCGAGAGGCAAAAGGCAAATAATGTAATGCGGGAGATAAGGGTTTGTGATGGGTACTTGGTATGTTGACTTTTGCGTAGACTTCCCCGGCAACGGCGCCAGAAATCCTTCTTGCTACCTCTTGAGCACTACGTTGGTTTTCCCTTGAAGAGGAAAGGGTGATGCAGCAAAGTAGCGTAAGTATTTCCCTCAGTTTTTGAGAACCAAGGTATCAATCCAGTAGGAGGCTACGCGCAAGTCCCTCGCACCTACACAAACAAATAAATACTCGCAACCAATGCGATAAGGGGTTGTCAATCCCTACACGGTCACTTACGAGAGTGAGATCTGATAGATATGATAGGATAATATTTTTGGTATTTTTATGATAAAGATGCAAAGTAAATAAAAGCAAAATAAAAACGGCGCCAGAAATAGCTTGTTGTTGGGAGATTAATATGATGGAAAATAGACCCGGGGCCATAGGTTTCACTAGTGACTTCTCTCAAGAGCATAAGTATTTTACGGTGGGTGAACAAATTACTGTTGAGCAATCGACAGAATTGAGCATAGTTATGAAAATATCTAGGTATGATCATGTATATAGGCATCACGTCCGAGACAAGTAGACCGACTCCTGCCTGCATCTACTACTATTACTCCACACATCGACTGCTATCCAGCATGCATCTAGAGTATTAAGTTCATAAGAACAGAGTAACGCTTTAAGCAAGATGACATGATGTAGAGGGATAAACTCACGCAATATGATATAAACCACATCTTGTTATCTCGATGGCAACAGTACTATACGTGCCTTGCTGCCCCTACTGTCACTGGGAAAGGGCACCGCAAGATTGAACCCAAAGCTAAGCACTTCTCCCATTGCAAGAAAGATCAATCTAGTAGGCCAAACCAAACTGATAATTCGAAGAGACTTGCAAAGATAACTAATCATACATAAAAGAATTCAGAAGATTCAAATATTGTTAATAGATAAACTTGATCATAAACCCACAATTCATCGGTCTCAACAAACACACCGCAAAAGAAGATTACATCGAATAGATCTCCAAAAGAGAGGGGGAGAACATTGTATTGAGATCCAAAAGGAGAGAAGAAGCCATCTAGCTAATAACTATGGACCCGAAGGTCTGAGGTAAACTACTCACACTTCATCGGAGAGGCTATGGTGTTGATGTAGAAGCACTCCGTGATCGATGCCCCCTCCGGCGGAGCTCCGGAACAGGCCCCAAGATGGGATCTCACGGGTACAGAAGGTTGCGGCGGTGGAATTAGGTTTTTGGCTCCGTATCTGATCGTTTGGGGGTACGCAGGTATATATAGGAGGAAGGAGTACGTCGGTGGAGCAACATGGGGCCCACGAGGGTGGAGGGCGCGCCCGGGGGGGTAGGCGCGCCCCCTACCTCGTGGCTTCCTGCTTGATTTCTTGACGTAGGGTCCAAGTCCTCTGGATCATGTTCGTTCCGAAAATCACGTTCCCGAAGGTTTCATTCCGTTTGGACTCCGTTTGATATTCTTTTTCTGTGAAACTCTGAAATAGGCAAAAAACAACAATTCTGGGCTGGGCCTCCGGTTAATAGGTTAGTCCCAAAAATAATATAAAAGTGAATAATAAAGCCCAATAATGTCCAAAACAGAAGATAATATAGCATGGAGCAATCAAAAATTATAGATACGTTGGAGACGTATCAAGAAGTCCACTGGTCTCATATTTCGATCTCTGTGTGAGAATGAGAAGCTTCTCTACGAGCTCGACCAGAAGGATCAGGAGGCCGCCCGCTTGAAGAATCTGTATGAGCAGAGCCATGCGTTGGTGCAGAAGCTGTCGGGCGCAGCGGGGCAGCTTATGGATGAGAAGGCTGAGGTCCTCGTCAAGTACAAGAGCCTGGTTGAGGATTCGTATGCTGCTGTGAAGGAAGGTCATGAGGCGACGAAGAAGGAGATTGAGGATGCGCTCGCCCACCAACCGATCAAGAACGTTGCTGGAGTCTAGGCAGAGAGCTTGGAGCGTGTTTCTTCGTTGCGTCGGGGCATGTGGCATTTTGTACTACCATGGATCTATAAGGCATTTATGCGTTGCATTGTCGTCATGTTGTTTCGTTCGTTGGTACACGTAGATGAGTAGGCTCTGGGCATGGATGTCGTGTGTTAGCAGCAGGAGCACGGTTGTGCTTCCACTAGGGGCACTTCATGGGGCCGCAGGGAGGATGTATTTGTGACACGTGCGTAATTGTGGTCCAAATGATTCCGGTTGCTCGTTCACATGGAAAGGCACGGGAGTAGAGAGTTTTGAGTCATGTTTTTTTATTAGGCGGAGTCACGTTAGTGAGTGGGTGTGTTTACAGATGTTTCTCTGAGAGGATTCACTGTAAGAGGCACGGAAGTGTAGTCATACGAGCCACGGTTTTAATACGAGTTGGCGTTCCTCGCTTGTTAGGCGCACAGACGCGTGGATGTAGAAGGCACGTTTTTGAAGCAAAGAACACACATCACGGTGCCACGTTTTTCAAGCAAAACACGGACCTGAAGTCCGTATAGCCACGGTTCTGTACTAAGTAGCGTCATGACTTGTACTCATAAACGCGTGGACTTTCGTGGCTATGTGCAATATTTCAGGTCACATGCACTGGAGTGCAGCCCACAAAGGCATGGTGCGGTTTTATATAGTCACACTCGCCCGTGTTTCTGTTTCCAATGCTTCTGTCGACTCGTTCAGACGGAGAGGCATGGCCGGTCAGCCCGCAGAGGCATAGGGTTGCATTACGCACAGTCACGTTCGTTTCTTTAATTGGGGTAACCCAGCGGAATGGGTTCAGATGTGAACACTCACTGTTGAAGCTGTTTTTAAAAGCTTATTTCCTTGTTTTCAAGAGCACAATCACATTTCTTTATTGATGTTACGTGTATTACTCGATAAAGGCGTGGACTCGATCTGATGGAGAGGCATAGGCATGGTGTGGTATTATATAGAGTCACGCTCATCTGTGTTTGTGTTCAGAATAATTTCGTCGACTCAGTCAGACGGAGAGGCACGGGCGTTAATCGCACAAAGGCACAGTTTGGTTTGAAGTCATGGTGAACACTGACTGTTTACTCTATGAGGCACGAATGGCTTGTTCGAGAGACGCTGCTGTTGTATATTCTTTGCACGGTCATGGTTCCCAGGAAGTCACGGCGTGGTATTGTGAAGAGTCGCGTTATGTTGTCTTCGTGTTCCAAATGATTCCGTTGAACTGTTAGCAAGGGCAGGCACATCCGTGCAGCCCGGAGAGGCATGGTTATTCTCTACCCATAGTCACATTCTTGTATTTATCACGAAAACCCAACGGTTCGAATGGCGTCTCCTCGTATTCGGGTGTGAACGCCACGTGGTGCCGCTCCGGAAACCCAATGGTTCGACGGGCGTCTCCTCCGGTGACGCCGCTCTGGCTCGTGGTCCGAGGGGAAGCTCTGGCTATTTAAGGCGGACGGACGGAGTCTCGAAACCCTAGCCACACCCTACTCCTCCCTTTGTCCGCCGCCAGGCCTTCCATTCCTCTTCCTCCTCTCTATTCTTTGACCATCTCCGCCATGGCTGATCAGAAGGGGACTAATCCGGACCGTCGTGCCCTATGGCGGGAGAAGATCCCGGCTGGCGAGGGTTCCTCGTTTGTAAGTTCACACTGTCTCTCCTTTTCCTTCATTCATTTTTTCTTTCTTTTTGCTACTTGATTTAGTTTGTGAAACATGAATTATTGTGGTCAGCTGACTCCTAATTTGATGCGGGTGTGTGTTGCTGATACTGATTTACTGTCAATTGGAGCTAGGGTTAGGCTGCGTCGTTGTCTTGAACAGAACTCCCCTCCAGTAGAATTGGGGAGCATTTGTGGCTCGAGAAAGAAGAAGGGAATGGTGAGCGGGGCGGCGACGAGAATGTTGTGTGTTGTTTTAGTTGCAGAGGCTAACAAAACGTGCGACGAGCTACTGGAGATCATCTACGGGTGGCAAGAGCTCTTCCAGGAAGCAAGGGAAGATTTGGAGAAGGCGAATGCCATGATCGTAGAAATTATGATTGAGAAGAACAATCTCCTTGAAGAGCACGTCCGGTCATTGCAGGAATCGGTCGCAGCTGTGAAGCGACATGACGAGAATGTGAAGGCGCTGAAGAAGGAGATTGATGAACTCCGCGGGGAGCAAACCAGCAAGAAGGTCGGTGGAGCCTAGGTATATAGCATCGTCCCTGGCTGTTGTGTTCATCTGGTGTTGTTAGGCAATGGACTGGAGTTTCTTACCTTGTCTTGTGAAATTTCGTTGTCAGCTACTTTGTCAACAAAATGTACTCCAGCCACGGTTTCACAAGTACCCGAAGTATTTTGGTTTCGAGTATCATTGTAATTAGGCGCCGTTACTTATGAAGCACTGACGATGGCGTGGACGTTCTTGGCAGTGTTAAGGGTCACAGGCACGGGCGTGAAGTGCTAAAAGGCATGCTGCCGTCTAATATAGAGTCACGCTCCTGTGTGTTTGTGTTCCGAATGATTCCATCGACTCGATCAGACGGAGAAGCACGGGCGTTCAGCCCACAGAGGCACCGTTAGGTTTATTCTTTAATTGGGGAGACCCAGCGGAATTGGTTCAGATCTGAACACCCACTGTTTACTCTGTGAGGCACGGAATGGCCTATTCGACAGACGCTGGTGTGGTATATTCTTCGCACGGTCATGGGTCCCAGCAAGGCACGGCGTGGTATTGTGTAGAGTGACGTTAGTTTGTCTCGGTGTTCCAGATGGCGTGGTTTTCTATAAAGTCACGTTCGCCTGTATTTGTGTTCGAAATGATTCCGTTGACTCGTTCAGAAGAAGAGGCACGAACATGAATGCCCCGAGGGCATGGTTTGGTCTATCGGAGAGTCACGTTCGTACGTTTATTATGGAAACAAAGCGGAATGGGTTTAGATTTTAACGCTAAATGTTTACTTTGCGAGTGGCCGGTTCGAGAGTCGAGGTGTTTAAATGCCTAAGTTCCTTGTTTTTAATTTCCATGGCTCTGTGCTGAGTTGCGTCACGCTTCTTTTATTAGAAGCACGAGCGTGAAGTGAATACAGCCACGGTTCTGTACAAGGTAGCGACATGACTTGTGCACTGACGATGGCGTGGACGTTCTTGGCAGTGTTAAGGGTCACAGGCATGGGCATGAAGCGCTAAAAGGCCTGGTGCCGTATAATATAGAGTCACGCTCCAGTGTGTTTGTGTTCCGAATGATTCCGTCGATTCGATCAGACGGAGAGGCACGGGCGTTCAGCCCACAGAGGCATTGTCAGGTTCGTTCTTTAATTGGGGAGACCCAACGGAATTGGTTCAGATGTGAACACCCACTATTTACTCTGTGAGGCACGGAATGTCCTATTCGAGAGACGCTGCTGTGGTATATTCTTTGCACAGTCATGGGTCCCAGGAAGGCACGACGTGGTATTGTGTAGAGTGACGTTAGTTTGTTTGGGTGTTCCAGATGGCGTGATTTTATATAGTCACGTTCGCCTGTATTTGTGTTCGAAATGATTCTGTTGACTCATTCAGAAGAAGAGGCACGGACATGAATGCCTTGAGGGCATGGTTTGGTCTGTCGAAGAGTCATGTTCGTACATTTATTATGAAAACAAAGCGCAATGGGTTTACATGTTAACGCTAAATGTTTATTTTGCGAGTGGCCGGTTCGAGAGTCGAGGTGTTTAAAAGCGTAAGTTCCTTGTTTTTAAAAGCCACGACACTATGTTGAGTTGCATCACGCTTCTTTTATTAGAAGCACGGGCGTGAAGTGAATACAGCCACGATTCTGTACCAGGTAGCGACATGACTTGTGCACTGACAATGGCGTGGACATTCGTGGCAGTGTTAAGGGTCATAGGCACGGGCGTGAAGCGCTAAAAGGCATGCTGTCGTATAATATAGAGTCACGCTCCCGTGTGTTTGTGTTCCGAATGATTCCGTCAACTCGATCAGACAGAGAGGCACGGGCGTTCAGCCCACAGAGGCACCGTCAGGTTCGTTCTTTAATTGGGGAGACCCAGCGGAATTGGTTCAGATATGAACACCCACTGTTTACTCTGTGAGGCACGGAATGGCCTATTCGAGAGACGCTGGTGTGGTATATTGTTCGCACGGTCATGGGTCCCAGGAAGGCACGGCGTGGTATTGTGTAGAGTGACGTTAGTTTGTCTCGGTGTTCCAGATGGCATGGTTTTATATAGAGTCACGTTCGCCTGTATTTGTGTTGGAAATGATTCCGTTGACTCATTCAGAAGAAGAGGCACGGACATGAATGCCTTGAGGGCATGGTTTGGTCTGTCGAAGAGTCACGTTCGTACGTTTATTATGGAAACAAAGCGGAATGGGTTTAGATTTTAACGCTAAATGTTTGCTTTGCGATTGGCCGGTTCAAGAGTCAAGGTGTTTAAATGCGTAAGTTCCTTGTTTTTAAAAGCCATGGCTCTGTGCTGAGTTGCGTCGCACTTCTTTTATTAGAAGCATGGGCGTGAAGTGAATACAGCCGCGGTTCTGTACCAGGTAGCGACATGACTTGTGCACTGACGATGGCGTGGACGTTCGTGGCAGTGTTAAGGGTCACAGGCACAGGCGTGAAGCGCTAAAAGGCATGCTGTCGTATAATATAGAGTCACGCTCCCGTGTGTTTGTGTTCTGAATGATTCCGTCGACTCGATCAGACGGAGAGGCACGGGCGTTCAGCCCACAGAGGCACCGTCAGGTTCGTTCTTTAATTTGGGAGACCCAGCGGAATTGGTTTAGATATGAACACCCACTGTTTACTCTGTGAGGCATGGAATGGCCTATTCGAGAGACGCTGATGTGGTATATTCTTCGCACGGTCATGGGTCCCAGGAAGGCATGGCGTGGTATTGTGTAGAGTGACGTTAGTTTGTCTCGGTATTCCAAATGATTCTGTTGAATCGTTTGCACTGAAAGGCACAACCATGAAGTCCGGAGAGGCACGGTTATGCGTTACACAGAGTCATCTTCGTGCGTTGATTGCAGAAACCCTACCGTTCGATGGGCGTCTCCTCGTATTCGGTGTGAACACCATGTGGACGCCGCTCCGGAAACCCAAGGGTCCGACGCGCGTCTCCTCCGGTGACGCCGCTCTGGAGGAGGTGGGGGTATTTAATAGAGTGAACGCCACGTGTTGGCGCTGCGGAAGCCAAAAGGACCGACGGCCGTCTCATCCGTTGGCAAAGTGAATGCCGCGTGTCACCGTTCCGGCTCCTCGCCCGAGGTCAAGGAGCAGCTATTTAAGCCGAGCGGCGTCCGCCACTACTAGACATCATCCTGCTTCTCCCTCTTTTGCCGGCAATCCTAGGAAATCATCCATCTTCCTCTTTTTGTTTGTTACGGCCCCCGCCATGGTTCGGCACAAGAAAGCTACTTACGCCATGCTTACTCCCGAGCGCCGCTTCCAGTGGCAGGAGGACATTGGTTCGAGGCACGCTGCTCGGGTCGCAGCGGGCATGTCTCCAGACTCGCCGGGGCCGGAGGAGATTGGGGAGGTGGAGGAAGTGGAGGGGGATGCGTCAGAGCTCATGCAGGGAGTTGATCCAGTGGGGGGAGATGCGATGGAGGAACAGAAGGGGGGTGACGAGGATGACAACGACGATGAGGAAGGCGGGGACGAGGACGACGAGGAAGGCGTGGATGAGGATGACGAGGACAATGAGGAGGGTGATGACGAGGATGACGAGGACGACAAGGAGGTGGATGACGAGGATGATGAGGACGACGAGGAGGGGGTGACGAGGACGACGAGGACGACGAGGAGCGGGGTGGCGAGGTTGACGAGGACGATGAGGAGGGTGGTGACGAGGAAGACGAGGACGACGAGGAGTGGGGTGACGAGGAAGACGAGGCAGAGTTCTATCTCGGTGATGCGGCCTTGATGGCGGAGCAGACCGCTATCCTGGAGTCCATCCAAGATGAGGCGTACGTGCAGTCCAACCGGCGCTTCCTCCGGGAAGAACAGGCGAAGACCGATGTGCTCTTCGACGAACTGGATGCGGAGCAGGAGGCGGAGGCCGACGACGTCGATGTCAGAATGGAGATAGTGGACATCTCTGACGACGGGGAGTAGTGTAGTTTTGTTAGTAGATGTTTTCTTTGCATGGTTTTTATGCTTTCCATGTTTTGTATGCCTGTAAAGGTTGAACAATGTCAAGCAATCGTTGATGTCAGAATGGAGACAGTTTGGTTTCCATGTCAAGCAATCATGTTTTGTTCTTAAGTAGTAGTACTACCCCGTCCCAAAATAAATGTGTCAACTTTGTAGTAACTTCGTACCAGGCAGTAAAATTCACATTGTACTGGTTAGTACAAGGTTGAGCCAATTAATTTGTGATGGAAGGCGTATTGTTTATTACAAATTGCAGTTTCAAGTACCATATTAGCGTTGGAAGGCGTATGTTTTATTACACTGTATTGTTTGATTATAGATTGCAGTTTCAAGTACAAAATAAATGTCTCAACTGGGGCACATATTTGATTCTAGAGATTTCAGTGTGGTTAGATTTCAATATGGTTCCAACATGGTTAGATTCTGGAGAGGCACTCAACAACATGCGCAAAAAAGCCACAGATGTGCTTCTGAGAAGCACCGTCTTGCGTGGTTTTACCGCAAGATGGGATTCGACATTTATCGAGGACATTCCGGGTTTTATAAGTGTAGAAGGAATTTTTTTCACTTATATGTTATGTGGCAGAGGCACGGCTATTACTTTTGTGAGGAAGGAATGAACGTCGGAGGTACGTGACGCGAGGACTGACAATATGCGTCCGTTACTATTTTTCCAGAATGTTTTTTCAATTAACTGTGAGGGGCCTGAATGTGCCGACGGAACAGGCACGGTCACGTATGCAATAGGTGCAAGGTGGTCCCTAATGTCTCCTGAATGTATCATCTATACGCTTCACTGTTACAAGCACGATCGTCGTTCTTGTCGAGGCACGGAGGTGAAGGATGGAGCCTATGCCTCTGCGATAGTCACGTCCCATATTAAGAAGGAAGCAAATCTTCATAGACCCGGTACGTCGGAAGCTGGCTGATAACCCACAAGTATAGGGGATCGCAACAGTTTTCGAGGGTAGGGTATTCAACCCAAATTTATTCATTCGACACAAGGGGAGCCAAAGAATATTCTCAAGTATTAGCAGTTGAGTTGTCAATTCAACCACACCTGGATAACTTAGTATCTGCAGCAAAGTATTTAGTAGAAAAGTAATATGGAAGTAATGGTAACGATAGCAAAAGTAATATTTTTGGGTTTTGTAGTGATTGTAACAATAGCAACGGAAAAGTAAATAAGCAAAGAACAATATGTGAAAGCTCGTAGGCATTGGATCGGTGATGGAGAATTATGCCGGATGCAGTTCATCATGTAACAGTCATAACATAGGGTGACACAGAACTAGCTCCAATTCATCAATGTAATGTAGGCATATATTCCGAATATAGTCATACGTGCTTATGGAAAAGAACTTGCATGGCATCTTTTGTCCTACCCTCCTGTGGCAGCAGGGTCCTAGCGGAAACTAAGGGATATTAAGGCCTCCTTTTAATAGAGTACCAGACCAAAGCATTAACACATAGTGAATACATGAACTCCTCAAACTATGGTCATCACCGGGAGTGGTCCCGATTATTGTCACTTCGGGGTTGCCGGATCATAACACATAGTAGGTGACTATAGACTTGCAAGATAGGATCAAGAACTCACATATATTCATGAAAACATAATAGGTTCAGATCTGAAATCATGGCACTCGGGCCCTAGTGACAGGCATTAAGCATAGCAAAGTCATAGCAACATCAATCTCAGAACATAGTGGATACTAGGGATCAAACCCTAACAAAACTAACTCGATTACATGGTAAATCTCACCCAACCCATCACCGTCCAGCAAGCCTACGATGGAATTACTCATGCACGGCGGTGAGCATCATGAAATTGGTGATGGAGGATGGTTGATGATGACGACGGCGACGGATTCCCCTCTCCGGAGCCCCGAACGGACTCCAGATCAGCCCTCCTGAGAGGTTTTAGGGCTTGGCGGCGGCTCTGTATCGTAAAACGCGATGAATCCTTCTCTCTAATTTTTTTCTCCCCAAACACGAATATATGGAGTTGGAGTTGAGGCCAGTGGAGCGTCAGGGGGCCCACGAGGCAGGGGGGCAGGCGCGCCCCCACCCTCATGGACAGGTGGAGGCCCCCCTGACGTGGATTCTTCTTCCAGTATTTTTAATATTTTCCAAAATTAAGTTCCGTGGAGTTTCAGGTCATTTCGAGAACTTTTGTTTCTGCACATAAATAACACCATGGCAATTCTGCTGAAAACAGCGTCAGTCCGGGTTAGTTCCATTCAAATCATGCAAGTTAGAGTCCAAAACAAGGGCAAAATTGTTTGGAAAATTAGATACGACGGAGACGTATCACTGGCCATAAGGCATGCTCCTGCCACTGTGTTTTAGGTGACGTCACGTTTAGTGCCAGCGGGGTGGACGTAATGCTCGATTTTCTGATGTTTTTGTTGTCAGCAACTTTCTTAACATGTTACGCACGAGAGAGGTACGATTTTACCCGACGTAGAGGCACGCACGTGACGAACTGGAGGCACGGACGTGATTCTAAGGGAGGTACGGATGGGAAAGTATCGTGATGCAAGCATGTGATGGTGTGCCTCTTCTTTCAAGAAGCTTTCATTGACACGTTTTCATTGCGGGGGCTATGGACTATGAGCTCCATGTGTTTCCGAAGGCATTGGGCCTCATTAATGAACTTATTAGAGAGAAGGTGAAGCTTTGGGTTGACGTCGATAATGTTGCGTAAAACGACGTGAAGCCGAGTTACGCACGGTCCCCTTGGTATCAGAGGCACAGAAGTGCCTATGTGGTGCACTAGAAATAAACTTGTCCAAAAGACATGTAAACTGCAAGCAAACTACAAGGTTATCTGCAAGCAAACTACAAGGTTATCTGTGACACAAGAAAACGGCAGTCTTGAGAGAAAGCAAATCTAATGAGAAATCTAGAATGGCATGAGCAATCTTCTAGATACTTTTCTTGGCCGGGACCACCTGCTTCAGTAGTCGTAGTTGCCACAGGACCTAGCACGCTTCCTGGTGTGCTCCTTGTCGACTTTTGCCCGGCGGAGCCCTTCCTGGACGATGGTGAGGCGGCTCCATATCTCGTACGCAGCGTAAGCGTCCTTTGCCGCGAACTCGATGTGCCTCATGGACAGGCACGCCCAGCGGATGTGTTCTGCGTTGGTGAGTTCTCCGTCGTGGACAAGGATGCCTGAGACGTCCCCAAGGGAGTCCAGAGGCTTGGTAGTTGTAGGCACCCTCCATTCATTCTGGATGTCGACGAAGTGGGCAAGCTCCAGTCCGACGCGTCCAAGCATCTCTATGTCGCCGTCGATGGAGAAGCCAGCAAATGTGTACCTGGGGTCGGCGAGGAAGTTGTCGAACCTGGTGCAGTTATTGTCGGCGGCGCTCAGTTGGAAGAGCAGCACCGGATGATCCTTGCCGACGGAGAGCTGGACGAGGGCCGGTTTCTGATCTTCGCCAGCGTCGTTGGTGTACTCCACATCAACTCTGACGATCTTGTGGTGCTCGAATTGGAGGTGTCGGTCGTAGTGCTCGATGGTGGTCGCAGCTTTGTGCAAGTCGTTGGTGTCGATCACGTGCAACTTGGTGTTGCCGTGGGCCTGGACCTCCATGAATTCCTTGATGAATCCCATAGCCTGGAGAAGTTCGTCCTCCTGCAACCTGGTATTTCATGGGGAACAATGAGTGGGAGCGCAATGGCGATTTGTGTTGTTTGTGGGTGAGAAGTCCGCGGCGGAAGTCTAAATTTAAGGGCGGGGCAGCCGTAAAGGAGTGCACGATCTCACTGTCGATGCGGTTGTGCACATCGTGGGTTCTGGATCGTGGTTTCATTTCTCTGTGGGTGCGGTTGTGCACATCCTGTGTTTTTGATCATGGTTTTTCTTTATAAAAAATAAAAATAAAATCAGCAGTTATGTTTTTAACAACCGTTGTTTCTCCAGCAAGTCAGGGAGATGATCGTTGTCTTGCGTAGTTTGCTGTCAAATGTCAACTTTTACAATTTATCTCGTGAGGCATGCAGGGGCAGTATGTAGAGGCACAGGTCTCTGACCAAGAGAAGCATGCTTGAAGTGGTTGGTTTAACTCTCAGACACACGAGGGTGATACATTCATTGGGAGTGGCAATAGTTTTCAGTGATACATTCGCTGGGAGGAGCAGTGCTGTGTTTTTTCAGAGCCATTGTTGTGTGTCCATGTTGCAACTGACGCTACGAGATGGACAGAAAGAACGAGAAGCAACGAGAGGCATGGACATGCAGCCGCGAGAAGCACTTATACAACGAGAGCCGCAACTAGAGGCACAGATACGATGCTACGTGAGGCACAGACATGAAGCTACATGATTGCACGAACGTCAATTCGTGCTGTGGTGCTACGTGAGGCACGGGCACGAACATATAGCCATGCACTCAACTACATGCGCAAAAAGCCATAGATGTGTTTCTGAGAAGCACCAGTCTCCATGGTTTTACCGCAAGATGGGATTTGACATTTATCCAGGGCATTCCGGGTTTTACAAGTGTAGGAAGAATCATTTTTCAGTTATATGTTCTGTGGCAGAGGCATGGCTATTACTTCTGTGACGAAGGAATGAACGTCGAATGTACGTGACGTGAGGATTGACAATAGGCGTTCGTTACTGTTTTTCTGAATTGTTTTTCAATTAACTGCGAGAGGCATGAATGTGCCGACGGTACAGGCACGATCATGCCTGAAATAGTTGCAAGGTCGTCCCTAAGGTGTCCTGAATGTATCACCTATACGCTTCACTGTTACAAGCACGATCGTCATTCTTGTCAAGGCACGGAGGTGAAGGATGGAGCCTATGCCTCTGCGATAGTCACGTCCCATATTAAGAAGGAAGCAAATCTTCATAGACCTGATACGTCGGAAGCTGGCCGTAAGGCACGCTCCTGCCTCTGCGTTTTCGGTGACGTCATGTTTAGTGCCAGCGGGGTGGACGTAATGCTCGGTTTTCTGATGTTTTTGTTGTCAGCAACTTTCTTAACATGTTACGCACGAGAGAGGTATGATTTTACACGACGTAGAGGCACGCACGTGACGACCTGGAGGCACGTACGTGATTCTAAAAGAGGTAGGGACGCGAAGGATCGGGATGCATGCATCTGAAGGTGTGCCTTTGTTTTTAAGAAGCTTTCATTGACACATTTTCATTGCGGGGGGCATGGCCTATGAGTTCCATGTGTGTCTTCGAAGGCATTTGGCCTCATTAACGGACGTGAAGCCAAGTTACGCACAGTCCCCATAGGAGTGGAGGCACAGAAGTGCCTCCGTGGGTGTTTTAAGTAGTTGGTGTTATTGACGGACAACCGTGCCTCTGTTTTCCGTAGAGTTCTTCTCTGAGGGTCACGGACGTAAGAAATGTTTTCCAAGGAGAATAAACACGTAACTACCTCTGTATTCAAAATGTTTTTCTAAAGTGTTCCATACGAACAATTTCTAATATCGTGTGTGAAATGGTTTGTTAGAAATTGTGCATTGCTTTTAGGAGCATTCTGTAATTGTTGTCCCTCCATTTCGACGCTGCATCCACAAAGGTACTAGTGCATTGCATGCTCGTCATTTTTGTGGACTGCTATGTGTACCTGCTCTGTGCGTTACGCTAATCGTATACTATTTGTACTGTGTTTATATTTTTCAGTTCACTCCAATATATTCTACTAATAGATAACTCCAACATTGCACTGGAAATAAACTTGTTCAAAAGATATGTAAACTGCAAGCAAATTACAAGGTTAACTGCGACATAAGCAAACCTTAACTTATAACAAGCAAACGACAGTCTTGAGAGAAAGCAAATCTAATGAGAAATCTAGAATGGCATGAGCAATCTTCTAGATACTTTTCTTGGCCGGGAACACTTGCTTCAGTAGTCGTAGTCGCCCCAGGACCTAGCGTTCTTCCTGGACTGCTCCTTCTCGAGTTTTTCCCGGCGGAGCCCTTCCGGATGGTGGTGAGGCGGCTCCATATATCGTACGCAGCGTAAGCGTCTTTTGCCGCATACTCGATGTGCCTCATGGACAGGGCATGCACGCCCAACGCTTATGTTCTGCGTTGGTGAGCTTCTTCTTCATGTCGTTGTAGTAGTCGTGGACAAGGATGTCTGAGACGTCCCAAGTGAGTCCAGAGGCTTGGTAGCTATAGGCACCCTCCATTCCTTCTGGATGTCGACGAAGTGGCGATCTCCAGTCCGACGCGGCCGAGCATCTCTATGTCGCCGTTGATGGAGAAGCCAGCAAACGTGTATCTGGGGTCGGCGATGAAGTTGTTGAACCTGGTGCAGTTCTTGTCAGCGGCGCTCAGTTGGAAGAGCAGCACCGAATGATCCTTGCTGATGGAGAGCTAGACAAGGGCCGGTTTCAGATCTTCGCCAACATCGTTGGTGTACTCCACATCAATTCCGACGATCTTGTGGCGCTCGAATTGGAGGTGTCGCTCGTACCGCTCGATGGTGGTCGCCGCCTTGTGCAAGTCTTGGTGTGGATCACGTGCAATTTGGTGTTGCCGTGGGCCTGCACCTCCATGAATTCCCTGGTGAATCCCATGGCCTGGAGCAGTTCGTCCAGCTGCAACCTGGTATTTCATGGGGAATAATGAGTGGGAGTGCAATGGCGATTTCCGTTGTTTGTGGTTGAGAAGTCCGCGGCGGAAGTCTAAATTTAATGGCGGGGAAGCGGCAAAGGAGTGCATGATCTCATTGTCGATGCGGTTGTGCACATCGTGGGTTCTTGATCGTGGTTTCATCTCCCGGTCGATTCGGTTGTGCACATCCTGGGGTTTTGATCATGGTTTTTCTTTATAAAAAATAAAAATAAAATCAGCAGTTATGTTTTTAACAACTGTTGTATCTCCAGCAAGTCGGGGAGAAGATCGTTGTCTTGCGTACTTTGCTGTCAGATGTCAACTTTTAGAATTTATCTCGTGAGGCATGCAGGGGCAGTACATAGAGGAACGAGTCTCTGACCAAGAGAAGCATGCTTGAAGTGGCTGGTTTAACTCTCAGACACACGGGCGTGATACATTCACTGGGAGTGGCAATTGTTTCCAGTGATACATTCGGTGGGAGGTGCAGTGCTGTGTTTTTTTAGAGGCACCGTTGTGCGTCTGTGTTGCAACTAACGCTACGAGATGGACAGAAAGAACGAGAAGCAACGAGAGGCGTGGACAAGCAGCTGCGAGAAGCACTTATACAATGAGAGGCGCAACTAGAGGCACAGATACGATGCTACGTGAGGCACGGACATGAAGCTACGTGATTGCACGAACGTCAATTCGTGCTGTGGTGTTACGTGAGGCACGAGCACGAACATTTAGCTGTGCACTCAACTACATGCGCAAAAAGCCACCGATTTGTTTCTGAGAAGCACCGGTATCCATGGTTTTACCGCAAGATGGGATTCGACATTTATCCAGGGCGTTCCGGGTTTTACATGTGTAGGAAGAATCATTTTTCACTTATATGTTTTGTGGCAGAGGCACGGCTATTACTTCTGTGACGAAGGAATGAACGTCGAATGTACGTGACGTGAGGATTGACAATAGGCGTCCGTTACTGTTTTTCCAGAATGTTTTTCAATTAACTCTGAGAGGCATGAATGTGCCGACGGAACAGGCACGGTCATATCTAAAATAGTTGCAAGGTGGTCCCTAAGGTGTCCTGAATGTATCATCTATATGCTTCACTGTTACAAGCACGGTCGTTATTCTTGTCGAGGCACAGTCTTGAGAGGCATGAATGTGCCGAAGCAACACGCACGGTCATGTCTAAAATAGTTGCAAGGACAAGATGGGAAGAAACAACGAGAAGCAACGAGGGGCGTGGGCATGCAGCTGCGAAACGCACTTATACAGCGAGAAGCACAGCTGGAGGCACAGGTACGATGCTATGTGAGGCACGGACATGAAGCTATGTGATTGAATGGACGTCAATCCGTGCCCATGTTCTGTCAAATGTTTTAAGTGACACTTTGTAAAGGCATGGATGTTTAAGGTGACAGAGCCATAGGGGAAGGCACTTGTTTTTTAGGAGAAGTGCTGTGCGGTTGACAGAGGTGTATAAATACTACTTGGCATCACGCTATTCTGCGGAGCACCATAGTGAAAATTATGTATACTACTGACGTGGGGAGCTAGCAACGTCACTAAACTATGCAGAAACATACTTCACCACGGCCATTCATCCTCCATTATTAGTCAGCGAATCTTTTTATTATTATCAGAGCTAAATAAAGTAAGCCACGCAAGTGTTTCACCTTCTTTGACCTGGAATTTTCACCACTGTCCTCTTGGACATAATTATATGCTCAGTTACATACCATGACATAACTAAACAACAAAACTGGTGTGTACAGCCTGTTAAAAAACTAGACATAAATTACTAAACTGTGATATCGGTAGTACAGCCACCGGCAACGCTCTATCAGGAAAGGTCGTTGATTATCATCCGCAGCAGCTTCATGTTTCCCAAAGTTGGCCACCGCTTTTCAATTGTGACGAGGACAATTGAACCAACCCTTAGTTGAGCTTCCCGGGCAAAATCTGAAAAGCCGGTCACCTCCATTCTGCCGTCGGTTCGTATGGAGTACGTTGTGCTCATGTCTATTGCACCATACACCTCTGTTAGGCTGATTCCACCGTTTTGAGGTAGATATCCTAGGTTCATCTTTAGAAGCCTCACAACGGCAGACGGGATTCTCTGCAAATTGTATCGATATTACTAGATAAAATCAATGTACAAGGACATAAAACATCAAAAATAACAAACAAAACCATGGCAGTGGATCAAAACAATTATTCAATGACTAACCAGATGACCATTTATGACATTGGTGACGTTTAGACGCTGCACAAAGGGTATGGTGGGGAAGTCGTCAGACTCAAACACAAAGTATATCATCTGTCCAAATTGTCTGTATGAGAGGTTTACGCCTCGACCAAACACTGTTTTCCCAATGTACTCCCTCTCTGAATAATTTAGAAAATCAAGAGCTGCTTGGAAAAAAATAACTCATTTTCAAACGAATTTGTTTAAACAAATGAACTCGCTATTAAAGTTTAAAAGGAGTGTTTAAATTCAATGCATGTGATCAAGTTGGGATGATAATCAACAGAATTGCATAAAATGTTTTGGAAATAACTTCCACTATAAGTATGACTTGCATTTAGTGGACATAGGTAGGAGCACCAAAGTATGCTGATAAACATCTATAGTTGATAAAATAGGATGGAAGTTGGTGCACTTACCTAGTGATGGTTTGGGAAGGGGCCTGTGACCTCCTCGAGAATCACCGAGTCTCAGATCTATCTCAATGGACAGATTCCCAGTATTAGGGTTTATGATTATTAGATCTCGATAATGAAGATCGTAGTCACTAATTAACTTTTCCCACCTAGATCCATGAATTTTAGACCGGTTAGGTTCATCGGTGATGCAGATCTCATATGACAGATCCTCATTGGTGATTAGTACTGGATTCCTTTGTTTTCCTTCTTCTTGAAATGCTTCATCTTTCCACTGATGGATTGAAGAAGTGACTTGCTGCCTGCAATAGCATGGTACATACTGCGCAAGAAAAAAAAAACTTCAAACCGGCAAGAAGGAGTCCTTGAATACCGACATGTATAATCAAGACAGATAGCTTTTATCATATATCTACAAATTGTTTTCAACAGGTTGCCATTTGATAAAACAAGGTATATTGGAAAATTCAAAACATCTCGTTAAATGCTTAAATGTAGGCATTCCATTCCAATAATATGGGAGAAACTTTTATTTCGTGCCATCAGAAAGATACAGTAGTTGGTAGTAACTGATGGGCGGCATGGGGTGCCAAACATTTCTCCTTACTAGGCATGTCTTGTAGCATCGAGGAAGAGACACTGTTATCGCGCTGTGAAGAATGCCTGACTCCAATCCAGGGCAACCGAAGTTGGTACATATATCACAACACATGGTTTCCCCTGGAATACGTTGCAAAACAACGTTTATATGAAATTCTCAACACAAGGAAAATTATATTATCTTGAAAAACTATTGGGCTAAATGGGCACTTTTCATAAATAGTCGTTCACAAACAGTTTCCTAAAAAGACATGTGTAAAGCTTGACAGTTCTACAATGATAGTAAAAACAGATGAAATATAAATTTAATTAAATCAGTATTCTATTTTCCAAAAATGGTTGCTTAATTCATCACAATTCAGTATTAACTATTTTTAGAGCAGTTCACAATCTTGGCTGTCAATGTCAATCAGTGAAAGGATCTCTGCTGCTTGGTTATAAAAGCAGCTTTAGCAAATGTTTATTTCAAGACAAGGCAAGCAAAAAGCAGAAACAATAAACTATCACCAGGCGGCTCAAAAAAGTGTTTGTAACAATAATTTTTTTAATCTAAATTCGTCAAAGCTTCACCCAGCAACGTCGTCCGCAACCCTACCCTACCGTCGCCGACGCCAACCACTCGAACATGTGTGGCTAGGTGGTATTTGAAACGGGTGATCTATCAACGTTAACCTTGTCCCCAGCCTACAGGATCCCAAAGGCTGACTCCTAGTCAACAGCACCCCAAACGCGGACCTCCAGCGCCCTGTGGCCAGTTAAGCAATAAAGCGCACCGTCTGGCCACTCCCTTGGATTTTCGGCCCCCGCCCTTGTTTGCAAGACCTAACGGGCTTTAATTTAAACTACCAACCTCCCTCGGCGAAGTTCATCGCTCACCTGGGACTTGGACACCGCAGGTCGCTGCAGCTCGTAGCGTTCTCAAGCACAGACGCCGACTCCCAATCAACCCCACCCCTAAGAGGCATGGGTCGTGTACAGGTTCGGCCTTGTACTGTGCGGATTTGGTTTAGATCACAACGAATTTCCAGGCAATTCCTAGCATAACAGTGTAGATGCGTCGCTTTCAAACACGAAGAGACGAAACCAACAGAGAGGGAATTGGATCATAGCGACAAATTCACATAGAAATTAAGAGAAAATGGACTAACCCTAGATATAGAGGGAGAATCAAGATAGAAGAGACGATGAACTCTACAACGGGTGAGTGGGAGGGGGGGTCTGGGTTGGCACAAAACAGAACATACAGTTATAATACGCGCCTGCTCACTGACATGGGGCTACTGTACAGCGGCAAAGACAAGACTATTGGCTTATTGGAGCATAGAGGCATG
This sequence comes from Triticum aestivum, assembly GCF_018294505.1. NCBI lineage: Eukaryota > Viridiplantae > Streptophyta > Magnoliopsida > Poales > Poaceae > Triticum > Triticum aestivum. The sequence continues at coordinate 54,709,238 of NC_057814.1, read as the reverse complement.
GACTGGCGGCCCCAACACGCACGGATTTACATGCACATAAGGCACGGCTTTGTTTCTGTTTTCCAAATTTTCTCAGTGACGCGTTCATTGAGACACATGCGGTCTTTAAGCAGTCGTGGGACGGTTGTGCAGGTCCATGACACACGACCATGCCTCTGTTTTCCGAAGTATTTTTCCCTAGCACGGTCTCTCGAAGGGGCAGGGACGTGAAGCCACGATGCGCATCGTCCTGTAAGGATAAGAATGAGACGCATGGAAGGGCCTCTGTATTCTAAATGTTCTCAGTGACGTGTTCATTGACAGCCGCGCGGTCTTGAAGAAGTTGGCGCACGGTTGTACATGTGGACGACGCACGAACGTCTTTTGTGTTCTCCTAGTTGTTTTCGCATGACACGGCCACTCTGAGGGACAGGGGAGTGAAGCCACGGTGCGCACGGTTCTCCAAGGAGAAAATGCACTGAAGTGCCTCTGTTTTCGTAACATTTTAAGTTGCTTGTTCACTCAGCTAGGCACGGGTGTACGTTTAAATGACGCAAGACCGTGGTACTGTTTTCCGAATTGTTCTTTTCTCACACGGTCTCTCGGAGGGACACGGTGTCTGCAATTAAAAGGGGCACGGAATCTTTCTCTTTGATGAATTATTCGGATGCATCAGTTTTGTTCAATATGATAATGAGAATGGAAACCCAGCATCTAAAAAGTGATTGGAGGTTCGTTGCTGACCTTAAATCATTATCACAGCATTCCAAATGTTTTTAGCGACGCGTTCACACGGACGTATGATTTTCACAACCTCTTGATGCACGTTCGTTTCCTGTGGGGTGCACGGACGTCCTTCGGAGAGGCGCGGTTGCAACAGTTGCAGGTTTGCAGTGGACGCATGTTGCTTTTAAAAGACAGAATTTCATGCCAAGCAACTGAGATAAACAAGAGGATACTAGTTTGATTTTTGAGCATCTGTGTGAGCTGATTTTTTTATCATTGGGTCTAGAAACATATGATCGATATTGAAAACAGAAAGCATGTATGTAATTGATATCATAAATGTTCATATCCCTAATTTTAAAAATATGAGCTTACTGCCTAAAAAAAGCTTACATACGGTACGGTGCAAAACGAGTGAGAATTGTTTGACCATGTTTACACAATGCACTCATTCAATATAGCAAGTACATCTCTCCAGACCTATTTTCAGCATCCACAGTTGAATGGATCTGGCAAATCCAGATATTCAACACATGTGTTTTTTAAATCCATGTGCATATGCTTGCAAGTTGTTGTTAATTTAAGCTTGGCACAATTAGAAGCCCTTTTGTCCATCTGCAGTACCTCTTCTTGCCGTTTGTAAAATTCGCAAGTCAAATCTCTGCGCAGGCCAAACTTATGCCTGATGGTCAGTAGCATCGTAGCATTGAGAATAAAGAATGTCACAAATTCAGTGTTTGCATCTGTGACTTCATAGTCTTGCAGCGTTAATGTCCTCAAACAAATGTCGTGATTATTGAGAAACACCCGCTGCTTTTGGCGCCATTCATTTGTTATACCTCTTTGATCCCATCCCCCCCTAAACACACATGAAGAGCAAACTAAGCAGTTAGTGCCAGTATATTATGTGTATTGTGCGTGGGCTTTCAACGTGTGTGAAATCATCACCTCGATAAACAAGTTCTACAAGCATTGAAAGCATCGCAGCAAGTCAACAATCTCATCGAGATTAAAGCATGTATGTGAGATAAACAAGGTCTTGATAGAATCCAGCACCGCGTGTAGGCTACTTATGCAGAGACCCTTCATTGAGCACACAACGTGATATTATTAGCTCATGGGTGTGAATCTCAAGTGCTTTTGAATAACGCAGGCCAATGTAACGTGCAGAGGCAGTACCTGAATAACTGTAGACCCAATGACGATATTTGTTTCGTTGGGTAATTCAGAAATTTTTCCCAGTGTGTCCAACACAGGCGCGGACAAAACTGTTATTCGTAGTTGTGCATCTACAGAAACATGTAGCAGTCTCTGGAGGGAAGGGGCACCCTCAATGACCAGCTTTCCTCCGTCGGAATGAATGCCAATGCTTACAAGCCTAGCTGAGGTTATTCGTAGACAGCAGAATTTCTTGTTGCAAACAAGCAGCAGGCACTGCAGGGCAGGGCAACCGTGGTGGATGAACTTCCGCAAGGAGACATCCGATATATAAACCTCCACCAGCGAAAGTCTGCTGAGTAGTGGGAGGCAAAGCATTTCTACTAGATTGTCTTCTGTTTTGCACATGGCGAAGGTGACGGTGTGGAGAGACGAGCGAAATCTCGAGATGGATGCCGGTGGTGACGACATAGAAGAAGGGATTCTGCGTGCTTGCCTGGGCCCTGGGTAGAAGAAATTTGGGAATATATGATAGAACTCTAAAACCCGGAGTTGGTCCAGATTCTGAGACAGGAACAACTCATCGACGCTACAAGGTTGGCACTGGAGGTAGCTTGTCGGGATGCAGAGGCGGCGAATCGGGCCCTCGTGATTGGAGAGGATAGATACAGGAAGACTGAAGCCATCAGTGACATATTCTCCGCGGCAGTTGCAACTAAGATGTCGGCATTGAGTTCCGACGTATGTTTCCTGGATGATTTGCTTGCCCGGGAGAACGCGGATGATTTGGCAACAGATTTTTTCCAAAGATCTGGTAGAACGAGTATCAAGGATCACACGAAAGTCGAGATCGAGGGGTGCGGTGCGCCATATGCGGCGCCACCGAGATGCGAGAACTTGTGTGCGCATGCCTTCCTTTATGGACAGATGAGAGATGATCTTGCCAAGGATGGCGTCCGGGAGATCGCTGATGCGGTCTGGACCAGACTCAACTTGGTTCTCTGATCCAGTGGGCGGGCCACAATCGCTCCTCTTAACGAGCTTAGAGGGCACGGGTACAGCCGCGAACCTCGTCTTCTTGTTGCTAGAGGCACGCTTCTTCATCTCCATTGCTGAGCTCGTGCCGCCTCCATTACAGCACTCTGTGCGGTGGATTTGGAGGGAGGGTTAGGGTTTTACGATTCACAAAGACGACAATATATATACGTAAGATCTAGAAGATTTTGATAGACGTGGTGGAATAGTCATGGCTTCGACAAATGTGTGTCTTGATGAGGCATGGCTATCAACCGTCCGGATACACAGATGTTTGGTGGCAGAGGCATGGGTCGGCATACTCAATTAAGGACGCATGGTTGTGCGGTCTGTAGAGACATGGTGGTGTGGAGCCACGACACAGGGGCAAGTGTCATGTGAGGCACATGCGTGCAGGTGCTGGAGGCACCTAATTGCAGTCTGTGCAGGCACCGACCCCATTGAAGCCTCTACACACATAGGTATCAACTCCCTGGATGCACAAAAGTGTGGTGACAGAGGCATGGCTGTGAACTCTCAGTTGAAAAGACATGGTTGTGAAGTCTCTGGATCCACGTGCTGTGTGTCTCCAGGGGAACGTAAAAGCCACGGCTCGTGTCACGTGAGGCACAAGGGTGCAGACTCCAGGGGCACCGAAGTTTAGCCTCTATAGGCACGTATGATTGTCAACCATGTGGATGCACAAAATTATGGTGGCAGAGGCATGGATCCGAATACTCAGTTAGGGAGGTACGGTTGTGGAACCACATAAGGGTGTGTCATCACGGGCACGTAAGAGTCACGGCAAGTGTCATGTGAGGCACGTGGATTGAGACACCGGAGGCACGGAAAGGAAGCCTCTTAGGCACGAGTGTGAACCCTCTGGATGCACAAAGGTGTGGTGGCATGGGTGAGAATACTCTGTTGGAGAGGCACCGTTGGGAAATCTTTGGACCCACGGGCGTCTGGCTGCACGGGCACGTAAGAGTCACGGCTTATGTCACATGACCCACATAGATGCAGGCGCCGAAGGCACTGTTGGGGAGCCAGTACACGCACGGGCATGGCATTTCTCCAGGCCTGTCTCGGCAAAAACCCTCTCTGGGTGCACAAAAGTGAGCGCAGAAGGCGCCGAAGTGAGGCCTCTACAGGCACGTGTACCGGCCCTCTGGATACTCGGTTAGAAAACCAGGATTGTAAAATTTCTACACATAGTCTGACCTTAAGACGAAGAACGGCCGTCATGTCACGAGAAGCACGGTTTTATGGGCGTACGAAGCACGGACGTGCTTCGGTATTGGAAAGGTTTCCACTGATGAGTTCATTATCAGGAGAATGGTCCTATGCTAACAAGAGTCAGGGTCGTGACTGTCAATACTCAGAATCTTTCCGCTAAAACATTCAGTGTGCAAGGCATGGACGTCCCGTGGCATGGAGCACGAGTTTACAACTCGGAATCTTTCCGCTCAAACACACTATGAGCATCTTGTTCGTTCTAACAACACATATATTTATTGTAGCTTCAATGTTTTTTTCCCTTCCGGCTGCGTACTGTTCTACTTCACAGAACCAATCTGGTAACATGATATAAATCCATATCAAATGGCACCATATTAAAATTGCTTACAGCTGGTGTCGCCTGTTAGAAGACAAGCACAGTTACAACACTTTCTAGCCAAGGATTGTTATGGCAAGCTTACAGACGGTGCAAAAAAGTACAAGGTTTGTCTGTTCATGTTTGGACAAAACGCACGTTCAAAAGGGAGCAACAACATGTAACCCTGCAACCTTGAACAACTAACTCCAGCTCTGTGTTCAGCAGTCATAGCTGAATGGGTCCGTCAAATCCAGGTATTCAACAGGCGTGAGTTCTAAATAAAAGAACTGGTGGTTGCACGCTGCTGATAATATAAGGCGAGCATGTTCAGAAGCCTTTTTGTGCCACAGGAAATCCTTTTGCTGCTTTTCGTAAAATTCTTCCGTGAAGTCTTGGTGAAAGCGATAGTTAAGCCTCATGGTCTCAAGCTTGCTTGCACTCAGAACAAATAACCTCACAAATTCAATGTTTACCAAGCAGGGTTCATAGTCATCCAGCGTTACTGTTGAAAGTGCGTTATATTGACTAGAGGGGGGGGGGTGAATAGGCGATTTTTATAAATTCTTTACTGAGGAATTTGTGGGTGAGGAAATTCCTTAGCGAAGAACTACTTGCAGCGGAATAAGTACTCAAGATTAATCATAGCAGAACATAGGCATGGTCATCATGATGAAATGAAGACAAACACAGAGTACAGAAAGCATAAACACAGGATAGCACAGGATGAAGACAAACAGACTGAAGAAATTGAACTGAGGAAATTGAGAAAGTCTTCAGTCAAAGTCTTCAAACACAAATATGACAAGCACACAACACAGTAATGAGGAAATGGAAGAGTTGAGGAAATAGAACCAGTAAGCTCGGTGAAGACAATGATTTGGTAGACCAGTTCCAACTGCTGTCTCAGTTGTACATCTGGTTGGAGCGGCTAGGTATTTAAACCTGAGGACACACAGTCCCGGACATCCAGTCCTGAACACACAGTCCAGGACACCTAGTCCTCATTGTATTCTCCTTGAGCTAAGGTCACACAGACCTCGCCCAATCACTCGTGGTAAGTCTTCAGGTGACTTCCGAACCTTCACAAACTCGGTCACTTGGCGATCCACAATTTCCTCTTGGATGCTCTAGACCATGACGCCTAACCGTCTGGAAGAAGCACAGTCTTCAAAGGTAACAAGCGTCGGATCCACGCAGGATCAATCTCTTTAGTGATGCTCAATCACTTTGGGTTTGTAGGTGTTTGGGTTTGGGGTTTTTCCTCACTTGATGATTTTCGCTCAAAGTCCTCGGAGGATGGGATGCTCTCAAATGACAAGTGTCAGTTTCTCTCAAAGCAGCCAACCAGCTAGTGGTTGTAGGGGGTGGCTATTTATAGCCTAGGGAGCAGCCCGCATGATAAGACATAAATGCCCTTCAATGATATGACCGTTAGGTGGGTAGATATTTTGGGACAGCTGGCGCATAGCACAGCAACGGTCGGAAATTTGAGGTTACAAATTCCTCAGGGCTATCATGTTCCTCACTGTGTAGGCAATCCGCACTGGCGAATTCCTAACTCCTCAGTCAGAACAAATTCCTCAGAGACCAGAAGAACTTCGTCTCTGTCACTGAAGAATATGACTGAACTGTATGAGATTTCCAATGGCTTCACTCGAAGGGATTGGTAGGTGTAGGATTTTGAGTTGAGCATCACGTGGAAATTTTTCCTTAGTATTTCCTCGACCCCCTTTAACAGTACGGTGTTTCCTATGACTCAAGAAAGAGAAAATGAAACTACGAAAACAAAAGTCTTCACGCTTCATATTCCTCAAATGAATACCAAGTCTTCAAGGTCACACCAATTTCTTCACCTTCAAAGTCTTCAGAAAGTCTTCAGAAATCCAAAGTCTTCAGTCGAAGAACTTCATTTTTAGGGGTCGACTTTCTCTGTAATTATCAAACTCCTCATAGACTTATAGATCTGTGTACACTCACAAACGCATTAGTCCCTTAACCTATAAGTCTTCAATACACCAAAATCACTAAGGGGCACTAGATGCACTTACAATCTCCCCCTTTTTGGTGATTGATGACAATATAGGTTAAGTTTTCAACGGGGATAAACATATGAAGTGTAAATACTGATATTGAGGAATTTGATTGCAAGATATAGAAGAACTCCCCCTGAAGATGTGCATAGTGAGGAATTTGCTTTTGAAGCAATGCACACTTGAAGAGTTGAATCATGGAGATCTCCCCCTATATCTTGTAATTCATACACGCATTTGACATAATATATGAAGAATTTGAAATGCATGATGAAATATGGTGACTGATGTAATTCAGCATGCGTGCAATAACATTAATGAGGAATAAGCATGCAGAAGAAACAGCAAAAGTATCAGGTCACCATAGAGTTTAAGTTTACAACTCGATCCAGCAAAGTCTTCAAAAGAACGAGAGTTGCAACTTAGAAAAAAACGCCCATATAATAGACCCGCTTGAAGACTAACTCAAATTTCTCCCCCTTTGTCATCAAATGACCAAAAGGGTCGAAAATGAGGACTAACGCCCCTGAAGAATATCAAGGTGATGAAGGAGCGTCAGCGTTGTTGGGGTCGGTTGTTGGAGTAGGGCCTGCCGCAGTGTCGTCCAAATCTTCATTTTCATCAGTGTCACGTGATGAAGAATAGGAGCTGGCCACCAAGGAAGGAACCTTGACCTTCTTGTACTTCTTCGGAGGAGGTGCAGCCCAGTCAAGATCGTCCTTGAGACCCATTGTCTTCAGATCTTCTTCACTATAGACTTGAGACAGAACAGCCCAGGTGCGGTTGAGGATTTCATGAAGGTAGTAGTGGTTTTTCTTCACTGCATTGTGGGTAGCAGTCATGTTGTGAAGAATTGAACCAAACTGACGCTTGACCCATTTATGATTGCGATCAACCTTCTGGTGAAGACTGAGGAGAAGCTCACGGTCAGTCATCACCCTGGGTGCTGTGCCTTGAGGATTTTGCTTGGGTGCGTTGGCGGCAGAGTCATGGGTGGCAGAGTCATCATTGGTGGAGTAGGATGCAGCCTTGCGAAATTGTCCATCCAATGGACGACTGCCTTCATCAATTACAGCAGTAGCCTTGCCCTTTTCATCAGCTGAGGAAAATGTCCGTTTGAGGACTTCAATTGGGGGCAAGTAGCTGCAATGGTTCAGTGTATCAGCTTTATAGTTGAGTGAAGACCTTGTCCTGATGAATCTCATAATCCAAGGTGCATAAGGCTTCAACTCAAATGGTGACATGGCGACATTAGCCAGAGTCCTCATGAAGAAATCATGGAAGTTGATGGGAATGCCATGAATGATATTGAAAAGCAGATTCTTCATGATGCCAACGACTTCTTCTTCATTTGAGTCGTGGCCCTTGATTGGACTCAATGTCTTCGTCAGAATGCGATAGACAGTCCGAGGCACATACAACAATTCCTTCACAAGGAATTTTGTTCTTGAGGTCTGACCTGGCTTCAAAGGCTTCATCAGCACTTGCATGTAGTGATCGGTTAGCTCAGGTTCATTGTAGACGCAACAAGCACCTTCAAGGGGCGGACTGAGAGGTAAGGCACGAAGCAATTCAGTAGCTGGTGCCTTGTAGTGAGTGTTTTCAGACATCCAGTCCAGCACCCATGAATTCACATCTTCAGAATTTCCGGTGATGTGCAGCGTTGCATAGAATTGAAGAATAAGTTCTTCATTCCAATCACAGATGTCAGTGCAGAAATTTAACAGTCCAGCGTCGTGAAGAACACTGAGGACTGGCACGAAGCACGGCAGAGATTCCATGTCCACGTGAGGAATGTGCTCATGATCGAAGACTTTGTCTTTGTCGAACAGCACTGAGGAATAGAAATTTGCCTGGCTGGCAGTCCAGAAACGCCTCTTCCTTATGCGAGCAGAGTCATAAGGGTTGTAATCAGTGAAGAATACATGCTCGCCAAAGAAGGCATCAGTCTTGAATTTTTGCTTCCTGGAGAAAGGATCCTTTGGTTTGGGCAGAGGAGTGTCAGTGAGTTGCATCACAACCTCAGGAATCGCAATCTCAGGTTCTTCAGGCTGAGGAATTTTTGGTTCCTCTTCAGTGGCAGCCTGGTTCTTGAATTCTTCATTTTCAGTTTCTTCAGCACTAGCGGCTGGAATGTCTTCATGAGCTTCATCAGATCCCATTTGAACTGTAGTGACTGGGGACTGAGGAATTTGCTACAGTGGAGTGAAGAGTGGAGAATTGGGGTGCTGACTTTCCCAAAAGTCATCATTCATCATAGGTGTGGTACAGCCAATGTCCACATCTTCATCTTCAATTTCTTCAATGCCGGCCTCTTCAGCAGTAAACTGAGGCACAGGCGAGGAAACAACTGGGGTTGAAGGGATTTCATCCACTTCAATTTCTTCATCCATCTGCTCTGACGTAGCAGCAGAAGGAGTTTCTTCATCAGATCCGCTAGGGATCACATATTCTTCACCAAAAGGAACAAGGTCCTTTGATGACATGGTTGAGATTGGAATAGCATCAATCGGGTTTGCAAAAGAGCTGGTCATAGGCTTCATTTTCTTCGGGGCCGAAGAATCTGAAGAAGCTGATGCTTTCCTTTTCTTCACAGCTGCACGCTCTGCAGCCTTGGTCTTCTTCACATCAGATGCAGATGGAAGGATTGGAGTTGGAGTAGGCGCAGGAGGAGCAGAGGAATTTGGTTCAGTTTCTTCAGGCACAACTGATGCAGTTGCCCTGACCTCTTCATTTTCTTCAGGCGCACCGCTAGTGGGTGCCCTGGAACTCACATTATCTTCAGTAGCCTGATTGTCATTAGCGGTGCTGGCATGTTCTTCAGTTTGCTGAGCAGATGTTTCAGCCTGAGTGACTTCAATATGCACAGGGGCAGCGGCACTTGAAGTGAGTGTCTTCGTCAGATTGACGAACCTGACCTTGGCTCCTTTCCAATCAGCATAGTAAGCATTGAAATCATCGCTGATGACTTTGATTTCAGACTGGAGCTTTACAAGTTCATCAGTTGTCATAGAGACAACATTGTTCTTCAGGAACTTCTCCTTCCTGTACTGTGCTTTCTTGAGTTGCCTGGCCTTCTCATATTTCCATTTTTCTTCACTGATGAAATGGGTCAGCATGTGACTTTGGCCAGGTGTCAACTTGAAATCAGGCATAGGAGTGTTTGGGTACTTGTGCCAGAGATCAATGTAGTCGAGGATCAGCTTTGGATCCAAAAGCAGTGGCACTTCTGTGCCCTTGGCTCTAGCGGCCCTTACTTGCCTGTCTCTGATGATTTCAACAAGTTCTTCATCATCGGCTTCGTCTTCATCAGACGGTTCTTGGAAGGCGACCTGCTTCTTCTGAGGACTTGGGCGAGAGCCTCGTCCAGCAGTTGTCTTTGTCTTCAGCAGAGAGGGTCCTGTTGAAGACTTTGGTGCAGCTGAGGAACTAGCTGAAGCTCCTGAGGCAATAGAGATGCCTGTAGTCCTTTGGCACGTGGCAAGATGCACAGGTGCTGAGGATTTTGTCGGAGCAGCTGAGGACTTTGGAGGAGCAGGAGCGGCTTGAGGAATTGGCCGTGAGGGCTGAGCTGAGGAAATTGGCCGTGAGGGCATTGAAGAAGAGGCACTTGGCTTGTGCGCAGGCTTCTTTGCCATGGATTTCTTCGGCCGTACAGAGGCCTCAGCAGCAGCAGCAGTGGAATCTTCGTTGAATTTCTTCACTGCATCTTTTGCCTGTTTGGCCAACTTGGCTTGGCGCTTGGCCCATTCTTCAGGAAAATCCTCACCGCGCTTGATGCTAGTGGGATCTGCCTCTTGGCCAGGTGCCAATGGAGGTCTTGAGCATGGAGGAGTAACAGCGAATTTCTTCATGTATTTTGGAGTCACATACCTGTACTCCCTCCACTCTTTTGCCCATCTCCTTTCTATCCTCTGAATGCGCACCTTGCGCTGATTTTTATCTTCCTCAGGGGGTGTGCAGTACCCAGCATAAATGTCCTCAGGGATTTCAAAGGCAGTATTGACCTCAGGCTTCTTTCCTCCTTTCTGTGGCCTCTTTTCATTAGCCATTTTCTTCAGTTGAGGAATTTGAACAATTGAACTCTCTGAAGAAGTATGCAACTTTTCTTCAAGGAACGCTGCAAATGAGTTAAGTTGATGAGAACCTAGTGATTCAGCAGCGGACATGAGTACCTGTGAACAGAGTATAGTTGCGAGGAATTTGGAGAGGTCATATGCGTTCTCAGAAGGTTTTTCAATAAGAACAAGTTTGAGGAATTTGACCAGATGAGTCTTGAAGAATTTCACTAAGCGTTCTTTGTCTTAGGTTCCAGAGTTGTATAGATCGAAGATCCACACAATTGAGGAATCTTGAAGAAAAGTGATGCTTAGAGAAACGAATCAAGAGCAGATGACATGTGAGGTGTTTAGTGTGTGAGGATTTGAAGAAAAACACCTTTGAAGATTTTGTAGTAAACATTTGAATCAAAGTGGGCAGTAAAAGTAACTTTTAATTACCCTGAACGAAGAACACGACGAACTGGGATGTGGAGAAGTGAAGCTCGTCTGTGCAGATCTTCCACGCCCTAACTTGGCGGAGGAAGACGGCTACGGCGGCGGCGGAGTGAAGATTTCCGCGGCCGGCGTGAGTACGGCGGCGACGAGGTCGAGGCAGTGAAGCTCTTCCTCACCGGCGACGATGATGTAGCGGCGGCGCTAGGGTTTGAGAAGCTCGAGCTGGAGAGAGGTCGAGCGGAGTAAAAGAAGTGAGGAAGGGGAGAGGGGGTATTTATAGCCACGGTGAAAAACGGTTCGCCCGAAGAAATTGGACGAACGTGCCCCTGACCCTTCTCATTCGCATGACATGTGTCACCCACGTACTGAGAAGTGGAGATCGTGTTAGATCGTGGGTGAATAGATAAGTATATCGTGGGAAGCGGAACGGTTTGAGCGGCAAAGCCGAAAATTTGGATAAGATAAGTTAAAAGTTCCGTTCGCAAATTCTTCAGCTGACAAGGACACAGTGAAGATTTTGAACGAGTTTCAAATAGAACGCACATGAAGAATTTGTGAATAGATTGGGTTGAGTATAGCATAGAGGGGGAAGGGTCCGATCACATTCACTTAGCAGAAAAAGCAACTTGAAGAATTAGCCATAAGTGAATGCTGTAGAGGACATAAACTCATATATATATATATAGCCAATGAAGAGAAACGACGGAAACAGTGAAGATTTTGCAAAGTTGAAGAATATGAACAACTGAGGAATTTCAAAACTGAGGAAAAACTCAAATTGAAGATTTTCAACTTTTGTGGTGGCGTGACCCACCGTATAAGAATGATGATTTCAGACACCGCGTACAATTGTCGTAGGGTTCTGAGAATCAAATTCTTCATTAATTTCTTCACACTTAGAGTGTTATTCTTCATTGATTGAAGAAAAACGTTTCTTCATGTGTTGCACATCTAAGTCATCAATTTTGCATAAGTGTTAGGATGAGTGTCCTTTTCAAAGAACATTCGAAGATTCTAAGATATTTAGCTCACACCGCAACTTGCTAAATCTCTTCTCATCCAAGGGCTTTGTGAAGATATCGGCTAGCTGTTCTTCAGTCTTCACATGCTCAATAGAAATGTCGCCCTTCAACACATGATCGCGAAGAAAATGATGACGAATCTGAATGTGCTTTGTCTTCGAGTGCTGAACTGGGTTGTGAGCAATCTTGATGGCACTCTCATTGTCACAGAAGAGAGGCACATTCTTCACGTTGACGCCGTAGTCCTTGAGAGTTTGCTTCATCCACAGCAATTGAGCACAGCAAGAACCAGCAGCAATGTACTCAGCTTCAGCAGTAGACAGTGATACGCAGTTCTGTTTCTTCGAGGACCAACAGACCAAAGATCGTCCGAGGAAATGACATGTACCAGATGTTGACTTGCGATCCACACGATCACCAGCATAGTCAGAGTCAGAATATCCAACGAGATCAAAAGCCGAGCCCTTGGGGTACCATAATCCTAGTGTTGGTGTGTGAGCTAGATATCGAAGAATATGCTTCACAGCCTTATGGTGTGATTCCTTCGGTGTAGCTTGAAATCGGGCACACATGCAAACACTAAGCATAATATCTGGCCTAGATGCACATAAGTACAATAAAGAACCAATCATGGAGCGGTATACCTTTTGATCGAAGTCAATACCATTTTCATCAGTGCACAGATGGCCATTTGTGGGCATAGGAATTTTGACGCCTTTGCAATCTTGCATGCCGAATTTCCTCAGTACATCCTTGAGGTATTTCTCCTGAGATATGAATATGCCATTGCGCTGTTGACGAATTTGAAGACCTAAGAAGAATTTCAACTCTCCCATCATAGACATTTGATATTCTTCACTCATCATATAGGCAAATTCATCACTATAACGTTGGTCAGTACAGCCAAAGATGATGTCATCAACATATATTTGGCATACAAACAATTCATCATCATATGATTTAGTGAAAAGAGTAGGGTCGAGTGAACCGGGTTTGAAGCCTTTCTTCATGAGGAATTCCTTCAAAGTATCATACCACGCCCGAGGGGCCTGCTTGAGGCCATAGAGGGCCTTATTTAGTCTGAAGACTTGATCAGGATGCTTAGGATCTTCAAAACCTGGGGGTTGAGCAACATATACTTCTTCCTCAAGCTTACCATTGAGGAATGCACTTTTCACATCCATTTGATATAAAGTGATATCATGATGGTTAGCATAAGCAAGTAATATGCGAATAGCTTCAAGTCTAGCAACAGGTGCAAAAGTTTCATCGAAATCAATTCCTTCAACCTGTGTGTAGCCTTGAGCTACTAGCCGTGCCTTATTCCTCACCACAAGGCCATTTTCATCTTGCTTGTTGCGGTAGATCCACTTTGTGCCAATGATATTGTGTTTGCGAGGATCTGGATGATTGACCAGTTCCCAAACGTTGTTGAGCTTGAACTGATGTAATTCTTCTTGCATGGCCTGAATCCACTCAGGCTCCAGAAATGCTTCATCTACCTTAGTGGGCTCTGAGATAGAGACAAAAGCATAGTGCCCACAAAAGTTAGATAAATGTGAAGCTTTTGAGCGTGTGAGAGGACCTGGTGCTTCAATGTCATCGATGATCTTCTCAACTTGCACTTCTTTTGCAACGCGAGGATGAGTAGGTTGTCGTCGAGGAATTTGATCAGCATTTTCTTCAGCACCATTTCTTCAGCAATTTCTTCAGGTGCATTAGCTCGACGTTCTTCACGTTCTGGAATGAATTCTTCAGCAGATTCTTCGGTAGGAATGACATCCTCAGTAGCCTTGAACTTGATAGTTTCCTCAGGTGCTGGTTCATCTATCACAGAGGGTAGGTGCTCTCTTTGCGAGCCATTAGTTTCATCGAACCGCACATCTACAGTTTCAACAACCTTGTGAAGAACGGTGTTGAAGACTCTGTAGGTGTGCGAGTCCTTTCCGTAACCAAGCATAAAACCTTCATGTGCTTTCGGTGCAAATTTAGCATTGTGATGAGGATCTCTAATCCAACATTTAGCACCGAAGACTTTGAAATAACTCACATTGGGTTTCTTGTCAGTGAGGAGTTCATAGGCAGTCTTCTTGAAGAATTTGTGAAGATATACCCTGTTGATGATGTGGCACGCAGTATAAATTGCCTCAATCCAGAAGTGACGAGGCGTCTTGTACTCATCAAGCATAGTGCGAGCCATCTCAACAAGAGTTCTGTTCTTGCGCTCCACGACGCCATTTTGCTGAGGAGTGTAAGGAGCAGATAACTCATGAGTAATACCAAGTTCATCAAGATAGTCATCAAGACCAGAATTCTTGAACTCAGTTCCATTGTCACTTCTGATGTGCTTGATCTTCACACCAAAGTTGGTTGAAGCCCTCGAGGAAAATCGTTTGAAGACTTCCTGCACTTCATGTTTGTAAGTAACAATGTGTACCCATGTGTAACGAGAGTAATCATCAACAATAACAAGCCCATAGAGAGATGCGTCATTTGTGACAGCTGAGTAATGGTTAGGACCAAAGAGGTCCATGTGAAGCAATTCGAATGGTCGAGTAGTGGTCATGATAGTCTTCGCTGGATGCTTAGCCTTGGTCATCTTTCCAGCTTCACAAGCTCCACATAGGTGATCCTTGAGGAATTTGACATTCTCAATGCCAATGACATGCTTCTTCTTCGCAAGCGTGTGCAAATTCCTCATGCCTGCATGACCAAGTCGTCGATGCCATAGCCATCCTTCTGAAGCTTTTGCAAGTAGGCACACGGCTGGTTGCGGTCCTGTAGAGAAATCAACAATATACAAGTCTCCTCTCCTAAAGCCTTCGAAGACTTTGGAATTGTCAGCTTCCATAACCACAACACAACGATACTTGCCAAAGACAACTACCATATCAAGATCACAAAGCATTGAGACAGACATGAGGTTGTATCCTAAGGACTCGACAAGCATGACTTTGTCCATGTGTCGATCCTTTGTGATCGCAACCTTACCTAGACCCAATACCTGACTTTTGCCTTTGTCAGCGAAGATGATATGCTTCAGATGCGATGGTGATAAGGGAGCATCAATCAATAGATTCTTGTCACCAGTCATGTGATTTGTACATCCACTATCGAGGACCCACTCAGTGGCTTTGGGTTGATCATCCTGCAGATGAATTAGTGCAGCTTACGAACTTCATATACTTCATCAGTGAAGAATATGACATCAATTCATCAGATCAATTTCATCAAGCAATAGAACAGATAAAGCAGTATGAGGACGTGAGAAATGAAAGTTCATTTCTTCATGATTAGCCTGCGTCCTTTCAGGCAACTTCAGGTCTCCAGCAAATTCTTCAGACGTTCAAGTACGTCTGGAGACCTGACCCTGCATAAGAGATTAGTTCTTTTTCTTCACCACCCACATCTGAAGGGGTGGCAAAGAGTTCATCACTCTGCGAGCTCCATACGAGAAAGGTGGCATAGAAGCCAATCCATTTCGTTTCACATAAGAGGAGTTAGGGTAAGCATATGAATAAGCAGAGAAATTCTTCGAGGACTTATGAACATAATGATTAGAAGAATAATGCTCATATTCATAGCCCTTAGCTCTTCCCTGCGAAACAGAGTTGTTAGCACGATGATGTTCATATGAGGACTTTGATCCTTTTGAGGAATTTGATCCACGTGAGGAATTTGGTCCGTATGAGGACTTGGATCCATATGAAGAATTTGGTCCATATGAAGAATTTGATCTGGGGTTCCTATTCTTCACAGGTGGTATCATGAGGACATTCACCTGAAGACTATCAAGGCACCTTTTGGGAACACAGATTTTCTTCATAGGAGAACCGTTCCTGCAGTTAATGCCAACATATCTAGCAAATACTTCACCATTCTGATTTTTAAACAGTTTGTAGTTGGAGTCAAATGACTCATCAGAGGAACGATAAGATTCACATGTAAAGCCAGATAAATTAGATGGATCAACTGGAGGTCCCTTTGCAGCAACCCATGAGGTTTTGGGGTACTGCTCAGGCTTCCAATATGTACCATCAGCATTGAGTTTCCTCTCAAAGGCAATACCCTCTTTCCTAGGGTTTCTGTTGAGGATCTGCTTTTTAAACACATCAAAAAGAGTCTGATGCCCTTTGAGGCTTTTGTACATGCCTGTCATGTACAATTCCTTCAGGCCTGCATCGTCAGTGATACTAGCAATGTCCTCAGATGAGGAATTAGTGATAGTAGAGACAGTTGAAGAATTTGTAGCATTAGAAGCATTTGAACATTCAGGTGAAGAATTAGCAAATTCACGTTCAATGCATTTCAAACGTGGAGGAACAAATTCTTCCTGAGCAGCGCTGATTTCTTGAGCAAGTAATGAATTGCGCTCCTTCTGAAGATCTGCATAACTCACTCTTAGCTTCTCAAGATCTTGAAGGGTGTCATACTCAGTATGAAGTCCCTGAAGACTTTCAGCCAAAGCTTTTGACTGATCCATTTCTTCACCCAACATATCATTGCTCTTACTATGCATGTTTTGAACCTTTTCCAAAGCTCTTTGTTGTTTAGTGGCAAGGGAAACAAGCTTGACATAACTGGGTCCTAATTCATCATCAGATTCATCATCACTAGATTCAGACATATAGCATTCAGTTACCTTTTCACCATCTGCCATAAGGCATGGTGAGGAGGATGATGATTCTGGTTCGAATGTCATTGATTTGAGAGATTCCTTGAAGTCCTCAAACCAAGGATCATGACGGGTTGATGACCTTCATAGACATCAGAGAGACAGTCCTAGATAAGCTTCACATGATCGAGATGCATAACGTTCCTGAACTGATTTTGAGATAGATAGGAGCAGATGACGCCCTTCGCCGTGAGGTTGAGAAGAGTGTACTTGCGAATGTCATCAGCTTCCGCCATCTTGCACAGATCGGTAAGACCAATCTCAGTGACGGTCCACAGTTCGCTGTTCATCGCCATGAGGCGCTTCTTCATCATGGCCTTCCACTTGGGATAATCATGACCGTCAAAGATGGGACATGTCACTTTCTTCATACCTGTGGTCGACATAACTAAAACTCTAGGTGGTTAAACCAAAATCACACAGAACAAGGGAGTACCTTGCGCTGATACCAATTGAAAGTGCGTTATATCGACTAGAGGGGGGTGAATAGGCGATTTTTATAAATTCTTCACTGAGGAATTTGTGGGTGAGGAAATTCCTTAGCGAAGAACTACTTGCAGTGGAATAAGTACTCAAGATTAAGCATAGCAGAACATAGGCATGGTCATCATGATGAAATGAAGACCAACACAGAGTACAGAAAGCATAAACACATGATAGCACAGGATGAAGACAAACAGACTAAAGAAATTGAACTGAGGAAATTGAGAAAGTCTTCAGTCAAAGTCTTCAAACACAGTTATGACAAGCACACAACACAGTAATGAGGAAATGAAAGAGTTGAGGAAATAGAACCAGTAAGCTCGGTGAAGACAATGATTTGATAGACCAGTTCCAACTGTTGTCTCAGTTGTACATCTGGTTGGAGCGGCTAGGTATTTAAACCTGAGGACACACAGTCCCGGACACCCAGTCCTGAACACACAGTCAGGACACCTAGTCCTCACGTATTCTCCTTGAGCTAAGGTCACACAGACCTCGCCCAATCACTCGTGGTAAGTCTTCAGGTGACTTCCGAACCTTCTCAAACTCGGTCACTCGGCGATCCACAATTTCCTCTTGGATGCTCTAGACCATGACGCCTAACCGTCTGGAAGAAGCACAATCTTCAAAGGTAACAAGCGTCGGATCCACGCAGGATCAATCTCTTCAGTGATGCTCAATCACTTTGGGTTTGTAGGTGTTTGGGTTTGGGGTTTTTCCTCACCTGATGATTTTCTCTCAAAGTCCTCGGAGGATGGGATGCTCTCAAATGACAAGTGTCAGTTTCTCTCGGAGCAGCCAACCAGCTAGTGGTTGTAGGGGGCAGCTATTTATAGCCTAGGGAGCAGCCCGCATGATAAGACATAAATGCCCTTCAATGATATGACCGTTAGGTGGGTAGATATTTTGGGACAGCTGGCGCATAGCACAGCAACGGTCGGAAATTTGAGGTTCAAATTCCTCAGGGCTATCATGTTCCTCACTGTGTAGGCAATCCGCACTGGCGAATTCCTAACTCCTCAGTCAGAACAAATTCCTCAGAGACCAGAAGAACTTCGTCTCTGTCACTGAAGAATATGACTGAACTGTATGAGATTTCCAATGGCTTCACTCGAAGGGATTGGTAGGTTCAGGATTTTGAGTTGAGCATCACATGGAAATTTTTCCTTAGTATTTCCTCGACCCCCTTTAACAGTACGGTGTTTCCTATGACTCAGGAAAGAGAAAATGAAACTACGAAAACAAAAGTCTTCACGCTTCATATTCCTCAAATGAATACCAAGTCTTCAAGGTCACACCAATTTCTTCACCTTCAAAGTCTTCAGAAATTCTTCAGTAATCCAAAGTCTTCAGTCGAAGAACTTCATTTTTAGGGGTCGACTTTCTCTGTAATTATCAAACTCCTCATAGACTTATAGATCTATGTACACTCACAAACACATTAGTCCCTTAACCTATAAGTCTTCAATACACCAAAATCACTAAGGGGCACTAGATGCACTTACAACTGTCTTCAAACGAAAGTCATCTCGTTTGACAAACGGTCGGTGCTTATGACGCCATGTATTTGTTTCTCCGTAACAGAGTCCTCCCTGGATGTACATGGAGATTGAAAATACTTGAGCTCTAAAAACAGAGATTCTGTTCAAAGAGCAGATGAATGATTAATTCTTTTACCTCCGTCCTTGAAAAGATTTATTGGAATTTTTGTAAATACGGGTGTATGTAATACTTAAACATGTATAGCCACGGGTGAACCAATTGAGAGATGAATTTAAGACAAGCTTTTTAAGACATATAGTAGAAGTAATACAGTATGCATGTTATGGGCTTTCAATGTGTGTGAGAATCATCACCTCGATAAACAAGTTCTCAAGGCTTCGAAAGCATTGCATCAGGGAAACGACCACGTCCACTTCAAAACACATCCTGATGATCAAAGTCTTGACCGGTCAAAGCACTGTTGACAGACAGACTTCCGGCAAACCCTGCATGGCACACGCACAATGATTTTAAAAATTGAACAAAAGGTTCTATTACATGAAGCTTGTTTACCCGGACAAATGCAGCTGAAAACCAGGTACCTGGATAACTGTAGGGTTACGCGTGACCTTAGATTCAGAGAAAACATCATAGAATTTGCCCAGAGTCTCCAATTTAGGTGCAGACATGATAGTTATCTGCAAGTTGCTGCTGAGAATATCGTTAAGCAACCGCTGAAGTGACGGGGCATCCTCTATAACAAGTTCGCCATGTCCACAGCGAATTCCAATGCTTACAAGGTTACGTGAGTTTATTCTTATGCAACGGCTTTCCATATTCCAAGTAAGCAGTAGGCACCGCAGTGCGGGGCGACTAGAGTGGATCATGCTTTCAAGCGAGATGTCTGATATACCAACGTCCACAAGTGAAAGTCTCTTGAGCAGTGGTAGTTTAAGAGCCTGAACGTAACTGTCTGGTATTTGGCAAAGAGCAAAGGTGGTGGTGTGTAGGGAGGATGCAAACCGAGAGAAGGACGCTGGTGCAAAAGGCGCATATGATGGGTGTGTGAGTGGTCGTACGACACTCTCTCTCTCACGAAATCTGGGAACATGTAATAGAACTCGAGCACCTGGAGATTGTTCAGATTGGATGATTCCAGCCAGGCGTCGACGGCGGAGGGTCCGGACTGGAGGTAGCACGCCGGTATGCAGAGACGGTGAACTGCGCCCCCATGGGTGGAGAGGATGGCTTCCGGAAGGGTCGTATTGTCAGTGCCATATTTGCGAGGGCACCGAGTTCAGAAGTGCCTTTCACGGGCGAGCTCCCAGGTCGAGGCGCTACGGAGATTTTCTCGATATGAACTGTTCCTAGAGGCTTAAAAAGACGAGCGGCAGGGATCTCACGGAAGTCTAGATTCAGAGGAGTGGTGGGCCACAAAGGACGCTACCGACGAGCGAGGATTCGAGTACGGATGCTATCCAAGATGGGGATACGAGAGATGATCTCACCTAGGATGACGTCCGGGAGATCGCTGATGCGGTCCGGACGAGTTTTTTTCTCGTGCTCCTCAGATCCAGTAAGCGGACCCTCACCGGTCCCCGCCGGTACCGCCAAACACCCAGAGGAATGCGTCGTCGGTGGCACGAGCCTTGCCCTCTTGGTACTAGAAGCATCGGAATCCATCTAGGAGCAACAGGTGCGGTCGATCTAGAAAGACGGTCTGGAGGATGTAGGTGTTGCAACAACACCGTTTATAAAAAAAGTAGTATTTTTTAACTGGTGTCGTTGCGAGAACAGTGACAATCGGACAGTGGCAACAAGTCGGACTCCATGCCTCCACTTGATTCACGCACATTCCTCTCCGAGCAACGTGTCACTACAAACATAGTGAACACAGCCGCACGATCACAGCTCTTCTTTTTGACATGGAACGCACGACCGCAAGTCTTCTTCCTAATATGGGACCGTGCCTCCACTTGCTCGACCGACGTGGCTATCTAAGTACACAACTCAGCTTAAATAATGACAACAGGGAGGCACGACCGTCACCTCTTATACTATATGACCGTGCCTTCACTAACTTCACAGTTGTGCGTCTCTTACTGCATGACTCAGCTAAGTTAATCGAAGCACAGAGGCATTACCATGAGTCTTCTTAACACAGGACAACACCCTGCACTAGGTTCAAGTGCCTCTCTGAGCAAACATGTCGAAGGAAACATGTTGAACCAAGAGACACACCCACAACAACAACTACAACAACCAGAACAACAACAACAACAACAATGAAAACAACCACATTTAGGATTGCATCTGCTTTCAGTACCATAGTCTGAGTAAGAATTTGAACTTATAAGTTCTATTAGGTATGTACTATGAGGATTTCAACTGCACTCATAATTTGAAATAACACACATACGATACTTAACTTAATACCATAGTAGTTAAAATTTATATGGTGTAATGCCATCCCTCCATCACCGTACACATCTTGCGTCATGCCCTTTTTTTGTAAAGACCGGTGATCACAAGTGAGAGCGAGTCCTGCCCGCACACAGTGTGCCACTAGATATTGATGAGTACAACACAGTCAACTGTCAGCCTAGCTGCATCTGCAAAAGCAGAAATCCCGGTGATCGCCATCCTGCCATCTTTGTGTATACAGTAGGTGCCAGGCAAATCAAGGCTGCTGAAAATTTGAACAAGCCTGATGCTGCCTTTGAGAGGCAAAAATCCAAGCTTCATCCAAAGATCATTGGTAACAATAGCTGGGATTTTCTGTCCAATAACAAATTATTCTGGCATTAGATTAGGAGGACACACATTTTGACGGTGGATTAGAGAAAGAAACAACGACGTACCAAACGGTCTGTGTGAACGTTGGTGAAACATAGACAATGCACAAAGGTAATGGCTGGGATGTGTTTAGCATTTAGGACTAGTTTAATCATGCATGCCATGTCGATATAGGAAAGTTTTATGCCCCGGGTGTAGACTGTCTCGTCTATGTAGCTCCTTTCCGATAAACCGAGGCCTTCAAGGGCTAAATAAATACAACCATGTATTTAGCCACTATGTGTGAAGCAATGAATAGAGCAGTTAAAACTAAAATAAACGAATAATGGGTTTTAAAAGGGAAATTACAGTTTTAAACTACATTGTGAGTACGAAGAAAGATTTAATACATTATATCACAGAGATTAAGCACATAAATATCAACGGCATGCCACAGTAAAATTATAATAGATAAATGTTAAACCAGAGCAAATATTGATAAGCGATCAGAACATACCAACGGAAGGTTTGGGAAACGCTTTGTGACCTCCTCGAGATTCACTCAACATCAAGTCAATGGGAAAGAAGAAATCTTCTCCTTGCAAATCAAAATTTATAATATCACCATAAAAAAGATCATAGTCACGTATCAACTTTTCCCATCCAGGTCCATGAAACTTAGACCTGTGTAAGACAATTCCTTAGTAGTGCTGAACACAAGGTCCAAATCTTCGTCTTCAAAACCATCCTTGAAAGCTTCATATTTCCATAAAGAGATCAAAGAAAGGACCTGGTTCCGGTAGTAGCATGGGACATACTGCATAAAAGTAAAATTAAGCGAAAGGTATATAAATGTTTTACTGATTTTTCAGAAAAAATGCATGAAAGTGTTTTTTTCCTTGAAATTTCTTGGCTTTTAGGCACGGACACAGGCACCATCTATGACATTTAATTAAACCTATACAAAACAATTGAGCTTCTAATTACATCAAGGCCTATAAAATAAAAACAAGCATGCGCAGTATAGTTCGTTCCGAAGGAATACGTGTGGTTGCTGACTGCGGAATAAAGATAACTGCAACAAATATAGTGACGAAGGTTTTTTACCGCCACGTGATTGGTAGTAAAACTTACGAGGCATGACTCATAACAATGAGGCAAAGACACAATCAAGAAAGATTGTGCAACATCAGATTCAACACCGGGACGGTTGAGGTTCCTGCAAGCACCACACGCCATGTTTGTCTGCGAGATGTAACAATATATAAGACTCGGGTTCATTAATTATTAAAGAAAAATTTATTTCAACACTCCGCTAATGGTACAAAGAATTAAAGGACTGTAAATCACTGATACACGCTTGTTTCAACAAGTAAGATAGAGCGGAGCGAATGCTGATATGGTGATATCCCTTGATGTTAGTGTCTCTGTAAAAAATGAAAAACACGCACAGACCTCCTCAAATCTAAAAGCTTGCAGGGAACTAGCTGGAAAAAAATCAACTGTTGTCCTCCAAGATTATTCCCCTATAGAGCCTCTTAAAAGGGGTAAGATATTAACACAAAAACTAAAATTAAAAGGGTAACATACAACAAGAATCCAACTAACAAAACACAGTGCGCAACGCGTAAGTATTAAGCAGAAGGGAAAAAATTACTGTATTTCAGAGCAAGTGGGTGAATCGTAGATCCATCTGTGTGGACTGTAGAGTGAGGAAGATGAAGCAAGAAAGACGGAAGGAACCAGACAAGAATGGGGAGCGGAAGAGCAAGTGACTCGGGAGAGAAGACGCACAAAACGATGTATTTATATGGAGTAATTATGGAGCGAGAGAGTAATTTTGTGTACTCGCTCGCCATAGCTGAAACTACTGACAATAGTAAATGGCTCCTTGCCATCCCAGCACAAAAAAGGGGCGGAGGAGGGGGTGGGGGTTTGTGGGTCTGGCGAGTAGGTGGAGTATTTGGTCGAGCCGGACCATGTCGAATTCCCTCGCTCTCATTTCCCCTCCCGCTCTCTCACTATATCTCTTCCTCTCTCTCTCTCTCTCTCTCTCTCTCTCTCTCTCTCTCTCTCCTCTCGAATTCGACACCGCCTACGGCACCACATCTGCTCACATCCTCCGGGCCATGTCGACACAAAAGTTCGGACAAGAGGGGAAGAAGGAAGGCTTGAACTTCCTTGAGCTGGATTTTGATTTCTATGTAGGTGATTTCCTGCTACACACGGAGCGTTGAACTGGGGTTTGTTTTACCAAGAAAATATCTGAGCTCTAAACATTGATGTGTCCTTGTAGAAGAACCCTGATACCATCGAAGACCGTGATTTCTGTGGTGAAGAGCTCGACCGTCCTCTCTACTGCATTCTCCACGATACCAAGCCTTTCTGTGGAGGAGGTTCTATGGCTGTGATGTGAAAGTTAGTCACTTTCTAAAATCCAAGCTACTTTCTTGTTGCATCAAACTGTTTGGATATAGGACATGCAGTCTTCCAAATAAGACTGATTTCTTCTTGTGTTTCTCGGTTGATTGTAGGAAACATTGTGTAGTCATTTTACTTTACATAAAAGGTAAAGGTCACTACTTATTTTACATCACTGAACACAAAAGAAGTGATCTAGACACTCTAATGTTTGTTTACAAATGGGACTTCTGTTTAATGGTCAGTATATTCTTCCAAAAAACTCTCTAAATAAGTTGACTGCAGAGGTAGCTCCAGATTAATTCAAGCTGGCTTAAAAGAGACTAAGTACAATTATGAAATAACTCCACGGACAGGGTGGGCGAAGTACCATAATTAGTGATGTGGGTACCTAACCATTGACGTGCCACATTGCACAAACACGGTACATAGTTAGTTGAACGAGGTTATAAACCAAGTATATGTCAACTTTATTATATCCCAGAGCTTGTGCAGCAGGTAGGCGTGAACTATGGAGTCGTCGAATGGGTCGACCACCCATGGCCTATCATTATGCAGAGGTGCCTACTCAAGCTCTGGGCGATGTTGCATGAGAGCAATGATGATAGGCAAGCAAAGAATGAAGAGATAAGCAGGCTTAAAATGGATATTGAACAAGTGAACCTTAAGCTCGAGAATCTTGTTGCAGCTGCGGAAAGAACTAATGTTACTACCATGAAGATTGACAGGCAGAAGAAGCAGATGGGTATCGTTGATAAAGACGTCAAGTGCATTCAGAGGTCTCTCACAAGTGCCATTCAGAATCTTAAGGACGAGAGGGGTGAGATTAAGCTGGACAGGGATTTTCTGAAGGAGGAGGTGCATAAGCTGAAGGAGAATAGAAAGAAGATGCAAAGCGTCATCTGTGATCTTTTGGGACAAGGGTTTGCGAACACTGATGACCTCCTGATGATCAAGGCAATCCTCGAAGAATGATCATTAACAGTTGCCTTCTTTTGAAACGTTGCAAGGGATACTCGTCTAGTATAAGTTTATGCTTGGACATGGTTACTTGACTAAAGGCATGGTTACTTGGCTAAAGGCATGTATCTCATTTTTGCAATCTTTCAGAGGGCGTGTGATGGTCTACGCACATCAAATATTGATCTCCTGAGTATTTTATATTTCAAAGAAATGTGCTGCTAGCGAGGCGCATCCGGAAATCTTTCGTCTTGGATCGATCCACGAGACATGGGTTACTATAATCTAGCAAGGCACAGATGTCGCTTTGGCAGGCATGGGGAACCATGCCTCTGGTAACGTCGCACTGACTTGTCAAAGGCACAGTCCTATGTCACACAGGAGCATCGCACTAGCACTGACACACATAAAATCGACAATCTACAGAGTCGCGCTTACTCCTGAAGCCGACGCACGTCTGTGCCTCCATGACTCGATTGTTTGTACTCGGACGTAAACTCTTTCATGGACATGCGTTTTCATGAAAGGCACGTACAGTCTGAGGTCGCCGGGAGCGCGATTTGAGATTAAGCAAAGCCACGGCCATGTGTGTGTGTGTGCAAGGAGGCGGTGCCGTCCAGTCACTGCTGACGCACTGGTTTGCATGCACTAGATGCACGTTCATTGCAGAACAGGCAAGGCACTGCCTCTTCTCTTCCAAATGTTTTTGTTCCCTGGTCGACTACCGCACATGAATTTTTTTGTAGCATCATGACAGAATGACATAAAACTATCAAATTATCAGAAGAGCAGGTGCATAGCACAAAAGAATTGTTATAACAAGCTTACAAAATGGTGCAAAAGGCGAATGGATTGTTTGGCCATGTTTAGACATAACACAGTCTCGGATTGGCACAACAACATCTAACTGTACTAGCTTGAGGAACTAACTACAGCCCTGTGTCCAGCAGGCACAAGTGAACGGATCTGACAAATCCAGGCATTCAACACGCCTGTGTTTCAAATCCAAGCACAGGTGATTCCAGCATGCTGATAACTTGAGATGGGAGCGTATGGAAGCTTTATTCTCCCACGGGAACAACTTCTGTTGTTGTTCGTAAAATTCTCGCGTGAAGTCTGAGGGAAAGTGGAACTTAATCCTCATGGTCTCTAGCTCTGTTGCATTCAGAATAAAGAACCTCACAAACTCATTGTTCTTCCCGCTTTTTTCATAATCTTCCAGCGTTACTGCCTTTAAATGAATGATGTGTTCTTTGAGAAACACATAGTGCTTGCGACGCCAAATATTTCTTGCGCTATCAGGAATGAATCCTCCCTGAAAACGCATAAAGGTTGAAAGATACTCAAGATCTATGGAAGGAGAAAATGAACAATAAATTCCATGACCCCCGTCCCCAATCAGTTCGTCGAACATTTCCCTAGATATGGATGTATGTATAATAAAAAAACATGCCTAGACATAGGGTGTATCCATTGCAAACAAAATGTAAGACAAGCTTTTTGAGATGCAAGGAGTGCTGCACTATGCATGGTGTGAGCTTTTCATTGGGCGTGAGAATCATCACCTCAACAAACAAGTTCGATTCTCTAGATTTGGAAGGCACTTAATCAAGTGAACGACTAGGTCCACTTTCTAAGTCATTGCCAAAAACAAGGTTTTGACAGATTGCCGCATTGTAGATAGGCTGACCGTCGCCAAACCCTTCACATAACATAAAATTATTAGAACAAAAGGT
Organism: Triticum aestivum; assembly: GCF_018294505.1. Classification (NCBI taxonomy): domain Eukaryota; kingdom Viridiplantae; phylum Streptophyta; class Magnoliopsida; order Poales; family Poaceae; genus Triticum; species Triticum aestivum. The sequence goes on along the minus strand of NC_057814.1, from coordinate 54,682,684 downwards.
TGGATGACATGAAACTACTTTCTCAAACAAATGCAGCTGGAATTATTGTGAAATGTCAGTACCATAAGACCCGTGGAGCCAAGCAAGATTCTGAATTTTCCCAATGCTCCAGTTTAGGTGCAGAGACGATGAATACCTCGATGTTATTGCTGTGGAGATCATGGATCAACCTCTTAAGTGAGGGGGCATCCTAGAAGATGAATTTTCCTTTCTCACCACGGATGCCGATGCTTACAAGGTTAGGCGAATTTATTGTGATCTGATGCATTTCTCTATTGCAAACAAGCAGCAGGAACTCGAGTGCAGGGCAACTAGAGTTGATCATGCTTTGCAACGAGAAGTCTGATATATCAACCTCAACAAGCAAAAGTCTCTTGACCAGTGGTAGTTCAAGTACCTCTACATAATGGTCTGGTATCTGGCAACACGCGAAGCTGACAGTGCGCAGAGAACAGGAAAACCAAAAGACACACTTCGGTAGTGAGGGCGTAGATGAAGAGCATGTCTGTGATAGTTTGACAGTTTTTTTCACGAATCGTGGAAACAGGTAGTAAAACTCAAGTACCTGGAGATTGTTCAATCTGGGGGACTCAAGCCAGGCGTGGACAGTAGAGGGTCTGCATTGGAGGTAGCACGCCGGTATACAAAGGCGGAGAACTGCACGCACATGGCTGGAGAGAATGGACTCTGGAAGGAACGAACCATCATCAGTAAGTATTTTTCCCTGATGCCAAGTTCCGATGTATCGTATGCGAGCAAGCTCCTCGTTGTAGCAGAGGCCCTACTAATGATCTCGATATGAACTGTTTCTAGATGGTTAAAAAGACGAGCGACAGGGATCTCATGGCAGTCCAGATTCAGAGGAACGATGGGCCAAACAGGGCACCAACAACGTGCGAGCATACGGGTGTGGATGCCCTCCCTAGTGGAGAGACGGGAGATGACCTCACCGAGGATGGCGTCCGGGAGGTCGCTGATGCGGTCCGGACCAGACCGCTCTTCCTGATCTTCGAAATCAGTAGGCGCACCCTCGCTGCTTCCAGCCGCAGCCTCGAAACCACCGGAGGAGGCTGTCGCCGGTGGCGCGAGCCTCGCCCTCTTGGTGCATGACGCACCAGAGTGGATCTCCATCTTCGTGTCCATTCCTAGGTTCCCGCCGCCTGCGAGCGCCGCTGTATGTGGCGTGGATCTGAAAAGACGGCTAAGCGTAACTGGGGACGAGAAGGAAGGGGAGAGGAGTGGAGGACAAGAACAAATGATCGAACTCCTCTCTTTGAATTAGATGAAGTGCTATATATATCACTGGAACCGGCATTTTCAAGGGGCATCGGTTCGGACGGAACCGACGCGATTGCAGAAAGGAACCGCCGTTATAAGCGGGAATTAATCCCTTAACTACCATGTTAATTAATCTTAACAGGTTCGAAGGGGCGGTTGGAGAACAGGTATATTATTAGTATTGATATTATTTCCCCCACAAAATAATAAATATTGAAATTATTTCTTTCCTGTTTGAGGAAGGAAACAAGGCACAAACTTTTAGAATAGGGGAGCACTGCCCTGCATGCAATAGAGGCACGCTCGTCGATCGGAGTAGCAAGAGCAGGTTGTACATACACCATGCTTCTCTGCAGTGCAACGTTACTGTCATTAAGTGTTGTAGAGTGACAGCCGACTGTCAGTGTTACAATTGTTTTCGTTGTAAGATTTTAACTCAAATGCACAAGGGCGACTTTCTATGTTTAGTAGCGTCACGGTCCTTTACACATGAAGGCAACTTTCTATGTGTCAGTGTTTCAGGTCACAGGCACGGTTGTCAAGCCCACAAACGCATTGACCTGTTATTATCCAGAGTCACATTCGTGTCTCTTTGTGTTCCAAATGATTCCGTTGACTCTATCACCAGGAGAGGCACGGTATGGAGGTCCAGAGAGGCATGCTTGCGTTTTACGTGGGGTCACATTCGTGCGTTTATAGCGGAAACCCGCGGCAGTCGCCTCATCTTTGATTCAGTGTTTCGGGTCACAGGCACGGGCATAAAGCGCTCAAAGGCATGGTCGGTGGTATTACATAGAGTCACGCTAGCCTGTGACTCTATCAGACGGAGATGCACGGGCATTTAGCCCACGTAGCTGAACCTTTATCTTACGCACAGCCACGGGCGTTTACTCTGTGAGGCACGGATTGGCCTATATGAGAGACGCGGTTTTTAAAAGCTTATTTTCTTGTATTTAAAAGCACGGACGTGCAGTCCATGGTATGTTATTCGAAAAAGGCGTCGATGTTCATGGCTATCTGTGTTTCAGTGTCAAGGGTCACAAGCACGGGCATACAACCCTCAAAGGTTTTCTAATTATATAGAGTCACACACAGAGGTTTTCTAATTGTATTCCGAATGAGTGGATAGACTCAGTCAGAAGGGGAGGCACGGAAGTCAAGCCCATGGAGGCATGGTTTGTTCTTACCCGGAGTCAAGATTGTGTGATTATTACGGAAACCTAATAGAATCGGGCGACTGTCCGTGTTACAACTATTTTTGTTGTAAGCTTTAAACTCAAATGCACGAACCATCGCCGAACCATCAAGTGTGTCGGTGTTTCAGGTTAGAGGACACCTTCGTGTCTCTTTGTGTTCCAAATGCATCCGTTGACTCTATCACTAGGAGTGGCACGGTCAGTGTGTCAGTGTTTCAGGTTAGAGGACACCTTCGTGTCTCTTTGTGTTCCAAATGCATCCGTTGACTCTATCACCAGGAGTGGCACGGTCAGGATGCTTAGGGAGGCATGTTTGTGTTTTATGTGGAGTCATGTTCGTGCGTTAATTGCAGAAACCCAACGTTTCGACGGGCGTCTCCTCGTATTCGGGTGTGAACACCACGTGGCACCGCTCCAGAAACCCAAGGGTCCGACAGGCGTCTCCTCCGGTGACGCCGCTCTGGCTCGTTGCCCCAGGCCCGGCTCCGGCTATTTAAGCAGGACGGGGTCTCGAAACCCTAGCCACACCCTCTTCCCCGCTCTGCCTGCCGCCAGGCCATCCATTCCTCTTGCTGCTCTCCTTCCTGACCCTCTCCGCCATGGCTGGGCAGGAGGAGACTACTGCGGAACCCCGTGTCTAGACACTGGAGGGGGTCAAGGCTGGCCAGGGTTCCTCATATGTAAGTTCACTCTGCTTCTGCTTCATTGCTTTTTTCTTTCCTTCGACTACTTGATTTAGTTGTGAAACGTGAATAAGCCAGACGGAATCTCGAAACCCTAGCCACATCCCCTTCCTCCTTTTATCCGCCTCCAGGCCATCCACTCCTCTTGCTGTTCTCTACCCTGACACTCTCCGCCATGGCTGTGCAGGATGACACTACTCCAGAGCGCCGTGTCCAGACGCAGGAGGAGATCTCGGCTGGCGAGGCTTCCTCATCTGTAAGTTCACTCTGCTTCCGTTTCATTCATTTTTTCTTTCTTTCGGCTACCCAATTTAGTTGTGAAACGTGGATCATTGTGGTTAGCTTCATCCTAAGTTGATGATAGTGTGTCCTGCCATCAATCTGACACGTTCTCTTTTGTCCAGGTGAAGAACCGGCTCGAGACTACGGAAGCTCACCTCTTGAAGATCGTGGAGATATCCATGAGGTTGTACGATCTTATGGATGAGAAGGCAAAGGCGAAGCTCAAACTTCAGTACGACAAGCTCAAGCTGGATACATACGTTATGATAAAAGAGATCAAGGAACTTCCGGCCCAGCTACCCTGATCATTGTATCTGAAGCTATTAAGCAGTGGACTAAAAGTTCTTATTTTGTCTTGCATTACCTCGTTGGCAGTAACTTTGATAACAAACGTGTTTTGGTTTCCTGGGTCACGGTCATTCCAAGTTTATGGATACATATGTGAACATTAACGTAATGGCCGATTCGAGAGGCACTGTTTTTAAAAGCACGGGCATGAAGTCTCTACAGCCAAGGTTCTTTGTACCAACTAGAGTCATGTCTTGTGCACACATGAAGGCATGGACGTTCCTGCCTTTCTTTGTTTTAGTGTATCGGGTCACACAGGCACGGGCATGAAGCGCTCAAAGGCATTGTCGGTGGTATTACATAGAGTCACGCTAGCCTGTGACTCTATCAGACGGAGATGCACGGGCGTTTAGCCCACAGAGCTGAACCTTTGTCTTACGCACAGCCACGGGCATTTGCTCTGTGAGGCTCGGAATGGCCTATGTGAGGACGCTGTTTTAAAATCTTATTTCCTTGTATTTAAAAGCTTGGACGTGAACTCCCTACGGACACGGTTCCGTATTGAGTTGCGTCACACTTCTTTCTTGATGTTACGTATATTATTCGATACAAAAGGCGTGGATGTTCGTGGCTGTCTGTATGTCATTGTTTCATAGTGAAGCACGGGCACAGTAATTTGCGAAGCTAGCGATGGCACGCTTTTAAACAAAGCACAAGCACAGTGGTTCCACGACAAGCACGTCTCGATTTACAGAAACAACATTGTCGTGGTTCTACAGGACGCTATGTTCTAGGCTGTGCAGCATGCATGTTTCCAACCAAACGTTCACCATAGGGTCATTGACATACACAGAGGAAGTTTCGTGCAGTGATAACAGACGCACAGTCTTACAGGTACAAGAGGCACGAGGAGGCATGTTGATTAACATCATCAGAAATGAAACAGATTATACATGCGCACGCATATAGAGAGATGCATAAAAAGTGGACTACAAGAGATAAACTAAGTTGGTAATAGTAAATGATCGATGGTATTAATTAATAATGGAACTTAACGACAGACATACAATATTAGACTCAAAATTACAGTAGAACACACACAGTAAATAGAAGTCTTGCTCATGACAGATCGACCGGGTCACTGAAAACTCAAAAGTAGTAGTAGCTAGCATAAATATATAGAACTTGCCTCCAAGCATGTGGGATGTGGCTTGCAGCAAATGAACGGAGAGCCAAGACAATGACCTAATCAAGGCGCCCGGGCTTGTGCCCTTGATGGTCCAGAGGTTGGACGGGAAGTGGGGGCGGCGTCGGCGAGGTGGATGTGCTCCTGAACGAGCTTCGCCAAAGTCTGCCTGTGGTCGAAGTAGGCCGCCATGGTCGCCTCGTGGACGGCGCTACAGGTGTCCTCGTAAACAATCTGTCCATAGATCTGGCTGAACTTGTCGATGTCGTCATGCATGATGAGGCGCTGCGCGGCGAGAGCGACCTCCAGGTGGTCCTCCGGCGGCGTACCGATCGGGAGCTGCAAGGCCATCAGCGCGCGGAAGAGATCGTTCCCATGGAGGCTGGCGAGCCGGGTCGCGGAAGCCGAGGTGGACGCTCGGCCTTTACGGAGGCGACGCATGGAATGGAGGCGAGCAGTCAGGTCCTTCACCTTGCTGTTGGCAAAGCTGAACTTATGGATGAAGTCTTCCAGTGCACCCTTGAGCCAGGCGGCGAAGCTGGCGTTGAAGAAGGAACGCGCCGTGGCAGACATGAGCAGCCCCTGGAGGCGCTGCAGTGCGTTGGGCTGCGGGTTTCTCTCCCTGACCAACTCGATAAGACGTATGGTGGTCGCCTGAATTGCCTCCATGGCAGATCTCTCACCGTCTCGCTCTTGCTCTGATGGCCAGGTAGTTGGATCGGAGTAGAAGAAGATGGAGGGTGAGCCGTGGTGAGAGAGTTGCGTGCTCTATACAGGAGGGTGTCGCTAGCTGCTAATTTGCGAAGCTAGCGACGACCCGCTTTTAAACAAAGCACAAGCATAGTGGTTCCACGACAAGCACGTCTCGATTTGCAAAAACAGCACTATCGTGGTTCTACAAGACGCTATGTTCTAGACTGTGCAGCATGTTTCCATCCAAACGTTCACCACAAAGTCACGGACATACACAAAGTAAGTGCCATGCAGTGATAACAGACGCATAGTCTTACAGGCACAAGAGGCACGAGCGAATCTATATTGTAAAATATTTCAGCTAACGAGTTATTTGGAGAGGCACGGCCATCACATCACACGTGACTGCGTCTTCCAGATGATTCTAGTCGCTCGCTCTATTCACGAAAGGAAATCCAAACTTACAAATGGTGCACAAAAACATGAAAACTTGATAGTTTTTTGAGCTTGTGAGTTGCTTCACAGCTGAAGAGCACAAAAACAAGTTCCTGACAACCTTACAGACAGTGCATAAAGTACAAGCTGGAAATCCAAACTGGAAAGCACGGAACAACACCTATCTCTAACAGCCGGATAACCGTTTTCAACAATCACAGGTCAATGGATCCGGCAAATCCATGATTGGACACTGGTTTGTCCAGATGTGTACTTTAAATCCAAGTTCATATGCCTACAATACCCTGACAATATAAGACAAGAACGTCTAGAAGCCTTGTTGCCCCATTGAAGCACCTCTTCTTGACGTTCATAAAATCCTTCAGTGATGTTGTCTGGGGGGGAGAGAAACTTAAGCCTCATAGTCCTTAACTCCTTTGCATTCAGAACAAAGAACGTTGCAAATTCAATCTTTTTCTTGCAGTGTACATATTTTTCCAGCGTTACTGTCTTCAGACGAATGTCATGCTGTTTGAGAAACGCCAGGTGCTTGTGGCGCCACTTGTTTGTTACACCTTACTTGCGGCATACTCCTCCCTGAAAATGCATGAAGAGTGAGAATACTCGAGGACTACAAGGGGAAAGAGAGGCCTCCAATATAGTACACTATGCATTGTATGTGCTTTCAATGCGTCTGGAAACCGTTACCTCGATAAACAAGTTCTCTAGGCTAGAAAAGCATCGCATCGTAGCAACAACCTTGTTCAGATTTAATGACATGTGGATAAGCAGGGTCTTCACAGATTGAACCGCCATTGATAGGCTGACTACAGACAAAGCCTGCTGAAGGAAATATGCCCTAGAGGCAATAATAAAGTTATTATTTATTTCCTTATATCATGATAAATGTTTATTATTCATGCTAGAATTGTATTAACCGGAAACATAATACATGTGTGAATACATAGACAAACAGAGTGTCACTAGTATGCCTCTACTTGACTAGCTCGTTGATCAAAGATGTTTAAGTTTCCTAGCCATTGACATGGGTTGTCATTTGATTAACGAGATCACATCATTAGGAGAATGATGTGATTGACTTGACCCATTCCGTTAGCTTAGCACTCGATCGTTTAGTATGTTGTTATTGCTTTCTTCATGACTTATACATGTTCCTATGACTATGAGATTATGCAACTCCCGTTTACCGGAGGAACACTTTGTGTGCTACCAAACGTCACAACGTAACTGGGTGATTACAAAGGTGCTCTACAGGTGTCTCCAAAGGTACTTGTTGGGTTGGCGTATTTCGAGATTAGGATTTGTCACTCCGATTGTTGGAGAGGTATCTCTGGGCCCACTCAGTAATACACATCACTATAAGCCTTGCAAGCATTGTGACTAATGAGTTAGTTGCGGGATGATGTATTACGGAACGAATAAAGAGACTTGCCGGTAACGAGATTGAACTAGGTATCGAGATACGGACGATCGAATCTCGGGCAAGTCACATACCGTTGACAAAAGGAACAACGTATGTTGTTATGCGGTTTGACCGATAAAGATCTTCGTACAATATGTAGGAACCAATATGAGTATCCAGGTTCCGCTATTGGTTATTGACCAGAGAGGTGTCTCGGTCATGTCTACATAGTTCTCGAACCCGTAGGGTCCGCACGCTTAACGTTACGATGACAGTTTTATTATGAGTTTATGTATTTTGATGTACCGAAGGAGTTCAGAGTCCCGGATGAGATCGGGGACATGATGAGGAGTCTCGAAATGGCCGAGACGTAAAGATCGATATATTGGACGACTATATTCGGACTTCGGAAAGGTTCCGAGTGATTCGGGTATTTTTCGGAGTACCGGAGAGTTACGGGAATTCGTATTGGGCCTTAATGGGCCATACGGGAAAGGAGAGAAAGGCCCCAAAGGGAGGCCGCACCCCTCCCCAGGGACTAGTCCGAATTGCACTCGGGAGGGGGGGCGCCCCCTTCCTTCTTTCTCCTTCATCCTTCCCTTTTCCTACTCCAACAAGGAAAGGAGGAGTCCTACTCCCGGTGGGAGTAGGACTCCCCCCTTGGCGCGCCCTCCTCCTTGGCCGGCCGCCTCCCCCTTGCTCCTTTATATACGGGGGCAGGGGGGCACCCCATAGACACACAATTGATCAACGATCTTTTAACCGTGTGCGGTGCCCCCCTCCACCATATTACACCTCGATAATATCGTAGCGGTGCTTAGGCGAAGCCCTACGTCGGTAGAACATCATCATCGTCACCACGCCGTCGTGCTGACGAAACTCTCCCTCAACACTCGGCTGGATCGGAGTTCGAGGGACGTCATCGAGTTGAACGTGTGCTGAACTCGGAGGTGTCGTGCGTTCGGTACTTGATCGGTCGGATCGTGAAGACGTACGACTACATCAACCGCGTTGTGTTAACGCTTCCGCTTTTGGTCTACGAGGGTACGTGGACAATACTCTCCCCTCTCGTTGCTATGCATCACCATGATCTTGCGTGTGCGTAGGAAATTTTTTGAAATTACTACGTTCCCCAACAGTGGTATCAGAGCCTGGTTTTATGCGTTGATGTTATATGCACGAGTAGAACACAACTGAGTTGTGGGCGATATAAGTCATACTGCTTACCAGCATGTCATACTTTGGTTCGGCGGTATTGTGAGATGAAGCGGCCCGGACCGACATTACGCGTACGCTTACGCGAGACTGATTTCACCGTTGCGAGCACTCGATGCTTAAAGGTGACTGGCGGGTGTCTGTCTCTCTCACTTTAGTTGAACCGAGTGTGGCTACGCCCGGTCCTTGCGAAGGTTAAAACAGCACCAACTTGACAAACTATCGTTGTGGTTTTGATGCGTAGGTAAGAACGGTTCTTGCTAAGCCCGTAGCAGCCACGTAAAAATTGCAACAACAAAGTAGAGGACGTCTAACTTGTTTTTGCAGGGCATGTTGTGATGTGATATGGTCAAGAGATGATGCTATATTTTATTGTATGAGATGATCATGTTTTGTAACCGAGTTATCGGCAACTGGCAGGAGCCATATGGTTGTCGCTTTATTGTATGAAATGCGATCGCCATGTAATTGTTTTACTTTATCACTAAGCGGTAGCGATAGTCGTAAAAGCAATAGTTGGCGAGACGACAACGATGCTACGATGGAGATCAAGGTGTTGCGCCGGTGACGATGGTGATCATGACGGTGCTTCGGAGATGGAGATCACAAGCACAAGATGATGATGGCCATATCATATCACTTATATTGATTGCATGTGATGTTTATCTTTTATGCATCTTATCTTGCTTTGATTGACAGTAGCATTATAAGATGATCTCTCACTAAAATTTCAAGATAAAAGTCCCTGAGTATGCACTGTTGCGAAAGTTCTTCGTGCTGAGACACCACGTGATGATCGGGTGTGATAGGCTCTACGTTCAAATACAACGGGTGCAAAACAGTTGCACACGCGGAATACTCAGGTTAAACATGACGAGCCTAGCATATACAGATATGGCCTCGGAACACGGAGACCGAAAGGTCGAGCGTGAATCATATAGTAGATATGATCAACATAGTGATGTTCACCATTGAAACTACTCCATCTCACGTGATGATCGGACATGGTTTAGTTGATATGGATCACGTGATCACTTAGAGGATTAGAGGGATGTCTATCTAAGTGGGAGTTCTTAAGTAATATGATTAATTGAACTTGAATTTATCATGAACTTAGTCCTGATAGTATTTTGCAAATTATGTTGTAGATCAATAGCTCGCGTTGTTGCTTCCCTGTGTTTATTCTTGATATGTTCCTAGAGAAAAATTATGTTGAAAGATGTTAGTAGCAAGGAAGCGGATTGGATCCGTGATCTGAGGATTATCCTCATTGCTGCACAGAAGAATTATGTCCTTGATGCACCGCTAGGTGACAGACCTATTGCAGGAGCAGATGCAGACGTTATGAACGTTTGGCTAGCTCAATATGATGACTACTTGATAGTTTAGTGCACCATGCTTAACGGCTTAGAATCGGGACTTCAAAGACATTTTGAACGTCATGGACCATATGAGATGTTCCAGGTGTTGAAGTTAATATTTCAAGCAAATACCCGAGTTGAGAGATATGAAGTCTCCAACAAGTTCTATAGCTAAAAGATGGAGGAGAATAGATCAGGCAGTGAGCATGTGCTCAGATTGTCTGGGTACTACAATCGCTTGAATCAAGTGGGAGTTAATCTTCCAGATAAAATAGTGATTGACAGAATTCTCTAGTCACCATCACCAAGTTAGTAGAACTTCGTGATGAACTATAGTATGCAAGGGATGACGAAAGTAATTCCCGAGCTCTTCGTGATGCTGAAATCGACGAAGGTAGAAATCAATAAAAACATCAAGTGTTGATGGTTGACGAGACAACTAGTTTCTAGAAAAGGGCAAAGGGAAGAAGGGGAATTTCAAGAAGAACGGCAAGCAAGTTGCTGCTCAAGTGAAGAAGCCTAAGTCTGGTCCTAAGCCTGAGACTAAGTGCTTCTACTGCAAAGGGACTGGTCACTGGAAGCGGAACTACCCCAAGTATTTGGTGGATAAGAAGGATGGCAAAGTGAACAAAGGTATATTGGATATACATGTTATTGATGTGTACTTACTAGTGTTTATAGCAACCCCTCAGTATTTGATACTGGTTCAGTTGCTAAAGAGTAGTAACTCGAAACGGGAGTTGCAGAATAAACAGAGACTAGTAAAAGGCGAGGTGACGATGTGTGTTGGAAGTAATTCCAAGATTGATATGATCATCATCGCACACTCCCTATACTTTCGGGATTAGTGTTGAAACTAAATAAGTGTTATTTGGTGTTTGCGTTGAGCATGAATATGATTTGATCATGTTTGTTGCAATACGGTTATTCATTTAAATTAGAGAATAATTGTTGTTCTGTTTACATGAATAAAACCTTCTATGGTCATACACCCAATAAAATGGTTTGTTGGATCTCGATCATAGTGATACACATATTCATAATAATGAAGCCAAAAGATGCAAAGTTAATAATGATAGTGCAACTTATTTGTGGCACTGCCGTTTAGGTCATATTGGTGTAAAGCGCATGAAGAAACTCCATACTGATGGGATTTTGGAATCACTTGATTATGAATCACTTGATGCTTGAGAACCGTGCCTCATGGGCAAGATGACTAAAACGCCGTTCTCCGGAACTATGGAGAGAGCAACAGATTTGTTGGAAATTATACATACAGATGTATGTGGTCCGATGAATATTGAGGCTCGTAGTAGGTATCATTATTTTCTGACCTTCACAGATGATTTGAGCAGATATGGGTATATCTACTTAATGAAATAGAAGTCTAAAACATTTGAAAAGTTCATATAATTTCAGAGTGAAGCGGAAAATCATCGTAACAAGAAAATAAAGTTTGTACAATCTGATCGTGGAGAAGAGTATTTGAGTTACGAGTTTGGCCTTCAGTTAAAACAATGTGAAATAGTTTTCACTACTCACGCCACCTGGAACACCACGGTGTAATGGTGTGTCCGAACATCGTAACCATACTTTATTAGATATGGTGCGATATATGATGTCTCTTACCGATCTACCACTATTGTTTTGGGGTTATGCATTAGAGACAGCTGCATTCACGTTAAATAGGGTACCATCTAAATCCGTTGAGACGACATCTTATGAACTGTGGTTTGGCAAGAAACCAAAGTTTCGTTTCTTAAAGTTTGGGGTTGCGATGCTTATATGAAAAAGTTTCATCCTGATAAGCTCAAACCCAAATCGGAGAAATGTGTCTTCATAGGATACCCAAAGGAGACAGTTGGCTACACCTTCTATCACAGATCCGAAGGCAAGACATTCGTTGCTAAGAATGGATCCTTTCTAGAGAAGGAGTTTCTCTCGAAAGAAGTGAGTGGGAGGAAAGTAGAACTTGATGAGGTAACTGTACCTGCTCCCTTATTGGAAAGTAGTTCATCACAGAAATCTGTTCCGGTGAATCCTACACCAATTAGTGAGGAAGTTAATGATGATGATCATGTAACTTCAGATCAAGTTACTACCAAACCTCGTAGGTAAACCAGAGTGAGATCCACACCAGAGTGGTACGGTAAACCAGAGCGAGCCATTGAGATTAAATGGATCTTCAAGAGGAAGACAGACAGTGATAGTAGTGTTACTGTCTACAAAGCTAGAATTGTCGCAAAAAGGTTTTCGACAAGTTCAAGGTGTTGACTACGATGAGAGTTTCTCACTCGTATCTATGCTTAAGTCTGTCTGAATCATGTTAGCAATTGCCGCATTTTATGAAATATGGCAAATGGATAAACAAAACTGCATTCCTTAATGGATTTATTAAAGAAGAGTTGTATATGATGCAACCAGGAGGTTTTGTCAATCCTAAAAGTGCTAACAAAATATGCAAGCTCCAGCGATCCATCTATGGACTGGTGCAAGCATCTCGGAGTTGGAATATACGCTTTGATAAGTTGATCAAAGAATATAGTTTTATACAGACTAGCGGTGAAGCCTGTATTTACAAGAAAGTGAGTGGGAGCACTACAGCATTTCTGATAAGTATATGTCAATGACATATTGTTGATCGGAAATAATGTAGAATTATTCTGCAAAGCATAAAGGAGTGTTCGAAAGGAGTTTTTCAAAGAAAGACCTCGGTGAAGCTGCTTACATATTGAGCATCAAGATCTATAGAGATAGATCAAGACGCTTGATAAGTTTTTTCAATGAGTACATACCTTAACAAGACTAGTAGAACGCCCGTGCGTTGCAACGGGCTGTCTTAGCGACTTATTTTTTTACCAGCGCTCTCCTTTTCTTCCCTTCATTCTCCCCCAAATAAAAATGTTTCTTGGAATGATACGTAAAACATGTTTATCAAAGAATATTTCTGAAACATATTCGACATGAAAGTTATGGTGCCTGACAAATTGGAAACAAACTTATGGTGACTTACCACCAAATCTCATTGATATTTTAGAACATAGTTATCCTATCAAAAGTGACTTATTTTCACCCTTTAGCCACAATGGCTTTTGGATTTAATATATAAACAGTAGGAGCCTCTCCTGCTGTTCCCATTGCTAAAAAAATAGTTATCCTATCGACGTGTACATGCAAGATCTCTCTCTCTCTCCCCTCCCCCTCCCCCTTCCCTTCTCCCTCCCCCTCTCTCCCTCCCCCTGCCCCTCTCCCCCTCCCCTCTCTCCCTCTCTCTCTCCCCTCCCCTCCCCTCCCCCTCCCTCTCCCTCTCTCTCTCTCTCCCTCTCTCTCTCTCTCCCTCTTCCTCTCCCTCCCCTCCCCTCCCCTCTCTCTCCCCCTCCCCCTCCCCCTCTCTCGCTCTCGCGCTCTCTCTCTCCCTTCCCCTCCCCCCCTCTCTCTCTCTCTCTCTCTCTGCCCCTCCTCCCTCCCACTCCCTCTCCCTCTCCCTCTCCCTCCCTCTCTCTCTCCCTCTCCCTCCCCTCCCCCCTCCCTCTCTCTCCCTCCCCCTCGCTCGCTCTCCCTCCCTCCCCCTCCCCCTCCCCTCCCCCTCGCTCCCCCTCTCTCTCTCCCCCTCCCCTCGCTCGCTCTTCGTCTCTCTCCCCCTCCCCTCCCCCTCTCTCGCTCCCCCTCTCTCGCTCCATCTCTCCCTCCCCTCCCCCCCTCGCTCGCTCTCCCTCTCTCTCTCTCCCCCTCTCCCTCCCCTCCCCCTCCCCTCGCTCGCTCTCCCTCTCTCTCTCCCCCTCCCCCTCCCCCTCGCTCGCTCTCCCTCTCTCTTCCCCCCTCCCCTCCCCCTCTCTCGCTCTCTCTCCCTCTCCCGCTCCCTCCCCCTCCCCCTCCCCCCTCTCTCTCTCTCCCCTCCCCCTCCCCCTCCCCCTCCCGCTCCCTCTCCCTCTCCCTCCCCCTCTCCCTCCCCTCCCCCACCCCTCTCTCTCCCGCCCCCTCTCTCGCTCTCGCTCTCTCTCTCTCCCTCCCCCTCCCCTCCCCTTCTCTCCCTCTCGCTCTCTCTCCCTCTCTCTCTCTCTCTCTCCCTCCCTCCCTCCCTCTCAATCTTTATAGTAAGCACCTCCGCCTTATACCCAAGGGCGATGTGCCTGTCACCATCCCATTGCTCCTTTCACTTCTTCCTCATCACGCATCACATAGTCCTCACAGGACAACAACGAAGCATTCACTCGTCAAGCCAATATGGAGTGCATTATCAAGCGTAGCTTTCCTATTGATAGAAACGAGAGGAAGATGGTATACATGCCATTTATAGGATCCAAATGATACAATAATTATCATAAGTTAGTTGTCTCCGTTAATATTCTTTCATGAAACATACTCTCTCCGTCCGGAATTATTGTAGGAGAAATGGATGTATCTAGACATATTTTAGTTCTAGATACATCCATTTTTGTCCATTTCTGTGACAAGTATTTCCATATGGAAGGTACAAAATACTTTGCATCTTTGGAACTCAATAGCTAATTAGCCAACGACACCTATGGATCTCAGGCTTGATTCATCTGAAGACTGCATCCAAACTCACATTCTTGTTAAAAAATAGAATTGAGCTCCCATAGATTAGAAGTGGCTCTAGATGTTTGGATCACCATTGAGTTTTTCTTTCTATGTCGGCTGGAAAGGGCGACAGCCATATGAGATTGAAGAGTTCTTGAGATCAATAAGCTGCCTGATTAAATCCACCTTAGCAGCTAACAGACGCACCCAAGAAACTTGAAATATATTTCTTTGCCACAGGGCAAGATAATGGACTCGGGCTCACAGGAAAAGATGGCATTGTGTATTTTTCTAATTATACCGCATTGTGTATGACAATGCGGAATAAGCTATTTGATCTATCACTGATTGATCGGATCATGCCAGATATTGTCTTCTTTCTCCTGGCAGAGTGGTTTCGGGGGGCTGGTTTTAAGCTTTCTAATACTCCTTTTATCTCCTCTTTGTCCTATACACACATGAATCAAGAAATGAAAATCAATTGAATTTGGAGGAAGCAATGATATTGGTATGTTAAATAACGACACAGTAAAGTTTCACGTGCCTTAGATTGAAAAACAACATAAAGCCTCGAATAGCCCATACGTTCGCATATTGTGAAAAGAGGCACCCTCATGCTTGCATTACCTCATAGCATTGTTTTTATACTCATTCAGACAGATGGTTGCAATAACCGACCAAAAAGATCCAATTTTTTCCTGAAACATAATAGAAACGCTGTCGGCTTTCTGATCTTTACCTGGAAAACAAATCTGAAATGTCATTTTAAATAGGGTCACCTACATCATTTTCTAATGAATATATGGGCGGCTCGTCCGCTTAAAATGTATAGAAATTCTAGAGAAAAACCAAGCATCTGTACCTGAAGGTGTGTACGAATCTTAGAAAGTTTTCAAGTTCGTGTACTTGGACATGGTCGTTGGTATTGTAGACTGTCAGGCCATCCAAGTTCATCAGCTTCAGAACCCCCTTTTGTGTCACATCTGCAAGTGTTGGATGCCATGATAAAAGCAATGACATTCTGGTCGTTGGTCGCCCACTGAATGTTTTCACTGTAGCAATGCATCCTTTAATCTTTCGCACGCTGGCTGCTTCCATATTTGGAGCTGGTAAAATGATTAAAAAGGGACTGTTATTCACAATAGAAGTAAGTCCATATAAATAACTAAAGAATAGAGTACTATTTCTTTTATTTAAGATATATAATGTCCAGGTTGTTAGTAGTTGAAATCATGCATTGCACAAGATACCTGTTCAAGTATTTGTTCGAATCGACAATTAAGAAGGTCTGAAGACAAGTTTACCTCTCACATCTACCAACATAGGCTGCCAAACAAGGAACCAATAGATATGAAACATCAAGATGCCGGATTTATTCATCTTCACACTGATTTTTTCTAGCTCATTTGCTGCTTCTTTATTGTACCAGATCAGTTGCTGATTAGATAATATAATCTTCATCAGCCTTCTTTTGTAACACCTAGAAACAACATGCATGTCTGGATGAATGTCCTAAAACGAAAACAAATGCTCCAAGCAAGTCTTGGGTGCAGACCTGATTTTATATGTACATAAACGAAACAACGGCAAGCGGGTGAATATTGCAAGAAAGCTCAGAATTCATTCATGTTATTTTCTTTCACTGGTTGGACATATATTAGTCTACCAATCTGCAGGAGAAAACACACATGAGTACATATACTAACAATGTATATCAAGATCAAGGGAGGAAACCAAATATTAGACGCTGCCATTGCTCCCTTTTCAACTGTTTACAAGCTGAGGTCAACTGTTTACAATCTGTATAACATCCAGGTCAATTTTTGACCAATTATTGCAACATAAACATTATTGAGTACACAAAGGGCCCCCTCCACCTCGCACGCTCTCCCTCTCTCTCTCCCCCTCCCCCTCCACCTCGCTCGCTCTCCCTCTCTCTTCCCCCCTCCCCCTCCCCCTCTCTCGCTCTCTCTCTCCCTCTCCCGCTCCCTCCCCCTCCCCCTCCCCTCCCCCCCTCTCTCTCTCTCCCTCCCCTCCCCTCCCGCTCCCTCTCCCTCTCCCTCCCCCTCTCCCTCCCCTCCCCCACCCCCTCTCTCTCCCTCCCCCTCTCTCGCTCTCGCTCTCTCTCTCTCCCTCCCCCTCCCACTCCCCTTCTCTCCCTCTCGCTCTCTCTCCCTCTCCCTCTCTCTCTCCCTCCCTCCCTCCCTCCCTCTCAATCTTTATAGTAAGCACCTCCGCCTTATACCCAAGGGCGATGTACCTGTCACCATCCCATTGCTCCTTTCACTTCTTCCTCATCACGCATCACATAGTCCTCACAGGACAACAACGAAGCATTCACTCGTCAAGCCAATATGGAGTGCATTATCAAGCGTAGCTTTCCTATTGATAGAAACAAGAGGAAGATGGTATACATGCCATTTATAGGATCCAAATGATACAATAATTATCATAAGTTAGTTGTCTCCGTTAATATTCTTTCATGAAACATACTCTCTCCGTCCGGAATTATTGTAGGAGAAATGGATGTATCTAGACATATTTTAGTTCTAGATACATCCATTTTTGTCCATTTCTGTGACAAGTATTTCCATATGGAAGGTACAAAATACTTTGCATCTTTGGAACTCAATAGCTAATTAGCCAACGACACCTATGGATCTCAGGCTTGATTCATCTGAAGACTGCATCCAAACTCACATTCTTGTTAAAAAATAGAATTGAGCTCCCATAGATTAGAAGTGGCTCTAGATGTTTGGATCACCATTGAGTTTTTCTTTCTATGTCGGCTGGAAAGGGCGACAGCCATATGAGATTGAAGAGTTCTTGAGATCAATAAGCTGCCTGATTAAATCCACCTTAGCAGCTAACAGACGCACCCAAGAAACTTGAAATATATTTCTTTGCCACAGGGCAAGATAATGGACTCGGGCTCACAGGAAAAGATGGCATTGTGTATTTTTCTAATTATACCGCATTGTGTATGACAATGCGGAATAAGCTATTTGATCTATCACTGATTGATCGGATCATGCCAGATATTGTCTTCTTTCTCCTGGCAGAGTGGTTTCGGGGGGCTGGTTTTAAGCTTTCTAATACTCCTTTTATCTCCTCTTTGTCCTATACACACATGAATCAAGAAATGAAAATCAATTGAATTTGGAGGAAGCAATGATATTGGTATGTTAAATAACGACACAGTAAAGTTTCACGTGCCTTAGATTGAAAAACAACATAAAGCCTCGAATAGCCCATACGTTCGCATATTGTGAAAAGAGGCACCCTCATGCTTGCATTACCTCATAGCATTGTTTTTATACTCATTCAGACAGATAGTTGCAATAACCGACCAAAAAGATCCAATTTTTTCCTGAAACATAATAGAAACGCTGTCGGCTTTCTGATCTTTACCTGGAAAACAAATCTGAAATGTCATTTTAAATAGGGTCACCTACATCATTTTCTAATGAATATATGGGCGGCTCGTCCGCTTAAAATGTATAGAAATTCTAGAGAAAAACCAAGCATCTGTACCTGAAGGTGTGTACGAATCTTAGAAAGTTTTCAAGTTCGTGTACTTGGACATGGTCGTTGGTATTGTAGACTGTCAGGCCATCCAAGTTCATCAGCTTCAGAACCCCCTTTTGTGTCACATCTGCAAGTGTTGGATGCCATGATAAAAGCAATGACATTCTGGTCGTTGGTCGCCCACTGAATGTTTTCACTGTAGCAATGCATCCTTTAATCTTTCGCACGCTGGCTGCTTCCATATTTGGAGCTGGTAAAATGATTAAAAAGGGACTGTTATTCACAATAGAAGTAAGTCCATATAAATAACTAAAGAATAGAGTACTATTTCTTTTATTTAAGATATATAATGTCCAGGTTGTTAGTAGTTGAAATCGTGCATTGCACAAGATACCTGTTCAAGTATTTGTTCGAATCGACAATTAAGAAGGTCTGAAGACAGGTTTACCTCTCACATCTACCAACATAGGCTGCCAAACAAGGAACCAATAGATATGAAACATCAAGATGCCGGATTTATTCATCTTCACACTGATGTTTTCTAGCTCATTTGCTGCTTCTTTATTGTACCAGATCAGTTGCTGATTAGATAATATAATCTTCATCAGCCTTCTTTTGTAACACCTAGAAACAACATGCATGTCTGGATGAATGTCCTAAAACGAAAACAAATGCTCCAAGCAAGTCTTGGGTGCAGACCTGATTTTATATGTACATATACGAAACAACGGCAAGCGGGTGAATATTGCAAGAAAGCTCAGAGTTCATTCATGTTATTTTCTTTCACTGGTTGGACATATATTAGTCTACCAATCTGCAGGAGAAAACACACATGAGTATATATACTAACAATGTATATCAAGCTCAAGGGAGGAAACCAAATATTAGACGCTGCCATTGCTCCCTTTTCAACTGTTTACAAGCTGAGGTCAACTGTTTACAATCTGTATAACATCCAGGTCCATTTTTGACCAATTATTGCAACATAAACATTATTGAGTACACAAAGGGCCCCCTCCCCCTCGCTCGCTCTCCCTCTCTCCCTCCCCCTCCCCCTCGCTCGCTCTCCCTGTCTCTCTCCCCCCTCCCCCTCCCCCTCTCTCGCTCTCTCTCTCCTCTCCCTCTCCCTCCCCCTCCCCCTCCCCTCCCCCTGTCTCTCTCCCCATCCCCCTCCCCCTCCCCTCCCGCTCCCTCTCCCTCCCCCTCTCCCTCCCCTCCCCCTCCCCCTCCCATCCCCACTCTCTCCCTCCCCCTCCCCTCCCCCTCTCTCGCTCTCGCTCTCTCTCTCTCCCTCCCCCTCCCCCTCCCCTTCTCTCCCTCTCGTTCTCTCTCCCTCTCCCTCTCTCTCCCTCCCTCCCTCTCAATCTTTATAGTAAGCACCTCCGCCTTATACCCAAGGGCGATGTGCCTGTCACCATCCCATTGCTCCTTTCACTTCTTCCTCATCACGCATCACATAGTCCTCCCAAGACAACAACGAAGCATTCACTCGTCAAGCCAATATGGAGTGCATTATCAAGCATAGCTTTCCTATTGATAGAAACAAGAGGAAGATGGTATACATGCCATTTATAGGATCCAAATGATACAATAATTATCATAAGTTAGTTGTCTCCGTTAATATTCTTTCATGAAACATACTCTCTCGTCCGGAATTATTGTAGGAGAAATGGATGTATCTAGACATATTTTAGTTCTAGATACATCCATTTTTGTCCATTTCTGTCACAAGTATTTCCATATGGAAGGTACAAAATACTTTGCATCTTTGGAACTCAACAGCTAATTAGCCAACGACACCTATGGATCTCAGGCTTGATTCATCTGAAGACTGCATCCAAACTCACATTCTTGTTAAAAAATAGAATTGAGCTCCCATAGATTAGAAGTGGCTCTAGATGTTTGGATCACCATTGAGTTTTTCTTTCTATGTCGGCTGGAAAGGGCGACAGCCATATGAGATTGAAGAGTTCTTGAGATCAATAAGCTGCCTGATTAAATCCACCTTAGCAGCTAACAAACGCACCCAAGAAACTTGAAATATATTTCTTTGCCACAGGGCAAGATAATGGACTCGGGCTCACAGGAAAAGATGGCATTGTGTATTTTTCTAATTATACCGCATTGTGTATGACAATGCGGAATAAGCTATTTGATCTATCACTGATTGATCGGATCATGCCAGATATTGTCTTCTTTCTCCTGGCAGAGTGGTTTCGGGGGCTGGTTTTAAGCTTTCTAATACTTCTTTTATCTCCTCTTTGTCCTATACACACATGAATCAAGAAATGAAAATCAATTGAATTTGGAGGAAGCAATGATATTGGTATGTTAAATAACGACACAGTAAAGTTTCACGTGCCTTAGATTAAAAACAACATAAAGCCTCGAATAGCCCATACGTTCGCATATTGTGAAAAGAGGCACCCTCATGCTTGCATTACCTCATAGCATTGTTTTTATACTCATTCAGACAGATGGTTGCAATAACCGACCAAAAAGATCCAATTTTTTCCTGAAACATAATAGAAACGCTGTCGGCTTTCTGATCTTTACCTGGAAAACAAATCTGAAATGTCATTTTAAATAGGGTCACCTACATCATTTTCTAATGAATATATGGGCGGCTCGTCCGCTTAAAATGTATAGAAATTCTAGAGAAAAACCAAGCATCTGTACCTGAAGGTGTGTACGAATCTTAGAAAGTTTTCAAGTTCGTGTACTTGGACATGGTCGTTGGTATGGTAGACTGTCAGGCCATCCAAGTTCATCAGCTTCAGAACCCCCTTTTGTGTCACATCTGCAAGTGTTGGATGCCATGATAAAAGCAATGACATTCTGGTCGTTGGTCGCCCACTAAATGTTTTCACTGTAGCAATGCATCCTTTAATCATTCGCGCGCTGGCTGCTTCCATAGTTGGAGCTGGTAAAATGATTAAAAAGGGACTGTTATTCATGATAGAAGTAAGTCCATATAAATAACTAAAGAATAGAGTACTATTTCTTTTATTTAAGATATATAATGTCCAGGTTGTTAGTAGTTGAAATCATGCATTGCACAAGATACCTGTTCAAGTATTTGTTCGAATCGACAATTAAGTAGGTCTGAAGACAAGTTTACCTCTCACATCTACCAACATAGGCTGCCAAACAAGGAACCAATAGATATGAAACATCAAGATGCCGGATTTATTCATCTCCAGATTGATTTTTTCTAGCTCATTTGCTGCTTCTTTATTGTACCAGATCAGTTGCTGATTAGATAATATAATCTTCATCAGCCTTCTTTTGTAACACCTAGAAACAACATGCATGTCTGGATGAATGTCCTAAAACGAAAACAAATGCTCCAGGCAAGTCTTGGGTGCAGACCTGATTTTATATGTACATATACGAAACAACGGCAAGCGGGTGAATATTGGAAGAAAGCTCAGAATTCATTC
The DNA here is from genome assembly GCF_018294505.1 of Triticum aestivum. Taxonomy (NCBI): domain Eukaryota; kingdom Viridiplantae; phylum Streptophyta; class Magnoliopsida; order Poales; family Poaceae; genus Triticum; species Triticum aestivum. Next base: position 54,661,131 of record NC_057814.1, on the reverse strand, counting down.
ATGTTATTTTCTTTCACTGGTTGGACATATATTAGTCTACCAATCTGCAGGAGAAAACACACATGAGTATATATACTAACAATGTATATCAAGCTCAAGGGAGGAAACCAAATATTAGACGCTGCCATTGCTCCCTTTTCAACTGTTTACAAGCTGAGGTCAACTGTTTACAATCTGTATAACATCCAGGTCCATTTTTGACTAATTATTGCAACATAAACATTATTAAGTACACAAAGGGCCCCCTCCCCCTCGCTCGCTCTCCCTCTCTCTCCCCCTCCCCCTCCCCCTCGCTCGCTCTCCCTCTCTCTCTCCCCCCTTCCCCCTCCCCCTCTCTCGCTCTCCCTCTCCCTCTCCCTCCCCCTCCCCCTCCCCCCCTCTCTCTCTCCCCCTCCCCCTCCCCCTCTCTCTCCCTCCCCCTCCCCTCCCCCTCTCTCGCTCTCGCTCTCTCTCTCTCCCTCCCCCTCCCCTCCCCCTCTCTCGCTCTCGCTCTCTCTCTCTCTCCCTCCCCCTCCCCTTCTCTCCCTCTCGCTCTCTCTCCCTCTCCCTCTCTCTCCCTCCCTCCCTCTCAATCTTTATAGTAAGCACCTCCGCCTTATACCCAAGGGCGATGTGCCTGTCACCATCCCATTGCTCCTTTCACTTCTTCCTCATCACGCATCACATAGTCCTCCCAAGACAACAACGAAGCATTCACTCGTCAAGCCAATATGGAGTGCATTATCAAGCATAGCTTTCCTATTGATAGAAACAAGAGGAAGATGGTATACATGCCATTTATAGGATCCAAATGATACAATAATTATCATAAGTTAGTTGTCTCCGTTAATATTCTTTCATGAAACATACTCTCTCGTCCGGAATTATTGTAGGAGAAATGGATGTATCTAGACATATTTTAGTTCTAGATACATCCATTTTTGTCCATTTCTGTCACAAGTATTTCCATATGGAAGGTACAAAATACTTTGCATCTTTGGAACTCAACAGCTAATTAGCCAACGACACCTATGGATCTCAGGCTTGATTCATCTGAAGACTGCATCCAAACTCACATTCTTGTTAAAAAATAGAATTGAGCTCCCATAGATTAGAAGTGGCTCTAGATGTTTGGATCACCATTGAGTTTTTCTTTCTATGTCGGCTGGAAAGGGCGACAGCCATATGAGATTGAAGAGTTCTTGAGATCAATAAGCTGCCTGATTAAATCCACCTTAGCAGCTAACAGACGCACCCAAGAAACTTGAAATATATTTCTTTGCCACAGGGCAAGATAATGGACTCGGGCTCACAGGAAAAGATGGCATTGTGTATTTTTCTAATTATACCGCATTGTGTATGACAATGCGGAATAAGCTATTTGATCTATCACTGATTGATCGGATCATGCCAGATATTGTCTTCTTTCTCCTGGCAGAGTGGTTTCGGGGGGCTGGTTTTAAGCTTTCTAATACTTCTTTTATCTCCTCTTTGTCCTATACACACATGAATCAAGAAATGAAAATCAATTGAATTTGGAGGAAGCAATGATATTGGTATGTTAAATAACGACACAGTAAAGTTTCACGTGCCTTAGATTAAAAACAACATAAAGCCTCGAATAGCCCATACGTTCGCATATTGTGAAAAGAGGCACCCTCATGCTTGCATTACCTCATAGCATTGTTTTTATACTCATTCAGACAGATGGTTGCAATAACCGACCAAAAAGATCCAATTTTTTCCTGAAACATAATAGAAACGCTGTCGGCTTTCTGATCTTTACCTGGAAAACAAATCTGAAATGTCATTTTAAATAGGGTCACCTACATCATTTTCTAATGAATATATGGGCGGCTCGTCCGCTTAAAATGTATAGAAATTCTAGAGAAAAACCAAGCATCTGTACCTGAAGGTGTGTACGAATCTTAGAAAGTTTTCAAGTTCGTGTACTTGGACATGGTCGTTGGTATGGTAGACTGTCAGGCCATCCAAGTTCATCAGCTTCAGAACCCCCTTTTGTGTCACATCTGCAAGTGTTGGATGCCATGATAAAAGCAATGACATTCTGGTCGTTGGTCGCCCACTGAATGTTTTCACTGTAGCAATGCATCCTTTAATCATTCGCGCGCTGGCTGCTTCCATAGTTGGAGCTGGTAAAATGATTAAAAAGGGACTGTTATTCATGATAGAAGTAAGTCCATATAAATAACTAAAGAATAGAGTACTATTTCTTTTATTTAAGATATATAATGTCCAGGTTGTTAGTAGTTGAAATCATGCATTGCACAAGATACCTGTTCAAGTATTTGTTCGAATCGACAATTAAGTAGGTCTGAAGACAAGTTTACCTCTCACATCTACCAACATAGGCTGCCAAACAAGGAACCAATAGATATGAAACATCAAGATGCCGGATTTATTCATCTCCAGATTGATTTTTTCTAGCTCATTTGCTGCTTCTTTATTGTACCAGATCAGTTGCTGATTAGATAATATAATCTTCATCAGCCTTCTTTTGTAACACCTAGAAACAACATGCATGTCTGGATGAATGTCCTAAAACGAAAACAAATGCTCCAGGCAAGTCTTGGGTGCAGACCTGATTTTATATGTACATATACGAAACAACGGCAAGCGGGTGAATATTGGAAGAAAGCTCAGAATTCATTCATGTTATTTTCTTTCACTGGTTGGACATATATTAGTCTACCAATCTGCAGGAGAAAACACACATGAGTATATATACTAACAATGTATATCAAGCTCAAGGGAGGAAACCAAATATTAGACGCTGCCATTGCTCCCTTTTCAACTGTTTACAAGCTGAGGTCAACTGTTTACAATCTGTATAACATCCAGGTCCATTTTTGACTAATTATTGCAACATAAACATTATTAAGTACACAAAGGGCCCCCTCCCCCTTGCTCGCTCTACCTCTCTCTCCCCCTCCCCCTCCCCCTCGCTCGCTCTCCCTCTCTCTCTCCACCCTTCCCCCTCCCCCTCTCTCGCTCTCCCTCTCCCTCTCCCTCCCCCTCCCCCTCCCCCCCTCTCTCTCTCCCCCTCCCCTCCCCCTCCCCCTCTCTCTCCCTCCCCCTCCCCTCCCCCTCTCTCGCTCTCGCTCTCTCTCTCTCTCCCTCCCCCTCCCCTTCTCTCCCTCTCGCTCTCTCTCCCTCTCCCTCTCTCTCCCTCCCTCCCTCCCTCCCTCTCAATCTTTATAGTAAGCACCTCCGCCTTATACCCAAGGGCGATGTGCCCTCCTCCTTGGCGCGCCCTCCTCCTTGGCCGGCCGCCTCCCCCTTTCTCCTTTATATACGGGAGCAGGGGGGCACCCCATAGACACACAATTGATCAACGATCTTTTAGCCGTGTGCGGTGCCCCCCTCCACCATATTACACCTCGATAATATCGTAGCGGTGCTTAGGCGAAGCCCTGCGTCGGTAGAACATCATCATCGTCACCACGCCGTTGTGCTGACGAAACTCTCCATCAACACTCGGCTGGATCGGAGTTCGAGGGACGTCATCGAGCTGAACGTCTGCTGAACTCGGAGGTGCCATGCGTTCGGTACTTGATCGGTCGGATCGTGAAGACGTACGACTACATCAACCGCGTTGTGTTAACGCTTCCGCTTTCGGTCTACGAGGGTACATGGACAATACTCTCCCGTCTCGTTGCTATGCATCACCATGATCTTGCGTGTGCGTAGGAATTTTTTTTAAATTACTACGTTCCCCAACACCTGCACCAAGCACATATCATAAAACTAGATCGATAAAAGTTTGCATGACATGAATCTTGGGCAGTGGAACGAATGCAACTAAAGAGTATAGTGCAAAAGGTGAGTACCTCGATAACTGTAGAGCCAAAACAATCCTGGATTCAGGAAATCCTTCGTAAAATTGACCAGACACTCGAGTTTAGGTGCAGAGAAGACAATTATCTGCAACTGCCGGCTCCGAATATCGTGAATCAGTCGTTTAAGTGAGGGCGCATCCTCAACAACGAGTTCACCATTCTCACAAAGGATACAGATGAGTTCAACTTTGGCTGAGTTTATTCTGATGCAGTGGTCCAGGTTATTGCAAACAAGAAAGAGCCACTCGAGGGCAGGGCAACCATGGTTGATTATGCTTTGCAGTGAGACATCTGATATATCAACCTCCAAAAACGAAAGCCTCTTAAGCAGTGGAAGTTTGAACGATTGTGCATACTTATCAGGTATCTGGCAAAGAGCAAACGTGACGGTGTGCAGCGAGGAGGAAAACAGCAGCGTGGAAGTCGGTGGCGAGGGCGCGGACGAAGAGAATTCATGTGGTAATGTGATGGTTTTTCCCACGAAACATGGGAACATGTAGTAGAACTCAAGAACCTGCAGATTCTTCAGTCTTGGGGACTGAAGCTAGGCGTCGACTATAGAGGGTCTGTAGTGGAGGTAGCACGCGTTAATGCAGAGGCGATGAACTACGCCCCCATGGCCGGAGAGGATGGCTTCCGGAAGGCACGAACCATCAACGTCGGGCTGAAAACTGCACCGAGTTCCAAAATATCTAATGTGAATGACATCCTTGCTGGGGAGCATCGAGGCTACGTCGATATGAACTGTTTCTAAGGGCTTAAGAAGACGACCGACAGGGATCTCACTGCAGTCGAGATTCAGATTAGTGGTGCGCCATAAAGGACGCCACCGACGTGCGAGGATTTGAGTGCGGCTGCCCTCCTTAGTGGACAGACGGGAAATGATCTCACCGAGGACACCGTCCGGGAGGTCGCTGATGCGGTCCGGGCAAGACTCCTGCTTCTCCGAACCACTGAGCGGGTCCGCGCCACTTCCGGCCGCTACCGCCATGCCGCCAGAGGACTGCGTCGCCGGTAGCGCGAACCTCGCCTTCTTGTTGCTCGGGGCACCTGGTCGGATCTCCATCTCCGTCTCCGTTGCTGGGTTCACGCCGCCTGTGAGGACCGCTATATGTGGCGTGGATCGGGAAAAACTGCTAGGTCTTCACTGCAGGTGGATCCCGCGTGTGAGGAAGGGAGGGGAGGGGACGTCGACCAGTTGGACGACAACTATGAATTATCTTTTTCCTTCACTGTTGCGGAAGAAAACAAAGCACAGTCTTTTTCCTTCACTATTGCGGAAGAAAACAAAGCAAGGTCTTTTTCCTTCACTATTGCAGAAGAAAACAAAGCACGGTCTTTTATATACGGAACGCACTGTCCTACATGCATCGGACACACTCAAGTCGACCGGAGAGAAAAGAGCACGGCTCTGCTTTACATCGCCGTTCTCTGTACTGTAAGTAGTTACGGCTTGAATCGAGTCTCCTCGAATTCAAGAATTTTCCGCTGACACGAGCACTCCGTGAGCAGTGCCATTGAGAATAAACAAACCAGACGCACGGTAGTTCCTCTGTGATCCAAATGTTTTTCCGCGAACATCATGTCTACTTTGTGAGGCAGGGCTCTGAAGCAAGCCTGTGCATGGTTTTAAATAAAGCACAGGCACGGTGCTTCCACGACAAGGACGTCTCAATTTCCAGTAACAGCACTGTAATGAATCTACAGGACGCATAGAAAACCTAACCGTCTTTACGACCACTCACGTCTGCTCTCCTCGCTTATCTTTAACTCTCACTTGGATCCGCCCGCAGTGAAGACCTAGCTGTCTTTCCAGATCCACGCCACAAACAGTGGCGCTCGCAGGCGGCGCGAACCCAGCAATGGACAAGGAGATGGAGGTCCACTCCGGTGCCCCGAGCACCAAGAGTGCGAGGCTAGGGCCACCGACGACGGCCTCCTCCGATGGTTTGGAGGTAACGGCTGGAAGCGGCGGCCGGTCGCACACTGATTCCGAGGATCAGGAAGAGGAGTTTGCTCCGGACCGCATCAGCAACCTCCCGGACGCTGTACTCGGTGAGGTCATCTCCCGTCTCTCCACTAAGGAGGGCATCCGCACTCAAATGCTCGCACGTCGGTGGCGCCCTCTGTGGCGCGCCGCTCCTCTGAATCTCGACTGTCGTGAGATCCCGGTACCACGTCTTTTTAACCCTCTAGATCAAGTACATTTCGAGGTTATCACCGCGAACTCCGCCAAACCGGAGGAACTCATCCGCATAACATACACCGGAACTTGTTTTAGTGAAGAACATGTCGATGAAGATGATCCGTACCTTCCAGAGGCCATCCTCTCCGGCCGTGAGAGCACAGTTCACCGCCTCTACATTCCGGCTAGCTACCTCCACTGCAGACACTCCACAGTCGACGCCTAGCTTTGATCCCCAAGACTGAACAATCTCCAGGTGCTCGAGTTTTACTACCTGTTTCCACCATGTTTGAGACAACATGACATAGTGCCATTCTCATACCCTTTGCTCATGCCATCACCACCAGCACTCAACCCTCAGATTTCCCCCTCTCTCCAAACCATCACCTTTGCTCTTTGCAAGTTACCAGACAATTATGTACGGGCGCTTAAACTACCTCTGCTCAGGAGACTCTCGCTAGTGGATGTTGATGTATCAGACGTCTCATTACAAACATAATCTGCTCTAGTTCTCCTACACTCGAGTCTCTGCTTCTTGTTTGCACAGTCAGGCACTATTGTATCAGAATAAACTCACCTAACCTTATAAGCATTGGCATTTGTGGTTACTATGGGAAAGTTGCTATAGAGGATGCCTCCTCACTTCAACGGTTGCTTTGTGATGATCATAGCAAGAACTTGCGGATAGTTATCACCTCTGCACCTAAACTACAGGTCATGGGCAAATTTTCTTATATTTCCTGTGAAACCAGCATTACAAATGACCGTATAATTATTCAGGTACCGAATTTCGACAATACTTTCACCTCCATTCGTTCGTACAAACAAGTTCCATGTAATCCAACCTTTATTCTAATAATATTATGTTTTATTCTACATGAAGTTTGCCGATAGTCAGCACACCCATAGCGGTTCATTCTATCAAGACGTTATCTATCAGCATGGATTATGACGTGCACGCAGTCTTTGCCTTGGTGCAACGCTTCCGAAGCTTGGAGAACTTGTATATCAAGGTGATGCTTCTCACACAAATTGTAAACACATACCATGCATGGTGTAGAACTTCATTCATAAAAAAATCATCACTTACATTTGTATGTAATGGATAAAGTTGTATATGGTCATGGACAAGTATTAGGGACATCTGTTTGTAGACAAAACTAAAAAAAAGCTTTTATCACAACGGAGGTTATAGAATTATTCCTTCACTTGCTCTCCCAACAGAATCACTCTTTATGGAGTCTAACCATTCCATATCTTCATGTTTATTTAGGGAAGAGTCTCTAATGAAGAAAGTCTTACGAACGACTGTTCTTGTAAGCACCATCACGACATTCGTTTGAAGTAACTGACGCTGGAAAGCTATGTACAATGCGAGGAAAACATTCGATTTGCGACATTCTTTATTCTCAGCGCAGCACAGCTGGAGAGTATCAGGATCAAGTTTCTTCTTCAAGAAGACTTCACGGAACAATTCTACAAACAGCAACAAGAGGTGCTTCAGTGGGACAAAAAGGCTTCTAAACATGCTTGCCTTAGGTTGTCGCCAAGTTGCAAGCACGGGAACTTGGATCTAAGGCACGCTTGCGTTGAGCACCTGGATTTAAAGGATCCATTCAGTTGTAAGTGCTGAAAACAGTGCTGGAGTGAGATGTTCCCGCCACTTTCCGGTTTGGGTTTTACGTAGGTATGGTGAAACAATGCCCGTACCTTTTTGCTCAATCTGTAACCTTGCCAACAACGAACGCGGAATTTCGGTCTCTGGCTAAATGGTCTTTTGCGCAAGCCGTACATTTCATTAGCTAAACGGACTTCAAGTCTCTGCAGCCACGGCTATGTACGTTTGTCACTTTCTGTGATTCAGTGATAAGGGTCACAGGCACGGGCGCCAAATCGGCAAAGGCATCATGTGGTATTATATAGAGTCATGTTCGCTTGTGTCTATTTTTCGAATGATTCGGTCGACTCGGTTAGACGGAGAAGCACGGACGAGAAGCCCATGGAGGCTTACTTTAGTATTAGGCAGAGTCACGTTCATGCGTTTATTGCGCAAGCCGTACATTTCATTAGCTAAACAGACTTCAAGTCTCTGCAGCCACGGCTATGTACGTTTGTTACTTTCTGAGATTCAGTGATAAGGGTCACAGGCACGGGCGCCAAATCGGCAAAGGCATCGTGTGGTATTATATAGAGTCATGTTCGCTTGTGTCTGTTTTCAGAATGATTCCGTCGACTCGTTTAGACATAGAGGCATGGACGAGAAGCCCATGGAGGCATACTTTAGTATTAGGCAGAGTCACGTTCATGCGTTTATTGCGCAAGCCGTGCATTTCATTAGCTAAACGGCTCCCATGGAGGCATCTTTTTCTTTGGAGCGAGGGTCCGGGTTAATTACTAATCGTAACATGTAAATGGTAGGTGGTTGCTTGAAACATTAAATAGAGCCACGGCTTCCAAGGTACGAGATGCACAGTTGAACGCGCAGACCAGGCACGGGCGTGCCCCTCCATGATTTAATTATTTGCCGCACACATTCAATAGAAGAATCTGTTCAACGCCGGAAACACGGTTCTACATTCATCTTGCCTATGCGGGCGGCAAAATTTTCCACGAGCACATTGACAATTAAGTCACTGGAAGATTAAAGGTCATGGCTTTGCTTTGCAGATGATTCTGCTGAAATGCTCATGGAGAAAACCAAGGAAACGAAGTGATGGTAGAGGCACGGCCTGTCACGTACCAGACACACGATCCTGAATTCGGCATTGTAACGCACTGTTCTACATGCCACATAGGCACGGCCGTGATTCCACGTGCTTCACTAGCATGTAAAGACATGATTCTCTCACAGGAAACGCCGTAAACCTACTGCCAGGCACTATATCAATTGTGAACAGAAACACAAACACAACCGTAACCCATTGTGTTTGAAATATTTGCATCACAGAAGCACGGCGTGAAGGAACATGAGGCACGGTTGGACATGCATCGCAAGCAAGGTTATGTGCTCTATATTTCAATTACTTACAGACAAGCATTGATTGTAGAAGAACAGGCGTGAGAACACGTGATTCTCTAATTGCTTCAATTATATTACTAAACAAATGGTCATTAAGTCCTGCAGAGTGACGAGCGACTGTCTTTGTTACAATTCTTTTGGTTGGGATATTTTAACTCAAATGCACAAAGGCGACTTTCTATGTTTAGTAGCGTCACGGCCCTTTACACATGAAGACGACTTTCTGTGTCTAAGTGTTTCAGATCACAGGCACGGTTGTCAAGCCCACAAACGCATTGACCTGTTATTATCCATAGTCACGTTCGTGTCTCTTTGTGTTCCAAATGATTCCGTTGACTCTATCACCAGGAGAGGCACGGTCGGGAGGCCTAGGAAGGCATGCTTGCGTTTTACATGGAGACACACTTGTGTGTTTATCGCGGAAACCCAACGGCTCGACGGGCGTCTCCTCATATTCGGGTGTGAACGCCATGTGGCGCCGCCCTGGAAACCCAAGGGTCCGACGAGCGTCTCCTCCGGTGGCTCTGGCTCTTTGCCCGAGGCCAGGCTCCGGCTATTTAAGCCGGACGGGGTCTCGAAACCCTAGCGACACACTCATCCCCCTCTGCCCGCCGCCAGGCCATCCATTCCTCTTGCTGCTCTCCATCCTGACCCTCTCCGCCATGGCTGGGCAGGAGGAGACTACTGCGGAACCCAGTGTCCAGACACTGCAGGAGATCGAGGCTGGCGAGGGTTCCTCATCTATAAGTTCACTCTGCTTCTGCTTCATTCGTTTTTCCTTTCCTTCGACTACTTGATTTAGTTGTGAAACGTGAATAAGCCAGACGGAGTCTCGAAACCCTAGCCACATCCCCTTCTTCCTTTTGTCCGCCTCCAGGCCATCCATTCATCTTGCTGTTCTCTAGCCTGACACTCTCAGCCTCGGCTGTGCAGAAGGAGACTACTCCAGAGCGTCGTGTCCAGTCGTAGGAGGAGATCTCGACTGGCGAGGTTTACTCATCTATAAGTTCTCTCTGCTTAGGCTTCATTCGTTTTTTCTTTCTTTCGGCTACTTGATTTAGTTGTGAAACATGGATCATTGTGGTGAACTTCATCCTAATGTTGATGAGGGTGCGTCCTGCCATCAATCCGACACCTTCTCCTTTGTCCAGTTGAAGAACCTGTTCAATACTGTGAGAGCTCACCACTCCAACCTCGTGGAGATATCCACGAAGTTGAACGACGAGAACAAAGCCATCATTGCACGTCTTATGGATGAGAAGGCGCAGCTCGAACTTTAGCGTGACAAGCTAAAGCTGGAATCATACGTTATGAAAAAATAGATCGAGGAACTTAGCACCGAGCAACCAAAATAGAAGTCTCGCCGGACTAAGTAGACAACAGCGACCCTGATCCTCGTATCTGAAGCTATTAAGCATTGCACTAAAACTTTCTTATTTTGTCTTGCGTTACCTCGTGTCGTCAGTAACTTTGATAACAAATGTGTTTTGCTTTCCTGGGCCACGTTCATTCCAAGTTTATGGGTACAGATGTGAACATTAACGTAATGGGCAATTCGAGAGACGTTGTTTTTAAAAGAACGGACGTGAAGTATCTGCAGCCAAGGTTCTTTGAACCAACTAGACTCATATCTTGTGCACTGATGAAGGCGTCAACGTTCCTACCTTTCTTTGTTTCAGTTTAAAACGATTCTGACACTGCTTCTCTTGCGCACAGCCACGGGTGTTTACTCTGTGAGGCACGGAATGGTCTATATGTGAGAGACGCTATTTTTAAAAGCATGGGTGTGTGGGTGGCAGCTGATGGAGTGGCTGGGAAAGGGTGGCGGCTGATGGAGTGGCTGGGAAAGGGTGGCTGGTGTGGGGAGGCGTTTATATTGACACTGGTGAAGGGACGCAATGACCCATTCCAGAGATGATGTTCTTAAAAGCACGGGCGTGAACTCTCTACAGCCACGGTTCTGTATCAAGTAGCCTCATGACTTGTGGACTCACGATAGAGTGGACGTTCGTGGCTGCCTGGCGTTCAGTGTTTCAGTGTTTCGGCTCACAGGCACGTGTGGAAAGCCCACAAAGGCATGGTGTGGTATTATATAGAGTCATGTTCGCTTGGGTTTGTGTTCTGAATGATTCCATCGACTCGTTCAGACGGAGAGGCATGGACGTGAACCCGTGGAGTCATGATGTGGTATTACCTAGAGTCACGTTCGTGCCTTTACTGCAGAAACATAACAGAATTGGATTCAGATGTGAACCCTCACTGTTTACTTTGTGAGGCAATGAATGACCGATCCGAGAGACACTGTCCTTAAAAGCACGGGCAAGAACTCTCTGCAACCACGGTTCTGTACCAAAGAGCCACTGTCAAACGCATGGAAGTCAAGCAATGAGGGCCACACTTTTAGTAGTAGAAAAAGCACATTATCAGCTGGTGTTGCTCCTTTGCTACGCGCACAGTAGGGTGGCTGTGGAAGGCACGTTATTCAAGCAGAGAACGAACATCACGATGCCACGGCAAGGTCAAAAGCAAGGTTGTGAGTCTGCAGTGTCACGGCTATAATCCTCGAGACAAATTTGGGTGTGGCCTGTTGAGTAGAAACTCGGTTGTGCGGTCACCAGAGGCACTATGTAATGCCCCGCAAAATAGGTTTGGTTGACCGTTGTGGTGGCTGTCTATGCTTTCAGCTCTTTTCATCTCTCCTGTGTCGCAGCAGAGACGCATGGTTGTATTCTTACACCATCCAACTTCATAAAGAAACCGGTGCAAAAATTTACAAGCAAACCTATCGCCCTTATAATATTTTCTCAGCTGAGTAATAAAAATACCTAAACAAGCAAACTCTGTTCTGCTTAAATTTGTTTTGTTTCTACAACTACACCAAATAAACTTACAAGCCGTTTTTTATAACCCTAGTACGAGGAGCAGAAACAGTGCAGCGGCTCAAATGCAGCTCCATCAGTGCAATGCTCAACTGCAGCTCCTCAGTGTGTATGGCAGGTACATACGAGAAGCATCGCTCTACCTGCAACACAGGCACGGTTGTGCATGCATTGTGTGCATGACAGGTACATAAGACAGGCACTGTCATACATAAAACACATCACGCTTACACATACAGCGTGCATCTCTCCACATTTCCTTCATGGCTGCACGCAAAACAAAAACAGACAAGCCTACACACGGTGCAAAGACTACAACGGTTGTCTGATAAAGTTTACATAAATCCCAAGCTCAAAAGAACGCAACAACAAATAACTCCATACACCTGGAGAACTAACACAAGGCCTGATTTCAGCATCCACACGTGAATGGAACCGTCAAATCCACGTATTCAACACTCCTCTTCCTTAAAAGCGGACACGTGTGGCTGCAACTTGATGATAATTTAAGACGTGCACGTTTAGAAGCCCTTCTATGCCACTCCAGAACCCTTTGTTGCTTTTTGTAAAATACTCCCATGAACTCTGCGGGAGGGGAGGTAAACTTAATGGTGATGGTCTCCAGATCCTTTGCATTAAGAACAAAGAACGTCGCAAATTCAGTGTAACTCCCGGAGCGAACATAATCTTCCAGTGATACTGTCTTCAGACAAACGTCGTGATGTTTGAGAAACTGCCGGTGCTTAAGACGCCATTTGTTTTTTTCACCATGACAAACAAATGACCCCTAAAATATAAATGATAGGTTGAAAATACTTAGCGTCTGTAAAAAGAGATACAGACCATCGAAATACCAAATGAAACAATTAGTTCTACCACCTCCGTAACAAGAAGTTAGACATAGACTTGTCTATATATGGATGTATCCAACAATAAATCATGTGTAGATACGGGTGCATGAATTCCTGTCAAAATTAAGACAAGCATTTTGAAATGGAACGAGTACTACAGTATGCACATTTCTGAAGATCATCACCTGGACAAACAAGTTCTCCAGTTTTGGAAAGCATTGCAACAATTCAACGACGATGTCCACCTTATAATACATGTAAATAAGCAAGGTCTTGACAGAATGATGCATTGTTGTTAGACTGACTGCCTTCAAACCCTTGATGAAAATTAACAGAAGATGGATCACAAAACTAATAGAATAAAGGTTGGATGAAATAAAACTTGTTTCCTCACAAAAAAAGTGAAGCTGGAAGTATCGTGAAAACTCAATACCTCAAGAGACGTGAGACGACATGGATACGGTTCAGACGCAGAGACACCGGTTACCTCCAAGTCCTGACTCTGCATGAAGAATAGAACATAGACCATCAAATTAATAGAACAAACATCGGAACAAGTGTAGCTCTATTCCATTATGAAGGAAAGTCAGTACTTCAAGACACGTCGAGGGAGACACGAACACGAATTCACCCAACGTCTCCAGTTTAGGTGCAGAGACAATGGTTATCGAACAGACGTCGACCATACAATCGAAAATCAACTGTCGAAGCGAAGGGGCATCCTCAATAATGAGTTCTCCGTGTGGACAACAAATGCCAATGCTTACAAGGTTAGACGAGTTTCTTGTGACGCGACGACCTCCTCTATTGCAAACAAGCAGGAGAGACTCAAGTGCAGGGCAACTAGAGTGAATTATGCTTTGCAGCGAGGCGTCTGATATATCAACCTCCACAAGCGAGAGTCTTTTCACCAGTGGTAGCTTAAGCGTCCCTACGTAATTTTCTGGTATTTGGCAAAGAGCAAAGCCGAGGGTGTGGAGAGAGGAGGAAAACCGAAACACGGACTCCGGTGCCGAGGGCATAGTTGAAGTGCATAGATCCAGTAGTGTTACCTCTTGCGTCAGAAATAATGGGAAGAGGTAGTAGAACTCAAGAACTTGGATATTGTTCAGCTTCAAGGATCGGAGCCAGGCATCAACGGTGGAGGGTCTGCGCTGTAGATAGCACGCCGGGATAGAGAGGCGGTTAACCGAGCCAGCATGGCCAGACAGAATGGATTCTGGAAGACTGACAACGTTACCGACAGGATTTCGACAGAGCCACGTTCCGGAATAGCATTTGCAAACGCGCTCCTTTGTGAAGGCGGACAACTGAGATATGGTCTCGATATGAACTGATTCTCCATCGTTGAAAAGAAGAGAGACAGAGATCTCGCGGCAGTCGAGATTCAGAGGAGCGATGGGCCACAAAGGACGCCAGCGACGTGCGAGGACTCAAGTACGGATGCCCTCCTTGATGGGAAGACGAGAGATGATCTCACCTAGGACGGCGTCGGCGAGATCACTGATGCGGTCCGCACAACAGCCCTCTTCTTCCTCCTCAGATCGAAAGGGAGCACGGTCGCCGCTTCCATCCCCTCCGACGACCAGCACACCACCAGAAGGCGGCGTCGCTGGTGGCGCCACTCTCGACCTCTTGATGCTACGAGCAGCGCTTTCCATCTCCACCTCCGTTGCTGGGGTGGCGCCGCCCACGACCAGTGCTCACTGAGGTGGATCTGGAGAAATGGATTACATCCTGTCGACCCATGAAATGACTTAAATACCCACGGCAGGGAGCGGAGGGGTCCCAATTAATTACCTCTTTTTTTACGCGATGGTCCGGGTTAATTACTACTCGTAGCAAGTAAATGGTAGGTGGCTGCTTGAAACATTAAATAGAGCCACGACTTTCAAGGTACGAGATGCACGGTTGAACGCGTAGACCAGGCACGGGCGTGCCCCTCCGTGTTTTAATTATTTACCACACTCATTCAATAGAAGAATATGTTCGTCGCCGGAAACACGATTCTACAGTTATCTTTCCTTTGTAAGCGGCAAAATTTTCCATGGGCACGTTGACAATTAAGTAATTATAAGGACCGTTTAAAAGTTAAGTAGATTCAAGGCCGTGTTTGCTTATGATTCTGCCGAAACACTCACAGACAAATGCAAGCAAGTGAAGTGATGGCGGAGCCACGGTTTGTTAGGAACCACACACACGATCATGCCTTCGTAGGAAAGTGATACGAGACGCACTGTTCTACCTGTCACACAGGCACGGCCATGATAGACGCACGATTTGCCACGTACCACACAACGGTCGTGAAGTGATACGACGCACACTGTTCTACATGCCACACAGGCATGCCCGTGATTCCACATGCTTCAGTAGCACGTAAAGACGTGATTATACGAGATGCAGACTAGGCACGGGCGTGCCCGTCCATGTTTTAATTTTTTACGCCACACATACATTAAAACAATCTGTTCCACGTCGGAAGCACGGTTCTATTTTCATCTTGTCTCGGTGAGCTGCAAAATTTTCAATATGAAGTCTATGGAATTTGATTCAGAGATATTCATATTCACATTCATTCAGAGAAGCCCAGAAAGATCCGGAGTAGCATACATATAGATATTCATAAATAATTTCATAGTAGCACATAGTACCATATACACATTAATTCTCATCCGGATCTTACAAAGAACACCACTTATACATAGATAGGAAGATAGATAGATAGATAGATAGATAGATAGATAGACAGACAGATAGATAGATAGAGAAAACAGATCAGTCATAATGCTGGAAGATACGATCCCACTTTGCCCGAGTAGCTGGATGAGGAGCCATGACTGCTCTTCTCCTCGCCCAAGCAATGATCTGCATGAAGCTCCATCCGCTTCCATCACGGAAAAAAGCTCAAGCTCTTCATCGCTGCACTTCCACAGCACCTTATCGGAGAGCTGGCGGTAGTAATCTTGCTCCTGCTCATCCTGGGTGGCCACCTCTTCCCTCTGCCTGCGCCTCCTCCTCCTCCACCTCCTTTGCTGTGCTGCTGGAGGCCTCACCTCCACGCCCTCTCCCTCCTCCTGTGTTACATCTAACATATCAGGATCAGGATCCATCTCTAGGGTTTGATGTGGGTGGCGGCTGATGGAGTGGCTGGGAAAGGGTGACCGATGTGGGGAGGTGTTTATATTGACACTGGTGGAGGGACGCAATGAACCATTCGAGAGACGATGTTCTTAAAAGCACGGTCGTGAAGTCTCTACAGCCACGGTTCTGTACCAAGTAGCCGCATGACTTGTGGTCTCACGCTGGCGTGGACGGTCGTGGTTGCCTATGTTTGAATGTTAAGGGTCACAGGCATGGTGTGGTATTATATAGTCACGCTCGCCTGTGTTTGTGTTCCGAATGATTCTGTCGACTCGATCAGATGGAGAGGCACGGGCGTTAAGCCCACAAAGGCACAGTTTGGTATTACCTACAGTCACGCTCGTTTCTTTAATTGCGGAAACCCAGCGGAATGGTTTCAGATATCAACACTCGCTGTTTACTCGGTGAGGCACATAATGGCCTGTTCGAGAGACGGTGCCATGGTATATTCTTCGCACGGTCGTGAGTCCCAGGAAGTCAGGGTGTGGTATCGTGAAGAGTCACGTTATGTTGTTTTCATCTTCCAAATGATTCCGTTGAACCGTTCGCAAGGGCAGGCACATCCGTGCAGCCCGGAGAGACATGATTATGCTTTACGCACAGTTCGAAGGCCGTTTTTATAACCACAGTACGAGGAGCAGAAACAGTGCAAGGGCTCGTATGCAGCTGCATGATACGTCTCCAATGTATCTATAATTTATGAAGTATTCATGCTATTATATTATATGTTTTGGATGTTTATGGGCTTTACTAAACACTTTTATATTATTTTTGGGACTAACCTATTAACTGGAGGCCCAGCCCAAATTGCTGTTTTCTTGCATATTTCAGTGTTTCGAAGAAAAGGAATATCAAACGCAGTCCAAACGGAATGAAACCTTTGGGAGAGTTATTTTTTGGAACGGAAGCAATCAAGGAGACTTGGAGTAGATGTCAGGGAAGCTTCAAGGAAGCCACGAGGCAGGGAGGCGCGCCCTACCCCCTGGACGCGCCCCCCACCCTAGTGGCTCCCCTGACCGACTTCTTTCGCCTATATATATCCATATACCCTAAAAACATCGGGGAACACAATAGATCGGGAGTTCCGCCACCGCAAGCCTCTGTAGCCACCAAAAACTAATCGGGACCCTGTTCCGGCACCCTGCCGGAGGGGGATCCCTCACCGATGGCCATCTTCATCATCCCGGCGATCTCCATGACGAGAAGGGAGTAGTTCACCCTCGGGGCTGAGGGTATGTACCAGTAGCTATGTGTTTGATCTCTCTCTCTCTCTCTCGTGTTCTTGATTCGGCACGATCTTGATGTATCGCGACCTTTGCTATTATAGTTGGATCTTATGATGTTTCTCCCCCTCTACTCTCTTGTAATGGATTGAGTTTTTCCTTGGAAGTTATCTTATCGGATTGAGTCTTTAAGGATTTGAAAACACTTGATGTATGTCTTGCATGTGCTTATCTGTAGTGACAATGGGATATTCACGTTATCTGCTTGATGTATGTTTTGGTGATCAACTCGTGGGTTCCGTAACATTGTGAACTTATGCATAGGGGTTGGCACACGTTTTCGTCTTGACTCTCCGGTAGAAACTTTGGGGCACTCTTTGAAGTACTTTGTGTTGGTTTGAATAGATGAATTTGAGATTGTGTGATGCATATCGTATAATCATACCCACGGATACTTGAGGTGACATTGGAGTATCTAGGTGACATTAGGGTTTTGGTTGATTTGTGTCTTAAGGTGTTATTCTAGTACAAACTCTAGGATAGATCGAACGGAAAGAATAACTTCGTGTTATTTTATTACAGACTCTTGAATGGATCGATCAGAAAGGATAACTTTGAGGTGGTTTCATACCCTACAATAATCTCTTCGTTTGTTCTCCGCTATTAGTGACTTTGGAGTGACTCTTTGTTGCATGTTGAGGGATAGTTATATGATCCAATTATGTTAATATTGTTGAGAGAACTTGCACTAGTGAAAGTATGAACCCTAGTCCTTGTTTCAACGCATTTCAATACCGTTTGTGCTCACTTTTATCAATAGTTACACTTGTATCACCATCTCTTCGCCGAACTAGTGCACCTATACAATTCACCATTGTATTGGGTGTGTTGCGGACACAAGAGACTCTTTGTTACTTGGTTGCAGGGTTGTTTGAGAGAGACCATCTTCATCCTACGCCTCCCACAGATTGATAAACCTTAGGTCATCCACTTGAGGGAAAGTTTCTACTATCCTACAAACCTCTGCAATTGGTGGCCCAACAACGTCTACAAGAAGAAGGTTGCGTAGTAGACATCAAGCTCTTTTCTGGCGCCGTTGCCGGGGAGGTGAGTGCTTGAAGGTATATCTTTAGATCTTGCAATCGAATCTTTTTGTTTCTTGTTTTATCACTAGTTTAGTCTATAAAAGAAAAACTAAAAAAATGGAATTAAGGTTGCCTCATATGCTTCATCTTTTTAATGTCTTTCGTGAAAATGATGGGAAGGAAAATTGTGCTCAAGTACTAGAAGAAGAATTACGTAGAATGCTTGGCATAAAATATGTGAATGATGAGCATGATTGCAATGTTGTTAGTATGAATTCTTTGAATACCCATGATGCTAATGATATGCAAAGCCACAAGCTTGGGGAAGCTATGTTTGATGAAGATGATATTTTTTGTCCCCCAAGCTTTGATGAGCAAATTTACTATGATGAAAGCATGCCTCCTATCTATGATGATTATTGTGATGACATGTATGCTATAAAGAATAATCATAACCATGAAACTTGTCATCTCGATCTTAATTTTCAATCACATGATAGTTATTTTGTTGAGTTTGCTCCCACTTTTATTCATGAGAAGAAATTTGCTTATCTGGAGAGTAGTAAAAATTCTATGCTTGTAGATCATGAAAAGAATGCTTTATGTGATGGTTATATTGTTGAATTCATTCATGATGCTACTGAAAATTATTATGAGGGAGGAATATATGCTTGTAGGAATTGCAATAATATCAAGTTTCCTCTCTATGTGCTTAAAGTTTTGAAGTTATGCTTGTTTTACCTTCCTATGCTAGTTGATTATTGTTCCCATAAGTTGTTTGCTCACAAAATCCCTATGCATAGGAAGTGGGTTAGACTTAAATGTGCTAGTCATATTCTTCATGATGCTCTCTTTACGTTTCAATACTTATCTTTTATGTGAGCATCATTGAAATCATCATGCCTAGCTAGGGGCGTTAAACGTTACCGCTTGTTGGGAGGCAACCCAATTTTATTTTTGTTCCTTGCTTTTTTTCCTGTTTAGTAATAAATAAATACTCTAGCCTCTGGTTAGATGTGGTTTTATGTTTTAATTAGTGTTTGTGCCAAGTAAGACCTATAGGATCTTCTTGGATGATAATTATTTGATCTTGCTGAAAAAGACAGAAACTTTCTGCTCACGAAAACAATTCTTAAAAATCACCAGCAAGTGATAAAATACTGATTCCAATTGCAGTGGATCAATTCATGAAAGATTATTGAAGGACGAGAGATTTCACATATAAATATACTATCTTGGACATCTTCTATGATCGTAAGCCCCATTAATTATTTTCAAACCTGAGCAAATTAGTTGAAGTTGGACAAGGAAGACAACATAATGAGTTATGCTTGGGTATATTTGTATAGAAGTTATATTGTTATGGATCCTCTAACATGTGGTGCTTGCTATTTAGAATCCTTTGCTAGCCAAAATATCAGTACTAAGCGGGAATACTGCTTGTGCATCCAAATTCCTTGAACCAAGTTTCTTCCATGAGTGTCCACCATATCTACCTATATGCGGTATTTACCTACCGTTCCATGTAAATTTGCATGTGCCAAACTCTAAACCTTTAAATAATAATCTGTTTTGTATGCCCGAATCGCTCATGTAGCGATTAGGGGCTGTCAGTATCTTCCATGCTAGGTGGGTTATTCTCATGATGAGTGGACTCCGCTCATCATTCACGAGAAAATGGCTGGTAACTAGGATGCCCAGTCCTATGATCAAATGATCAAAAACAAATTCGCAAATAATTAAACAAACTCCCCCAGGATTGTTGAAAGTTGGACAGCACCCGTTGTTTCGGACAAGCCGTGGAGTGTGATTGTTGGTGGATGGAGAGTAAAATCTTTACCTTTCTTTGGGAACTACCTATAATGTATCTAGTATGGAAGATATTGGGGACTCTTGGTCGCTATGTTGACAACGAAAGCATACCTCTCAAAATTATTTTCATCTCTGTTTTTGCTTTGAGCTCTGGCACCTCTGCAAATCCCTGCTTCCCTCTGTGAAGGGCCTATCTTTTACTTTTATGCAAGAGTCAGTAGTATTCCTTCTGATTCCAACCTACTTTTTACTTGGCAAGCATCATGTGGTGGAGAAAAATCTAGGCATATATGGCCATTCAAATATATTTGAGCATGAATTATTATTGTTGACATTACCCTTGAGGTAAAAGGTTGGGAGGCAAAACATTAAGCCCCTATCTTTCTCTGTGTTCGATGAATACTATTTGTTCTAAAAATATGCTTTGAGTGGTAGCAATCATGGAAGACTATATGATGGTTGAGTATGTGGGATTTGCTAAATCAAAGCTCTTACATAGACTCTTCCTGAAAATAAGATGAATTGGAATTGTTTGATGACTGAGAACTGTTTGTTAGTTTTCAAGAAAGTTTATGATCTATACTTTAAACATGTGAATAGCTTGTTACTTGATCATGAGAAGCTTTATGATATGAGCTACTGTTATGACATATAATGATGCTAGAAAAGGTGATTGAAATTATCATTGATCAAACTTGTGCACCTGCTAGCATTCACACTTCATAAATTATTTCTTTTATCATTTACCTACTCAAGGACGAGCAGGAATTAAGCTTGCGGATGCTGATATGTCTCCAACGTATCTATAATTTATGAAGTATTCATGCTATTATATTATCTGTTTTGGATGTTTATGGGCTTTACTAAACACTTTTATATTATTTTTGGGACTAACCTATTAACCGGAGGCCCAGCCCAAATTGTTGTTTTCTTGCCTATTTCAGTGTTTCGAAGAAAAGGAATATCAAACGGAGTCCAAACGGAATGAAACCTTCGGGAGAGTTATTTTTGGAACGGAAGCAATCCAGGAGACTTCGAGTACATGCCAGGGAAGCTTCGAGGAAGCCACGAGGTAGGGAGGCGCGCCCTACCCCCTGGGTGCGCCCCCACCCTCGTGGGCCCCTCGTGGCTCCCCTGACCGACTTCTTTCGCCTATATATATCCATATACCCTAAAAACATTGGGGAACACAATAGATTGGGAGTTCCTCCGCCGCAAGCCTCTGTAGCCACCAAAAACCAATCGGGACCCTGTTCCGACACCCTGCCGGAGGGGGGATCCCTCACCGGTGGCCATCTTCATCATCCCAGCGATCTCCATGATGAGGAGGGAGTAGTTCACCCTCGGGGCTGAGGGTATGTACCAGTAGCTATGTGTTTGATCTCTCTCTCTCTCTCGTGTTCTTAATTCGGCACGATCTTGATGTATCGCGAGCTTTGCTATTATAGTTGGATCTTATGATGCTTCTCCCCCTCTACTCTCTTGTAATGGATTGAGTTTTCCCTTTGAAGTAATCTTATCGGATTGAATCTTTAAGGATTTGAGAACACTTGATGTATGTCTTGCATGTGCTTATCTGTGGTGACAATGGGATATTCACGTGATCTACTTGATGTATGTTTTGGTGATCAACTTGCCGGTTCCGTAACATTGTGAACTTATGCATAGGGGTTGGCACACGTTTTTGTCTTGACTCTCCGGTAGATACTTTGGCGCACTCTTTGAAGTACTTTGTGTTGGTTTGAATAGATGAATCTGAGATTGCGTGATGCATATCGTATAATCATACCCATGGATACTTGAGGTGACATTGGAGTATCTAGGTGACATTAGGGTTTTGGTTGATTTGTGTCTTAAGGTGTTATTCTAGTACGAACTCTAGGATAGATCGAACGGAAAGAATAACTTCGTTTTATTTTATTACGGACTCTTGAATAGATCGATCAGAAAGGATAACTTTGAGGTGGTTTCGTACCCTACAATAATCTCTTCGTTTGTTCTCCGCTATTAGTGACTTTGGAGTGACTCTTTGTTGCATGTTGAGGGATAGTTATATGATCCAATTATGTTATTATTGTTGAGAGAACTTGCACTAGTGAAAGTATGAACCCTGGGCCTTGTTTCAACGCATTGCAATACCGTTTGTGCTCACTTTTATCAATAGTTACCTTGCTGTTTTTATATTTTCAGATTACAAAAACCTATATCTACCATACATATTGCACTTGTATCACCATCTCTTCGCCGAACTAGTGCACCTATACAATTTACCATTGTATTGGGTGTGTTGGGGACACAAGAGACTCTTTGTTATTTGGTTGCAGGGCTGTTTGAGAGAGACCATCTTCATCCTACGCCTCCCACGGATTGATAAACCTTAGGTCATCCACATGAGGGAAATTTGCTACTGTCCTACAAACCTCTGCACTTGGAGGCCCAACAACGTCTACAAGAAGAAGGTTGCGTAGTAGAGATCACTACATCAGTGCAAGGCTCAACTGCAGCTCCTCAGTGCGTATGGCAGGTACATACGAGAAGCACTGCTCTAACTGCAACATAGGCACGGTTATGCATGCATTGTGTGCATGACAGGTACATACGAGAGGCACTGTCGTACATACAACATAGGCACAATTACACATACATCGCGCATCTCTCCACTGAAAAAACAAATCTACTTTATGTCTTTTAACCATGGTGCCACAACATTTTATAGTCCTTTGGGCCGTACAAAGACGCAAAACCCCACATTTGACACAACAGTAGATAAAAGTACGAACGACCGTGCCTCTATTACCGAAAATGGAGAGGTCGCTCGTTAACTACAGACAAAGAGCCACACGTTTTCTCGCACATTTCCACAGGTCCGGGAAGCATGACATGTTGTAGCATCAACTCAAAAAAACACAAAACTAGGTAGATTTTAGCAGTTGGGAGCTCCTTCATGGCGGCACGCAACACAAAAACAGACAAGCGTACACAGTGCAAAGACTACAACGGTTGTCTGATAAAGTGTACATAAAACCCAAGCTCAAAAGAACGCAGCAACCAATAACTCCATACACCTAAACAACTAACACCAGACCTGCTTTCAGCATCCACACCTAAATGGAACAGTCAAATCCAGGTATTCAACACTCTTGTTTCGATAATCTAAGACGAGCGCGTTTACAAGCCCTTCGATGCCACTCCAGAACCCTTTGTTGCTCTTCATAAAATACTCCCGTGAACTCTGCGGGAGGGGAGATAAACTTAATGGTGATGGTCTCCAGATCCTTTGCACTCAGAACAAAGAAAATCGCAAATTCAACGTAACTTCCGGAGCGAACATAATGTTCCAGCGATACTATCTTCTGACAAACATCGTGATGTTTGAGAAACTGCCGGTGCTTAAGACGCCATTTGTTTTTTTTCACCACGACAAAACAACCCTCCCCAAAAATAAGCATGAAAGGTTGAAAATACTTAACATCTATAAAAAGAGATACATACCATCTGTCGGAGTAATGGGCCACGGGTAGGCTAACCCGAGTCTTAGATATCGGGGCCGGCTGCGCCCCTCAAGACGTCAAGATAAAACACCACCTTCTGGTGGCCGGCTGGCCGGGCCGACTGCCAGAAGGCGGCCATCCATGGGAAGACGGCTCCAAGGCGGGCCGACTCCTAGCCGGCGGCCTCCAGAGAGGTCGGCTCCTAGCAGTCGGCCCGTGGCGCCCTTAAAGTCTGCGCCACCATTAAGAAGACAAGACAGGGTGAGGCAACAGTGTAGCCCATCACCCCCATATCCAGGGCCGGGCGTGGCCACAGTGATCCGTACCAGCGAGATCTCCGCCCGGCGCGGCACTGTTGCGACTTCCCCCCTGACATCACTCCTGTCAGGCGATGCCCTGCTCCCACGACCGCCTGTCGGTACGGCCCGTAGACGGCAGGCCCTACCGGTCAGCGAGAGCTCGGAAGACGGGGGAAGCTTAACCAGTCGGACCCGAGGGAGGCCGGCTCCCAGCAGTCGGCCCACTCCTTCACCGGAGCCCACGCATCATTATTAACCAGATAAGACGCGGAGTGGCTACAGTGATCTCCCGCCAGACGGCGGGACTGTAGCCACGCTCCCCTGACCAAGCAAGCGTCATTAGCATCACGCCTATAGTAATCAGCAGCCGGCAAGACCTGCGAGCGGCGGGGGCGGCCTGTCGGCTCCATACCAGACCAGTCGGCGGGGCCCACCAGGCAGCGGGCCCCAGCAGTCGGTGGAGAAGCCGGCGACCAGAGAGACTGACAGACGGGTCCTACACCCGGCCGAATTACCATTGTACCCCTGGGGGGTAGGCCTATATAAACCCCCCAGGGCACCCATGCACAGGGTTCCAACCTGTTAGAATTAGACCAGCACCTAGGGGAAGAGGAGGGCAAGCCTTGCCGTCTTCTACCTCTAGCAAACAGCTCAAGGAGCACCATTGTACTCACTTGTGCCTTAGTGATCATGCGGAGACCCCGCAGAGCAGGACTATGGGTGTTATCTCCTAGGAGAGCCCCGAACTTGGGTAAAGTGCGTCGGCGTTCGTTTCTACGCCTCATCCCGCTTCCAGGCACCGGCGATGTTCTACTCGCTCCCACCATGATAAGCCATCCATTGGCATATGTCACACCCAACCCCCGACATTTGGCGCCCACCGTGGGGCGAGGTGCACCGTCTTCCGGAGACCTGTTCTGGACGGGATCTTGTTCCTTCCTGTCGAGCGCAGCCAGCCTGGCACGCCAGACGGAGTCTGTGCCGACGCGCTGCACGGCGCGGAGGTGGCCTGTGCGGCGAGTTGCCTAGCTGATCTTGTTGGCGAGGTTCGCCTTTCCGACGAGCCCGCGTCTGATGCGGGCACCGAAGGCCCCGAGAGCCGCCTCGTGAGCCTCCTCGATCAGCTCCACGTCTCCAGCGAGCCAGCTGCAGACTTGGAGTAGGTTGGCTCCACCGACCCGATGCTGGTCGACTCTGATACGGCGTCGCTTGACGCATTCCCCACCAATGTGGTGGTCTACAACGAGCCGCTTCCTCGCGCGGACAGCGGCGGCAGCACCGTCACGGAAGTGCTCGTCATTGGCCACGGCGAGCACTCTGGCGGAGGTGGCCAGGATCCGTTGCAAGAAGTGATGCAAGACCTGATTGCGCCCATCCCGGAGGACGCCGACGCCGAGACGCTGGAGGCACGCCGCGTCCAGCTTGTCGAGAGTGCCAACCGGCTGGCCAGCATGAGACGCCTTTCGGAGGCCTACCAGGGTGAGATGGACCGTTCCGTCGGTGGCACGCTGGCTCCTGGTGGGCCTAGCCGCATTGGCCAGATTCGGCAGCGTGGCGCAACCATCGCCAGCATGTTCGGGACGGATTGTCCCATCTTCGCCACGCCTGCAGAAAACATACGAGCTGCCCAGGCGGCAGCGGACGAGCTAGACAAGCTCGGGGACGACGAGCGTCGCCACATGACGGAGCGGGTCCAGCAGCTCCTCGACGCGGCTGCTGAGCAGCAAGACGCCGGGTGCCGCACCGAAGCGCCCAACCGGCGAAACGACGACCCGCCTCCTCGCCGAGACCAAGGCGCGACATCCCGAACGCCGACTGGTGGTGTCCGCGATGGAAGAGACAAGGAGCCGGCTGCTAGCCGCAGCCGGACTCGCATCACCATCGAGCGCGACCAAGACAACCACCCAAGAGCAGTGCAGCGATGAGACGACTGTCCGCCACCTCCTCCCCGCAGGGAGAGGCGCGTTTTCCCGCCACCTGTTGATCACCCGTCACTCGGCGACTACCTTGGCCGCCGAGAAGGAATCGGAGAAAACGATGCCCGCCACTGGATCGATCGCCTCAATCGATCCCTGGCGCTAGAAGAAGAAGATGAGCTGGGTCCGCCTTGCTTCGGTCCCCGCATCCGAGACGAACCTTTCCCCAAAGGGTTCACGCTCCTGAGAGATACACCCAAGTACACCTGCTCCATGAAGCCGGAGGACTGGCTGGTCGACTACTCCACAGCCGTCAGCATCGCGAAGGGCAACAAACGCGTTGCCGTGAAGTACGTTCCGCTCATGCTCCAGGGCACGGCCCGGACATGGCTGAACAGCCTGAAGCCCCGCAGCATCAACAGCTGGGTTGATTTCACTGAAGCGTTCATCCGCAACTTCACTAGCACGTAAAAGCGGCCGCCCAAGCCTCGCGAACTCTCCTTGTGCGTCCAAGGCCCCAATGAGTCAACTCGCGACTATCTCACGCGCTGGGCCGAGCTGCGCAACTTTTGTGAGGGCGGGCACGAGGTGCAGGCCATTGAGTATTTCACTGCCGGGTGCCGAGAGGGCACCCTCCTCAAGCACAAGCTCCTCTGCGAAGAGCCAGTAACCCTGGACGAACTGCTGATCATAGCAGACAAGTACGCCACGGCCGACTCCTCCATGAAGGCAGAGATCCAAGTTAACGCATTGGGCAAGGTGGCCCCTCAAGCTCCTCGCACCCCGGCTGGTGACACCAGCCGGCGACAGCAACCAAACAACAACAAGCGCAATAGCCATGCAGCCGGCTTCCGCGAGCCGGCAGGTGGCAACAGTCGAAGATCAGCGGCCGGAAGGGCAGCCTCCCCCCAAGCGCCAGAAGGGCGGCAAGCCCAACTGGTTGCCCGCCTTCTCGTACGAGCAAACCCTTGATGCACCCTGCAAATTCCACAGCGGCGCGAAGCCGTCCAAACCATACAACTCGGAAGTGCCACTAGCTCACCAGGATTACCAAGGGTGACGGGCTCCGGCCTCCTCCGCCAGCCGGCCCGCCGCCTCCTCCCCCGCACCAGCCAGCGGTTGGGCCTGTCGGCGCCATACAAGATGATTATCCTGAAGAGCATGGGGCCTATGTAGTGTTCACAAGCGTGGCCGACGACAGGCGCAGCAGACGGCAGCAGCAACAAGTGAATGCGGTAGCATTAGAGACCCCCGAGTTCATGCACTGGTCTGAGAAGCCCATCAGCTGGAGCAGAGCCGACCACCCGGAAGTGATGCCTAATCCTGGCTCCTATGCTCTGGTGTTGGATGCCACCTTCACCACCGAGAGGCGAGGTACTCATTTCTCCTGAGTTCTGATAGATGGTGGCAGCAGCATCAACATCCTTTACAAAGATACCATGGAAAAGTTGGGAATCAAGCAGAGACATCTTCAGCCCAGCCGGACTGTTTTCCATGGCATCGTTCCAGGCCTTTCCTGCTCACCAATCGGAAAGACTCAGATAGATTGTCACATCCCTAGCTTCTGGTACTGCCTGGTGTTGAAATGGGGATTGACCAAACCCTAGCATTAGAAAGAATTCAACTAGGTTCAAATAAAAATATTTTCAATGAACCCAAAATGCCTTCCCAAAAATGTTCATCATCTTTGGATTGGTCTTGAACCTCTGCCAAAAATATTGCACATTTTTCTAGGTCAATTGGGGTTCACTTAATTAAATCATATAGTATTTGCGTTTGGGCATTTAAACCCTATAAAAGATATTAAATGCCCAAATAATCACAAACTGAAATGTTTACTGTTGGAAATATTCCAAACAGTGGCCACAGTTAGTTGCATGATTTTTGGAAATGCTCTGGCATTTTTAATAAAGCCAAACACAATTGCAGAAAATAGAAAACAGAAAGAAAATGCAACTAGGAAAGGACTTACCAAGCGCTTACCTGTCCAGCCTAGCCGGCCTGTTACTGTGCGGCCCAGCCCACAGTGTAGTGCCAGTCACCCTCAACCTCCCGCCAGGAGGATGAGAGGCATGTGGCCACCGCACGCAAGCACGCGCCCCCGGCCACCTCCTGCTTCCCGCCGCTACCCCGACGCGCCTGTGGGCGCCACGCAACCTCCCTCGATCCCCTCTCACTTTCCCCTCTCTTCCTGGACCTCCTCCCCTCCTCTATCTCTTGGCCCCAAGCAAGACTGAGAAGCGCCGTCGCCGCCGCTCGTCGCAGTCGTAGCCACCACCGTCATTCCGTTCCACCAGAGTGACCAAATGCTCCGCCTCGACGCCCTCACTCTCTCCATCGAGCTACATGTCGCTGGGAGGCCTGCTTCGCAGTCACTGCCATCGTCTTCAACCACGGCCGACCGAGATCTTCCTCGCCGGTCCACCGTCTGCAGGCCTTCCCCGAGCCCCTCGAGCCTCCTGTCTGAAGCGCTGTGAGCTCCTGCGTCTAACCCCGCCTCTTCCCGAGCTCGATTATGCCCCGTAGCCGTTGCCCCCTTGCCAACCGAATCGCGCTGCCACCTGGCCTCGTCGCCGATGTGGCTCCGGTGACCAATTGGTCATGTGCGTGTGCCCTTTGCGCTCGTAGCAACGCCTAGTGCCTCTCTAGCCTGCTACTTTTCTCGAACGCAAGCCGTAGCGCCAAACCCGCAACCACCCGAGATTCGGCCGCCGCTAAAACTCGTCGCCGGCCACTTTCCGGCCACCCCAGCACCACCTGCCACCACCACTACAAGCGCCGCAACGCCAGGAACCCGTAGAGCCCTTCCGCGCATCGAACCGTCGCCGGAGTAGTGATTCCGGCATGCCTCCGCCGTCTGTTGACGTCGCCGGTGGCTAATCCCCGGCCGTGCCGATGTGGCAGCGTCATTAGCGGCTAATGGCACCACTAATTGAACCCACGCCCACTGACACCGGGGCCCGCACACTAAGCTAACCCCTGACTAATTAAGTTTAATAAAACTAACTCTCTCTTAGTACAGAGACTATGACATGTGTGTCCCAGCGTCAGGTTTGACCTGGGCTGACGTTGTTGACCTGATGACGTCGCACTGACGTCAGGCTGACGCAGTAAATCATTTTCTGGATTAAATTTAATCCAGGAAATTCCAGAAAATGCCCAAAACTTCTAAAATTCATAGAAAATTATCTATAACTCCAAATAAGATAAATTATATATGAAAAATTATCAGAAAAATCCAATCTATCCATCTGTACTGGTTTCATTCATGTTAGAGCAACCTAACCTTGATGTTTAGATGAAACAAGATAATGCATTTATATGAGTTCATATTTTGGGTTTGCATTTGAATCTTTGATTCAAATGAACTCAAACCACCCTGTTCAAAGCTGCATTAGCCAAAACACACTCATTTTGCCATGTCATTGCATGCATCATATTGTTGCATATTGCCATGTAATGATTGTGTTACCGGTGTGATCTTCGTGGTAGGTTCCGCCTCCGAGGATATTCACGAGTATCCAGCTGAAGGGCAATACCCCTCTACCACTCTGTCAGGCAATCAAAACCCCCTTGTTCATTCCGATACAATCCCACACTCTTGCTCCTGCTCTCTTTTACTGCATTAGGACAACAATGTTTCTACTGTTACATGCTGCGGTAGTTGAACCCCTTTCCTCTGCATGACCTATCATTGCCACAGTAAACAGATGAAACCCACTAGCATGAGTAGGAGTTGTTTGAGCCCTGATGTGCCTACTCATTCATGCTTGTTTGTCATGCCTGCTGCTGCTTAGAGTTGAGTCAGGTCTGATTCATCGGGGATGAATTCGAATGTGGTGAACATGTCCTATTATTGAGAGCCAAGTGTGTGAACACAATTTGGTAAAGGTAGCGGTGAGAGGCCATGTAGGAGTACATGGTGGGTTGTCTCATTGCAGCCGTCCTCAAGAACTGAGTTATGTGTTTGTGATCCATGAACAGTTACTACCACGCATTGGAATGCTTAAGTGCCCCTCTCGACTTATTAAGCAACCTGATCTCTGTCCAGGAGTTGCAACTAGTTTCTGGTGTTTGTAGGTAGTGTTAGTAGTCTACCAAGTGGCACCCGGTACACGTGGGCTTGGGACAGACTAGGCACAGTGGCACGGTGTACCGAGTGGCACCCGGATGGTGGTCTTGGGAGCCCTGCTCACATCGTTTGGGGCCATGAGCGACACCCCGGCCGGATCTCCTTGCGGATGGAACCCGAATAGGCGATAAAACTGGACGAGAGACTTGTGTGGTTAGTCAGGTCGTGGCCGACTCCCTTTCCAGGCTTCCGCTTGAAGGTTGCCGAGATACACGATGTGTACATGGTGGTTAGTGGCGAGAGCGTGTGTGAAGAAGTACACCCCAGCAGGGTTAACATCATCTATTCGAATAGCCGTGTCCGCGGTAAAGGACTTCCGGGTTGCTTGTATAGTTCATAGACAAGTGAAAGTGGATACGCTAAAATGCGCAAGATAAGTGTGAGTGCTATGGATGGCGTTATCGTAGGAAGACGGGAGCAGATCCATAGTGGTGTACTGATATGGCGAATATGTGGACTCGTGTGCGCCACCTCAAAGAGTTACTTGTAGTCGTAGTTTAGGATAGCCACCGAGTCAAAGCTGTCTTGCTGCAGTTAAACTCCACCATCCCCTTGTTGATACTGATGCATATGTAGCTAGTTCTGATGTAAGTCTTGCTGGGTACATTTGTACTCACGTTTGCTTAATTTATGTTTTTGCAGAGAGACTTCAGTCTCGCTAGTAGTTCCACGTGGACTTCGACGTTTAGCGTGTAACCCCAGCTACGAGCTTGTACCTTGGGAGGGTCTTGTAGTTAGTGAGGCTTCTCAACCTTTTTCTTTTGTAGTTGTCTGTAATCAGACAAGTTAAGCTTCCGCATGTGCTTGTTGCTTGTATGCTCTGTATGTTGGGTCATCAGACCCATGTTTGTACTATCTGGCTCTTCGGAGCCTAATGAATAAATACTTTGAGTCGTAGAGTTTTGTTGTGATGCCATGTTGTATTTACACATATCGACCATATTGTGTGTATGATTGAAATGCTTGGTATGTGTGGGATCCGACAACCTAGTTGTCTATCATTGGTGGCCTCTCTTATGGGGAAATGTAGTCTAGTGCTTCCACTGAGCCATGGTACTCTGCTACAGCCCGGTTTACCCGAGTCCTGTTAGCCCAGTTGCTACTGCTCCGGAACACTTAGACTGGTCGGCATGTGTCCTTCTTCGATCATGTGTCTGTCCCTACGGGGAAATGTCACGCGGTGTCTTTCGGAGTCCTGCTAGCCTGCTACAGCCCAGATTCCCGGAGTCCTGCTAGCCCAGTTGCTACAGCCCGAATTCACTTGCTGATGACCGACACGTTCGTTGCTGGGTCATGTATGCCTGTCCCCGTAAGTTAGCGCCACTTTGGGTTCACGACCAGTCATGTCGGCCCGGGTTCTCTGTCATATGGATGCTAGCGACACTATCATATACGCGAGCCAAAAGGCGCAAACGGTCCCGGGCCAGGTAAGGTGCCACCCGTGGGAATACCGTGCGTGAGGCCGCAAAGTGATATGTTGCGTTACATGCTAGATCGGTGTGACTTAAGATCAGGGTCCTGACATAGATGTCCTCTTCGGGGACAAAAATCATTTCCGCCGAGAGCCAGTCTGGTTTGAGGTGGTGGACCTTGAGAGCGCCTATCATGCATTGCTTGGCCGACTTGCCTTGGCCAAGTTTATGGCGGTCCCCCACTATGCTTACCTAAAGATAAAGATGACGAGCTCCAAGGGAATCCTGACCATAGCGGGAGACTACAAGAAGTCGTCCGCCTGCGCAGCACAGAGTAGCCGGCTAGCCGAGTCCCTCCTGATCGCGGCTGGGAAGCGGCTCCTTGACCGGGTTGTGGCAATGGCAGGCAAGCAGCCGGAAATGTCACCCAACCCCAAGGAGTCGGAAGCTGAGGGCTCGTTCAAGCCGGCCAAAGAGACAAAGAAGATACCCTTGGACCCGGAGCACCCGGAGAGGCACGCTATCATAGGTGCAAACCTTGACAGCAAATAGGAAGGCGAGCTCGTCGATTTCCTCCGAATCGGGACATCTTTGCATGGTCACCCAAGGACATGCCGGGTGTTCTGACGGAATTCGCCGAGCACAAGCTACACGTCCGGTCTGATGCCAAGCCAGTCAGGCAGCTCTTGCGCCGTCTGTCAGAAGAAAAGAGAAGAGTTGTTGGAGAAGAGATAGCCCAGCTTCTAGCAGCCGGCTTCATTATGGAAGTATTCTTTCCAGAGTGGCTAGCCAACCCGGTCCTAGTGCTGAAGAAGAACAAGCAATGGCGCATGTGTATTGATTATACCAGCCTCAATAAAGCATGCCCCAAAGACCCGTTCGGTTTGCCAAGAATCGACCAAGTGATTGACTCCACAGCCGGATGCGAGCTGCTGAGTTTTTTGGATGCGTATTCAGGATACCACCAGATCAAGCTGAACTCGGCCGACAAGCTGAAGACCGCCTTCATCACGCCATTCGGAGCCTTCCGCTACCTAACCATGACGTTCGGCTTGAGGAATGCCGGTGCCACGTTTCAGCGTTGCATGCAGAAGTGTCTCCTCAAGTAGCTCGACCGAAACGCCCACGTCTATGTGGATGATGTTGTTGTGAAGACAGAGAAGCGTGGAACGCTACTAGAAGACCTCAAGGAGACCTTTGAGAATTTGCGTACCCGGAGAAATGTGTCTTTGGAGTACCAGCCGGCCAGCTTCTTGGCTTTCTGGTCTCAAAGCGCAGCATAGACTGCAACCCTGTGAAGATCAAGGCCATTGAGAGGATGGAAGTGCCCACCCGACTGCTGGACGTGCAAAAATTCACCGGCTGCTTGGCACACATCAGCCGCTTCATCAGTCGGCTGGGCGAGAAGGCTCTTCCCATGTACCAGCTCATGAAGAAGACCACTTTTTTCGAATGGAATGACAAGGCGGATGAAGCTTTTCTCCAGCTCAAGAAGATGTTGACCACTCCGCCTGTACTGGCGGCTCCGACTCCTAAGGAGCCCATGCTCCTATACATCGCCGCTACCAGCCGGGTGGTCAGCACAGTCACAGTGGTGGAACGCAAGGAAGAAGGCAAAGCACTACCCGTCCAGAGGCCTGTGTATTACCTGAGTGAAGTGATGTCCGCCTCCAAGCAAAAATACCCCCACTACCAGAAGATGTGCTACGGCGGCACTTTGTCGCCAAGAAACTGAAGCCATACTTCGAAGAGCACCCAATCACTGTGGTGTACACAGCTCCACTTGCAGAGATCATTGGAAGCCGAGACGCTTCAGGCCGACTGGCCAAATGGGCCATAGATTTGCCCCCCTACACCATCTACTACCAGCCTCGCACCGCCATCAAGTCGCAAGCACTGGCCGACTTCCTCGTCGACTGGGCCGACACCCAGTACCTGCCGCGAGCGCCAGACTCCACCCATTGGCGGATGCACTTTGATGGTTCCAAGATGCGCACCGGTTTGGGAGCCGGCATCGTCCTCACCTCTCCCAAAGGCGACAAGCTCAGATATGTGCTGCAAATCCATTTTGCCGCCTCCAAACAACGTCGCTGAATCCGAAGCACTCATTCACGGGCTCCGGTTTGCCAAGGAACTCGGCATTCGCTGGATCCTATGCTATGGTGATTCCGACTTGGTGGTCCAGCATTCGTCAGGCGACTGGGACGCCAAGGATGCAAATATGGCGAGTTACCGCTTCCTCGTGCAGCAACTCAGTGGATACTTTGAAGGGTGCGAGTTTCTCCATGTGCCAAGGAATGACAATGAGCAAGCAGATGCCTTGGCACGAATCGGCTCCACCCGGCAAGCAATACCAACCGGCGTCGCCCTACAACGCCTCTTCAAGCCGTCCGTCAAGCCATCGCTAGAGTTGGATTCCATCTTTCTGCCGGCTATTCCTGAAGCAGTGGATCCGACTTGAGGACCCCAGCAGCCGGCACGAGGAATTCGGCAGGCGACCCGGGGACTACAGTAGCCGCACCCGGCCCGGGGACTTCAGAACCCAGCCTGGGGACCGCAGTAGTCAGCCAGGGGACTTCATCGACTCAGCAAGCGGCAGTCTTAGCAATCGAAGAAATTGCAGCACCTTCATGGGCCAAGCCCATCCTCAACTTCCTAGTAAACAAAGAGCTGCCGACTGATGAGATCTCGGCCCGGCAAGTGCAACGCCGGGCAGCAGCATACACCATAGTCAACAGAGAGCTTGTAAGGCGTAGTGTCACTGGTGTCTACCAGCGCTGCGTGGAGCCGGAGCAAGGCCAATCAATCCTCAAAGATATTCATCAAGGCGAGTGTGGTCACCACGCGGCTTCAAGAGCACTCGTGGCCAAAGCTTTCCGCCACAGTTTCTTCTGGCCGACTGCTCTAGAAGACGCGAAAGATCTAGTCGAGATATGCAAAGGGTGCCAGAAGTTTCACTCACAGCCACATCAGCCGGCTTCCGCCCTCAAGACTATTCCCATTGCCTGGCCCTTTGCCGTCCGGGGCCTGGACATGGTGGGACCATTCAAGACGGCGTGCGGCAGCATGACTCATATGCTTGTCGTGATGGACAAGTTCACCAAGTGGATAGAAGCAAAGCCAATTAAAAAATTGAATGGTCCGACTGCTGTGACTTTCATCTCCGACATCACCATCTGGTATGGCATACCACACAGCATCATCACCGACAACGGCACAAACTTTGCCAAAGGCGCCTTGGCCTGTTTCTGCGCGACGCAGGGCATCCGACTGGACTTAGCCTCCGTTGCCCACCCGCAGTCAAACGGCCAAGTGGAGCGTGCAAACGGCCTCATCTTGTCCGGCATCAAGCCCCGACTGGTCGAGCCTCTGGAGCGTTCGGCCAGCTGCTGGCTCGATGAGCTGCCGGTCGTCCTCTGGAGCCTGCGCACAACTCCGAACAAGTCAACCAGCTTCACGACTTTCTTCCTTGTCTACGGTGCCGAGGCCGTCATCCCGAAGGACATAGAATTTGACTCCCCTCGAGTCACCATGTACACCGAGGAGGAGGCAGAAGAAGCACGACAAGACGGCGTCGATCTGCTGGAAGAGGGTCGGCTACTGGCACTCAGCCAGTCCACCATCTACCAGCAGATCCTGCGCCGATACTACAACCAGCCAGCCAGCACAAGCTTTCGGCACCTTGGGAAGGCCCCTTCATCATCAGCAAGGTGTTGGGCAATGACTCCTACTACCTGATCGATGCTCAGAAGCCTCGAGCGCACAAAAGAGATGACTCCGGCAAGGAGACGGAGCGACCATGGAATGCAAACCTCCTCCGAAGGTTTTACAGTTGATGCAGTATGTACCACGCCAACTTTTGTATTAAGTACGAAGACTCCGGGTCCCCTGAGAAGAGCTCGGGGACTGCTCTCTTTTATCTATACGGTAAGTATTACGCATGTTATTGTGTTACTTCATTAGTCCGTCTGTCACCGGGTTCGACCAGTCAACCCGGGGACTTGTCGCCTTGTACTATGAAATGCTTCCTGCAGCCGGACAAGTAATGTGTTGCCACTTAAGTTTTCTCCTGCCAGCAGCCGTAGCTTGCAGAGCGACTGTTCGGTCGGCAGGAGTCAAGGCAGAAAGGGTGTCCGCATGAAAATGGCTAAGGACCCAAAGCATACACATAGTCCAAGCCGGCCTCCCGCGTCGCCGACCGGCTGCTGAGCAGCCGGCCGGCCGGTTTCTACTGAACTTGCTAGAAAACTCTAAACCGGCTAAGTACTTGCCTCCCCAAAGTGGCTAAGTACTTGACCCAGCCACAGTCCGCAGAGCGGCTGTTTGGCTGGCAAGACGGCAACCAAGGGAAGGCGGCAAAGGAAAAAAGCCAAAAGAGCAGAAAGCAAGGAAAGATAGAACTCGGCAAATATATTTACATATCAAAAGGCCCTTGGCCAACATCCAACAAGAGTTTGAAATACACCCCACGGGTGGAATTGTGCAAAGTTAACGAAGTTTGTCGAGACTGATAGACAGGTAAAAACAAAGATAAACTGGCGGCCTAGGAAGCAGCAGACGGGTTCGGTGGAGCGGTAGAGTTGGTGGTGTCGGTTGGCGGAGCGGCCGGCTGGTCAGTCTCCGCTTGGCCGCCTTCAGTAGTAGTCGGCTTGCTCGGGCGTGGCTCGTTGCTGGAGGCGCGGTCGAGCTAAGGCTGGCCGTCCGCTCCGACCTCTGGCGCCTCCTCTACACCTTCCTCCTCCTTCTCGTCTTGTTCCTCGCCGCTGGAGTCGATCACCTCGGCCGAGTCCTCGCCGTCTTCTGGGTTCAGCCCGAACCACTCTGGTGGCGCCTCCGCGCCGTTCTCGGCCCACTCCGGGATGAAGATGCTGGTGTTGGTGTACTCGGCAATTGCCGCCGCTCGCTTGACAAGATCATCCTCCACCGCCGCCAGCTCCTCCTGGGCCTCCAGTCGAAACATGGTCAACTGGGCTAGATTTAGCCCAGGGTACCACGCATTGACGAACTCCGAGGCCCAACGTGCTCCAGCCTGGGCCGAGGAGCCCTTCCAGGCCTCAAGACGGCCGGCCGCCACCTCCAGCCAGTCGGCAGTCCGATTGGGAGTGTGCGGTGCCGGCATGTCCGGCCACAGGGCGGCGATCGCCTGGGCGCCGACACGTTGAAGATTCGGGGGGCGTCGGCAGCAATCTTCGCACCTTCCGCCCTCCGCCCTTCGCGATCGGCCTCGATGGACTGATTGGCGCAACGGAGTGACCGGGGAAGAAGTCTGCTCAAACAGAAAGCCAAAAAGCCAAAGTTAGAAACAAGAAACCAGCCTGATCAGAAGACGGCAGCTCGAAGAAAGAGTAAGGAGGGAAGCTCACCGTCAACCATGTCTTCGATCTCGTCGAAGCCGTCAGTCAGCATTGCCTCCTTGTCGGTCCAGGCAGAGCGCTTGATCTCGAAGTCAGCCAGGAGACTGGCCTCCTTGTCCTCCCCCTCCTTCTGGGCTTTCTTGAGAAGCTCCGCCTGCTCCGCTAGTTGCGTGACCAGCCGGTCACGCTCTTCGGTTAGCTTGCTGCATTCCGTCTCCTTGGCCCGAAGCGCGGTGTTGGCGTCACCCAGCTGCTGCTGCAGGGCGCCGTTGGCCTCTGAAAGAGAGGGAAGAAAGAAAAAGGCATCAGCAGCCAGCAGAGAAGAAGTACAGTCGTCGGGGAGATCCGGCCCTACTGCTCAGCAGTCGGCCGGAATCTCGGGGACTACAGCCCGCGGGTGCGCCAGCGCGCCCCCACAGAGAAAGAAAAGAAGTCATCAATATCAACGAAAAGAAGAACAGTCGCCGGGAAGATCCGGCCCGGCTGCTGAGCAGTCGGCCCGAATCTCGGGGACTACAGCCTGCGGGTGCGCCAGCGCGCCCCCGCAGAGAAAGAAGCAAAGACTTACTCCGGCTTTCCGACAAGTCGGCGGTCCGTTGAGTTAGCTCCTGGACCTTGGAGTTGAAGACGGTCGCACGAAGATTGTGATAATCCTGCAATAAAGATATCAGACAACGTTAGTACTCGAAGCTTGCCAGTTTAAAGTTCCGAGCCGCCTGCTCTGCAGCCGGCCCGAAACTTGGGGACTACACCCAGTGGGGGCGCTGACGCGCCCCCACAAAGAAGCATAGAAGTCAAAACAGCAAGAAGTATACCCGGACGGCTGCTCGTGATTCCAAGAACGCATTGTTGCAACGCTTAAGAGCGTCGGCTTCGGCCTGAAGCTTGGCTTGGACGTCCAGGATCGCCGTGTTCAAGGGGCCCGTCCCGCCTCCCCGCACCCACCAAGTGGGTGCGGCGCTGGTCGCCTCGGCGTCCGGAATTGAAGAGCTCGCGGCGGCAGTCTCCTGCGGGCGTGGCGCCGAAGCCGCCTTTGCAAGCCGGCGACGCGTCGGGGTGCGGACCTCAGGAGTTGGGTCCGTCGCCATCTCTTCTCCGGCTGGTGGCGCCGGTGGATCGGCCGGCTGCTTGTCCCGGGCCTCCTCAGAGGGCGGTGGCCGGGGCACGGTTGCGTCCGGCATGCACTACAAAAAAAAAGACACATCCGTGACATTTTGGGCCGAACGAAATTTTTTCTGTCATACATATGACACTTCTATGACGATAATTGTGACAAAACCCGGTATCATCATAGATGTGGTGGGCTCCTACTTCTATGACAAAAAATCATGACAGAAAATGGGCTTTTCGTCCTGGGCGGGCCGGAGACGCAGCTGCATGACATTCTTTGGGCCGTCCATGACGGAAAAAACCGTGGTAGAAGCGAGGGCGAGGAAAATTTCGGGGAGTTCCCGGTTACGGTGGGAGGTCGGGGGCCAAGCGATGCGCGTTTCTCTCGTACACGTACGCGCGTGTGTGCGAGGCGTTGGCTCTAACTGAACCCGAGCGAGGCGTTGGGCTCTAACTGAACCCGAGCGATTGCACTGCAGGCTACGCGTTACTGCACCCGAGCGATTGATCAATGGCTGTTAACTGAACCCGATCGAGCGACTCCTTCGCTACTGCTGCTAAATGAAGCCGATCGATGCTGCCTCAAGGATGAACAGTGAGCGTTGCGCGGGGGGGGGGGGGGGGTTGGATGAACTGTGAGCGGTGGCGTTGCCTCTGGATGAACAGGACCCCGTGGTGTGGTGGAGGGCTGGATGAACAGTAGACGGTGGAGGGGTGCCCGTGGAGGGGTGGTTGAACAGGACCCCGTGGTGTGGAGGGCTGGATGAACAGTAGACGGTGGAGGGGTGGTTGAACAGTAGCCGGTGGAGTATCGCGCGGTGGAGGCTGGATGAACAGGAGCCCGTGGAGGCTGGAGGAGGTCGACTGTGGAGATGAACAGTATCCCGTGGAGTCCCGTTTTGCAGTACGCCACACCCCTCCCGATGAACAGGACCCCCGTTTCGACCGTAGGAGGTCCGTTTCGTCCGTTTTGCGGTACGCCACACCCCTCCCGATCAACAGGACCCCCGTTTCAACCGTAGGAGGTCCGTTTCGTCCGTTTTGCGGTACGCCACACCCCTCCCGATCAACAGGCTCCCGTTTCGACTATAGGAGGTCCGTTTCCTCCGTTTTGCGGTACGCCACACCCCTCCTGATTAACAGGACCCCCGTTTCGACCGTAGGAGGTCTGTTTCCTCCGTTTTGCGGTACGCCACACTCCTCCCGATCAACAGGACCCCTGTTTCGACCGTAGGAGGTCCGTTTCCTCCGTTTTGCGGTACGCCACACCCCTCCCCATGAACACGACGCATTCCGTTGCCTCCCCATGAACACGACGCATTCTGTTGCCTTCCCATGAACACGACGATGACGCTGTTTCTCCGTTCCGCCCAGCCATGTACACGAGCCCTGGCCGTACGTATGCGCGAGTAGGCGTTCGAGACCCCACCCGTATGTACACATACGTGGCCGTATTTTCTTTCTTGCACCCTGGCCGCTGTACGTACGTGTACATGCTACGTGCGCGCCTCTACTACGACACGTACACGCCTCTACTACGACACATGCGCGCCTCTACATCCACCAGTATATATGTACGTACACGTTCGCGACCAGAATGACAACACTACATACGCTTCGACCAGGTGTGTAACATCCCAAATTTTCAATTTGGAATGTTATACATTATATCATCATCGCATAGCATATTTTATTGCATTTTGGCAAATCCTCGATAAATCCTAAGCAACTCAAGGACCCTCGGAGAGAGTTGGCGATTTTCCCGGTTTTTCATATTTGATTTTATCAAATAATAAAACGAGGATTTTTGGTTTTAATTATTTTTCTCTCCGAAAATATTTTATATTAAAAATAAATGTGAGGAGAAGATATGAATTTTCCAAAATAATTGAAATATTGGAGGAAAAATATTAAAATCAAATATTGGATTTTATTCGGATTTTATTTGCAATTTTAATTGCATTAAAAAATTGCACGTTTTCAAAACCGCATTTTTGGGCCAAGAAAATGTTCACATTGTTCTTATTATTTTAATTAGACGGGGAAAATTTGTTTTAACATTTTTGCATTTTTATTTATTTTTCTGCGATTTTTTTAGATTCGGCGAATATTAAAAAAAAAATCCCGCGCCCGACTCGGCCGAGGCCCAGCCGAGCCAGGCCGGCCCATCCCCACGTCGTCTCCCTCCCGAGCACGCCGTCGCGCCGCCCGAGTCCGGCTCGAGCACGCCCCACCGCCGCCTTGCCCCCTCCTCCACGCCACCCCTCCCCCTCCTTAAATACCCCCATGCCCCGCCACCTCTCCCCACCCCGCCGCCCAACCCGCACCCGCCGACGCCGCCTGCAGCGCCCGCGGCGCCGCCGCCGCCGTGCGCCGCGGCCCGCCGCCTCCCGCCGTCGCCCCGCGGCCGTGCGCCGCCGCCCGCCGCCTCCCGCCGTCGCCCCGCAGCCGTGCGCCGCCGCCCGCCGCCTCCCGCCGTCGCCCCGCA
Organism: Triticum aestivum; assembly: GCF_018294505.1. Lineage (NCBI taxonomy): Eukaryota > Viridiplantae > Streptophyta > Magnoliopsida > Poales > Poaceae > Triticum > Triticum aestivum. Next base: position 54,620,895 of record NC_057814.1, on the reverse strand, counting down.
GCCGTGCGCCGCCGCCCGCCGCCTCTCGCCGCCGTCCGCCGCCTCCCGTCGTCGCCCCGCCGCCGCCCGAGTCTCGCCCGAGCCCAGCCGCCCCGCCGGAGCCCCGCCGGAGCCGCCCGCCGAGGTAGCCGAAGCCGCCGCCGCCGAGTCCGGTTTTAAAAAAAAACCGATTCGGTTTATTTTTTTCTAAACCCTAGTTTTTTTATAGATCGGTTTATTTTTTTGGTTTTATTACTTAGTGAACGTTCACCGACCCATTCGTTTTAACGAACGTGTTTGTCGGATTGTCGTTGTTAACGAACGTTCGTTCGTTTAACTGTTCGTCAGTTTTCCTTTTTCATCGGATTTTCCGCGATTATTCCAGATCGCGATTTCTGATCAGATCTTCGTTTTCGTTTAACTTTTCGCTCGTTTATCGAAATCAGGCGATTCAAGTGCCTAGAGTTTCGTCTCGAAATTCTCATTCCGTTTAACCCACTCAAACAAGTTTTTGCTACTGTAATATTTGACCTAGATCCAGATTAGTAAATGAAGCTTGTTTCTTCCGCCGTTTGACTTTTGTTGCTTCGTTTGAGTTGAATCTTTTTGCAAACCGGAGTTCTTAAGTTGAACTTTCTGGTTGGATCTTTCATTTGAGTTTTACTTGTTCATTATATGAGTACTTATTGATTGCTTGTTTGTTTGCGATAGAGTACCCGGAGTGCGCCGCTTGTTACTTCGATTCTCTAGGTTTCACGGATCATCAGCAAGGCAAGTAACACTTCGATCATACTCTTCCATACCCAGTTTTTATTGCATTAGATCAACCCTCAAACATTGCATGGTTAGGATCTAATTAAATTGTGGGTATTGGGAAGTAGTTGAGGTAGTACTTATTACCGATTTTGTTATCAAACCCTTGGGAGTTACTTCTACGTTGCTTATATCGCTATGCTATGCTTGTAGACGTGGATTGGGTTTGAGAGATATTCACGACAGATGTGAGATTGTTAACTAATGGTTTACTTAAGGTGGCAACTAAAACTCACATCTGGGTGGATTGAGGCACCTGGAGAACCCAGTGCTGCCTGTATTTTTGGATATCCCGGAGTACCCGTGTGATCATCCTATGGACCGCCACCCAGGCTCAAAGGGATCATGAGATTATTCATGCTAGAAACTTCCGTGTGCAGCCACAAGCTATTATGGGCTCTAGCATAGTTGATTAAGTTGTGTGAGCTCTTGAAGAGGTAGACTAGCAGATGTAGGGGATGTAGGTGGTACGGTCTACCCAGAGTAGAGAGTTTACGCTTCTGAAAGACTGTGTCTCGGTCATCCGTTTCTCAAACATCATGTAGTGCGAGAATCAAGCGGAGGCGATCGAGTCTTGTGGGGAAAAGTCACAAACCTCTGCAGAGTGTACAAACTAATCATGGTTAGCCGTGTCCCCGGTTATGGACAACTTGAGTATCTAGTACTTGGATTATCATGTGAATCTCATCATCATGTTACTTTAATTAATTTTGTTGGGTTAGTGATGATACTTAATTGGGATTGAGTTGGAGGTACCTTCTCAATGTTTCACAACCACCATGATAGTTAAATAAAATTTATTCCTTTGCAGTAGGGAAAAATTGGCTTTTCGCAAAACTGTAACCATAGAGCTTTCCACCAGCCATATATGCATGTAGTATAGCATTACTATGTTCATCATTCTCTATGTGTTACATTGCCAGCATATTCCATGTGCTGACCCATTTTCGGGCTGCAACGTTTCATGTTGCAGACTTTTCAGACGACGAGTAAGGTGCCTTAGGTCGTGGTCTTATACTCAGTGATGCCGTTGGAGTTGATGGACTCACTTATCTTCGAAGCCTTCCGCTGTTATCGTATTTAGATGGCCTTAAGCCATATTTATCATACTTATTCTCTCTTGAGATATTCGTTGTAATAAGTGTGTGATTGCTACTCTGTTATAAATCCTCCATTTGTACTGTGCGTGTCAGCATTACTGATCCAGGGATGACACTGGTGCACAGCAGCACAGACTGTTTGAGGTCTGGTCGCTACAAAGGTGGTATCAGAGCACACGCTGACTGTAGGACACGACCACTAAGCTTAAACCCTAGAACACTTCTCTCTTCTCATTTCTGACTCCTCTCCACTTTCTACTTTTTTAGGAATGGCGGATGCAAGGAGCAAGTTCATGCAACCAGATGAAGATACGCCTTTTGGACGACACTTGAAGGAAGTCACTAAGTACTTGAACATTGGAATACCAAGCATCACCGGAACCTACAACGCCACATTACCTGAAGAGGAGAGCTGGAAGATTCAAGTTCAAGTTCCAGGAAGGACGTTTGCGCCAGTCACTGAGCCTATAAAATTGGCTTTTGAAGCACCAACCTGGAGTTTAGGGAAGAGCATGGCAGCCCACATCTCTATGGGACGCATTGGAGAAGTCTACCACAGGGAGCTTAAGGATACTATTTATCAGATTTGTGGACGCCGAGACGAGCAATGGGAGATGATTAGGACCAAGAAGGATGGATCAATTGCAGCTTTCATCCAGGAGCAAAACCAACACATTCGTCGCTAGGAGAACCAGATGTGCTCAGACAAGAAAGATCTGAAGAAGGCATTGACGAAGATCAAGGAGCTGGAGGAAGAACTCAAGGCTACAGGCGAGGATTATTTGGAGGAAATCGTCGCACTAGTAGGGAAAAATGACGACCTGGAGAAGAAGATTGGAATATTCATGGGAAATCCAATGCCAAAAGCAGAAGATGATGAATGCGCTTGCCCGGATAACTACATCATCATCGACGACACCGACTCGGACCCCAGTGAAGACGACTTTGTTCATGAAGCTGGAGCAGATATCATGGAGTCTTCGACTGATCAGAATTTCTAGTAGACCACCATATCAGTAGTAGTTTTCCCCCATTTATATAGTATAGTTCAAGCACTTTTGTAATGCTAGTTAGATCGATTGTATGCCTTGTGTGAATTGATTGAGTGATATTGATTGTGTTTGTCTCATGAGCATATGGGTAGTGTTTTCTCTCTAGACCTCATTCTATTCTAAACTCTCATCTTTTCTAACCTACCAGATGCCTCCGAGACGCGACACCGGATTTGTTTTCCCACCGGAGATCACCCAGTTGATTCAGCAACAGAATGCCCTGATGCAAGTGTTAGTACAGAACCAAGGCAACAACAACAACAACCCACCACCACCACCTGTTGATCACTTAGCCCGTTTCTTGAGGCTAAATCCGCCGGTGTTTTCCAGCAGCACCGAGCCGATTGTTGGAGATGATTGGCTCCGCAAAGTTGGAAGGGAGTTGACCACTGCAGGATGCACAGATGCGGAAAGAGTGCGTTTTGACACTGTCACTGTCACATGGACCCGCAGCATCATGGTGGGAGAATTACACAGCCACACATCCTATTGACACTGTCACATGGGACCAGTTTCAGCAAGCTTTCCGTACAGCCCATGTTTCAGCAGGAGCTATGGCTATGAAGAAGCGTGAGTTTCGCAACCTACGCCAAGGAGGACGCACCGTAGGCCAGTATGTGGAGGATTTCAGTAAGTTAGCATGTTATGCACCAGATGACGTTGCTACAGATGGAGCCAAGCAGGAGAAGTTCCTCGAAGGATTGAATGATGAGCTGAGCATGTAGCTAATGGTAGCAACCTTCAACAACTACCAGGAGTTGGTAGATAGAGCGCTCATGATTGAAGGGAAGCAGCAGCAGATTGAAAACCGTAAGAGGAAGTACGGACAAGGGAAGTAAAACTCTGGAGCTCAGCAGAAGCCACGTTTTGCCCCGAAATCAGGAGGACAGTTTCAGCATACCCATGGAGGAGGTAGTTCGCACAACCATAGTGGACCCAAGAATGGTAATGGGAATGGAGGAAGCAACAGGCAGAACCGTAATACCCCATCTACCCCGGCCAAGAGGGATCTAAGTCACATTACTTGTTTCAAGTGCCAAAAGACTGGAAATTATGCAACTGATTGTCCTGAAGCCCAGAATGGAAATGGCAATGGAAGCTCTGGGAAGAAGCCGAACCCTTTCAGCAAAGGACAAGTGAACCACGTGAGCGTGGAAGAGGTTGAAGCACAGCCTGATGCAGTAATAGGTAAGTTTATGGTTAAGTCATTTACTGCACTCGTTCTTTTTTATACTGGTGCATCGCATTCATACATATCAAGGGGATTTGTGGATAAGTATAAACTGCCAACCCAAGCCCTTAGGTCACCCATGTTAGTAACCTCGCCAGGAGCAGAGTATACGGCTAGTTTATGGTGTGAACGGTTACCATTAAGGATTGGTAACTACCTGTTTCCCTCAGACCTAATAATATTGGAATCGCAAGGATTGGATGTGATATTAGGCATGGATTGGTTATCAAAGTATGAAGGGAACATTGAGTGCGCCAGTAAGTTGATTTTGCTTACCACCCCAGAAGGAAGAAGGATTAAGTATGTATCCCGGCATGTGCCGAAGAGGACTTAGGTGAATTCCTTATCAGGAGTTGTACAGGAGGAAGTACCAGTGGTGAAGGATTACCCGGATGTATTTCCAGAAGAGTTGCCAGGCATGCCACAGGATAGAGACATTGAGTTCTTGATTGAACTTTTGCCAGGCACAGGGCCAATATCTAAGAGACCGTACAGGATGCCCGCAAAAGATTTGGAGGAGATTAAGAAGCAGATTAAGGAGTTATTGGATAAAGGCTATATTCGCCCAAGTTCGTCACCTTGGGGATCACCAGTACTTCTAGTGGAGAAGAAAGATGGATCGTTGAGGATGGTTGTTGATTACCGTGGATTGAATGAAGTGACCATCAAAAACAAGTACCCACTGCCGATGATCAATGATTTGTTTGACCGCTTACAAGGAGCTAAGGTATTTTCCAAGATCGATCTACGATCAGGATACCATCAGTTAAAGATTCGAGAGCAGGATATACCTAAGACGGCTTTTACCACCAGATATGGGCTATATGAGTATACCGTTATGTCATTTGGTCTGACTAACGCACCTGCCTATTTCATGAACCTGATGAACAAAGTGTTTATGGAGTTTTTGGATAAGTTCGTCGTGGTGTTCATTGACGATATTTTAGTCTACTCCAAGAATGAAGAAGAGCATAAGGAGCATTTGCGTTTGGTACTTGAGAAGCTCAGAGAACATCAGTTATACGCCAAGTTCAGCAAATGTGAATTTTGGCTGAAGGAAGTTTGATTCCTCGGACATGTTATATCCGGAGAAGGAATAGTAGTAGACCCCACCAAAGTTGACACAGTAACAAGTTGGGAATCACCCACGTCAGTTGGAGAGATCCGGAGTTTTCTTGGACTCGCAGGATACTACCGGAGGTTTATTGAGAATTTCTCAAAGATTGCAAAACCCATGACTGAGCTATTGAAGAAGGACACCAAGTTCAATTGGACTGACGAATGAGAAGCTAGTTTCCAAGAGTTGAAGAAACGATTGGTTACATCACCAGTGTTGATTCTGCCAGATCAACGCAAGGATTATGAAGTATATTGCGACGCTTCTCGTCGAGGACTTGGAGCAGTGCTTATGCAGGAAGGAAGAGTTGTGTCATATGCTTCACGACAACTTAAACCCCATGAGAAGAATTATGCCACGCATGATTTGGAATTAGCCGCCGTAGTGCATGCGTTGAAGTCATGGAGACATTTTCTCATCAGAAACCATTGTGAGGTTTACACGGATCACTAGAGTTTGAAGTACATTTTCACGCAGAAGGATTTGAATCTCAGGCAGAGGAGATGGTTGGAGCTTATTAAGGACTATGATATGAGATTGCATTATCACCCAGGGAAGGCTAACGTAGTAGCAGATGCGTTGAGCCGCAAGAGCCATGTCAACACACTCATGACAGGAGAGTTACCCCAGGAGTTAGCCGAGGATCTTCGCGAGCTATGTTTGGAGATAGTACCGAGGGCTATTTAGCAACGTTGGAGATTTAGTCTACCTTTATGGAAAATATCAGAGAAGCTCAGAAGACAGACAAGGAGATTGATGAGATAAAGGAAAAGATGAGCAAAGGAAAAGCCAAGGGATTTCGTGAGGATGAGCACGATACCTTATGGTTTGAGGACCGCGTTTATGTGCCCAATGATCCGGAGATCAGGAAGTTGATCTTGCAAGAGGCCCATGATTCACCGTATTCGATTCACCCAGGAAATACCAAGATGTATTTGGATTTGAAGGATACTTTCTGGTGGACCGGAATGAAGAAGGATATTGCGGAGTATGTAGCAGTTTGTGATGTATTTCAGAGAGTGAAGGCAGAACATCAGAAGCCAGCGGGATTGCTACAACCATTGTCGATACCCGAATGGAAGTGGGATAAACTAGGCATGGATTTTATCACGGGATTGCCCAGGACTCGTTCAGGCTATGACTCAATATGGGTTGTAGTCGACCGTTTGACGAAAGTAGCTCATTTCATCCCAGTGAAGACCACTTACACCAGTGCTAAGTTGGCAAAGATATACATGACCAGAATCGTATGTTTGCATGGAGTTCCGAGGACCAATGTATCAGATAGAGGAACCCAGTTTACCTCGAAGTTTTGGAATTAGTTACATGAAACCTTGGGAACCAGGCTAGAATTCAGTACAGCCTTTCACCCACAGACAGATGGACAGACCGAGAGAGTCAATCAGATTTTGGAAGACATGTTAAGAGCTTGTGCGCTAGATTATGGATCTAGTTGGGACGACAATTTGCCGTATGCAGAGTTTTCATACAACAACAGTTATCAAACCAGTTTGAAGATGGCCCCTTTCGAAGCTTTGTACGGAAGGAGGTGTAGAACACCATTGCTATGGGACGAAGTTGGAGACCGTCAGTTGTTTGGACCAGATTTGGTTAAGGAGTCTGAACAGAAAGTGAGGTTGATTCGCGATAGGCTCAAGGTAGCCCAGTCCAGGAAGAAGAGTTATGCGGATTCTAAACGTAAGGAGACAGTTCACGAAGTCGGAGACAGAGTTTATCTTTGAGTATCACCACTTCGAGGAGTGAAGCGCTTTGGAGTTAAGGGAAAGTTAGCGCCTCGTTTTGTAGGACCATACAGAGTTTTGGAACGTATGGGAGAAGTTGCCTACAAGCTGGAATGGCCTGAAGGATTGTCAGGAGTTCATGATGTATTTCACGTTTCCCAGTTGAAGAAGTGCCACGCAGAGATGGCTGAGATACCACTGAGAGATACAGTGCCACTGGAAGCGATTCAGCTGGAAAGTGATTTGACCTATGAGGAGAAACCAGTTAAGATTCTTGAGTATGCCAGCCGAGTCACCCGCAGTAAGGTTATCAAGTTTTGCAAAGTCCAGTGGAGTCACCATACGGAAGATGAAGCCACCTGGGAGCGAGAGGAAGATCTACGGAAGAACCACTCTCACCTATTTTCTAGCCAACCCGAATCTCGAGGGCGAGATTCATCTTAAGGGGGTAGGTTTGTAACATCCAAATTTTCAATTTGGAATGTTATACATTAGATCATCATCGCATAGCATATTTTATTGCATTTTGGCAAATCCTCGATAAATCTTAAGCAACTCAAGGACCCTCGGAGAGAGTTGGGGATTTTCCCGGTTTTTCATATTTGATTTTATCAAATAATAAAACGAGGATTTTTGGTTTTAATTATTTTCTCTCCGAAAATATTTTATATTAAAAATAAATGAGAGGAGAAAATATGACTTCTCCAAAATAATTGAAATATTGGAGGAAAAAATATTAAAATCAAATATTGGATTTTATTCGGATTTTATTTGCAATTTTAATTGCATTAAAAAATTGGACGTTTTCAAAACTGCATTTTTGGGCCAAGAAAATGTTCACCTTGTTCTAATTATTTTAATTAGACGGGGAAAATTTGTTTTAACATTTTTTAATTTTTATTTATTTCTCTGCGATTGTTTTAGATTCGGCGAATATTTAAAAAAAAATCCCGCGCCCGACTGGGCCGAGGCCCAGCCGAGGCAGGCCGGCCCATCCCCGCGTCGTCTCCCTCCCGAGCACGCCCCGCCGCCGCCTTGCCCCCTCGTCCACGCCACCCCTCCCCCTCCTTAAATACCCCCTGCCCCGCCACCTCTCCCCACCCCGCCGCCCAACCCGCACCCGCCGACGCCGCATGCAGCGCCCGCGCCGCCGCCGCAGCCGCCACCTCCCCGCCGCCGTGCGCCGCCGCCCGCGGCCTCCCGCCGCCGCCCGAGTCTCGCCCGAGCCCCGCCGCCCCGCCGGAGCCCCGCCGGAGCTGCCCGCCGAGGTAGCCGAAGCCGCCGCCGCCGAGTCCGGTTTAAAAAAAAACCGATTCAGTTTATTTTTTTCTAAACCCTAGTTTTTTTATAGATCGGTTTATTTTTTATCGGTTTTATTACTAAGTGAACGTTCACCGACCCGTTCGTTTTAACGAACGTGTTCGTCGGATTGTCGCTGTTAACGAACGTTCGTTCGTTTAACAGTTCGTTAGTTTTTCTTTTTTGTCGGATTTTCCACGATTATTCCAGATCGCGATTTCTGATCAGATCTTCGTTTTCGTTTAACTTTTCGCTCGTTTATCGGAATCAGGCGATTCAAGCGCCTAGAGTTTCGTCTCGAAATTCTCTTTACGTTTAACTCACTCAAACAAGCTTTTGCTACTGTAAAATTTGACCTAGATCCAGATTAGTAAACGAAGTTTGTTTCTTTCGCCGTTTGACTTTCGTTGCTTCGTTTGAGTTGAATCTTTTTGCAAACCGGAGTTCTTAAGTTGAACTTTCTGGTTGGATCTTTTATTTGAGTTTTACTTGTTCATTAGATGAGTACTTATTGATTGCTTGTTTGTTTGCGATAGAGTACCCGGAGTGCGCCGCTTGTTACTTCGATTCTCTAGGTTTCACGGATCATCAGCAAGGCAAGTAACACTTTGATCATACTCTTCCATACCCAGTTTTTATTGCATTAGATCAACCCTTAAACATTGCATGGTTAGGATCTAATTAAATTATGGGTATTGGGAAGTAGTTGAGGTAGTACCTATTACCTGTTTTGTTATCAAACCCTTGGGAGTTACTTCTACGTTCCTTATATCGCTATGCTATGCTTGTAGACGTGGATTGGGTTTGAGAGATATTCACGACAGATGTGAGATTATTAACTAATGGTTTACGTAAGGTGGCAACTAAAACTCACATCTAGGTGGATTGAGGATCCTGGAGAACCCAGTGCTGCCTGTATTTTTGGATATCCCGGAGTACCCGTGTGATCATCCTATGGACCGCCACCCAGGCTCAAAGGGATCATGAGATTATTCATGCTAGAAACTTCCGTGTGCAGCCACAAGCTATTATGGGCTCTAGCATAGTTGATTAAGTTGTGTGAGCTCTTGAAGAGGTAGACTAGCAGATGTAGGGGATGTAGGTGGTACGGTCTACCCAGAGTAGAGAGTTTACGCTTCTGAAAGACCGTGTCTCGGTCATCCGTTTCTCAAACATCATGTAGTGCGAGAATCAAGCGGAGGCGATCGAGTCTTGTGGGGAAAAGTGCACAAACCTCTGCAGAGTGTACAAACTAATCATGGTTAGCCGTGTCCCCGGTTATGGACAACTTGAGTATCTAGTACTTGGATTATCATGTGAATCTCATCATCATGTTACTTTAATTAATTTTGTTGGGTTAATGATGATACTTAATTGGGATTGAGTTGGAGGTACCTTCTGAATGTTTCACAACCACCATGATAGTTAAATAAAATTTATTCCTTTGTAGTAGGGAAAAATTGGCTTTTCGCAAAACTGTAACCATAGAGCTTTCCACCAGCCATATATGCATGTAGTATAGCATTACTATGTTCATCATTCTCTATGTGTTACATTGCCAGCATATTCCATGTGCTGACCCGTTTTCGGACTGCAACGTTTCATGTAGCAGACTTTTCAGACGACGAGTAAGGTGCCTTAGGTCGTGGTCTTATACTCAGTGATGCCGTTGGAGTTGATGGACTCACTTATCTTCGAAGCCTTCCGCTGTTATCGTATTTAGGTGGCCTTAAGGCATATTTATCATACTTATTCTCTCTTGAGATATTCGTTGTAATAAGTGTGTGATTGCTACTCTGTTATAAATTCTCCATTTGTACTGTGGGTGTCAGCATTACTGATCCAGGGATGACACTGGTGCACAGCAGCACAGACTGTTTGAGGTCTGGTCGCTACAAGGTGGGTCCCGACTGTCAGGCACTTCCTTGCCTGCGAAGATGTAGCTGGTGGGTACCAGCAGTCAGGGGGGCGAATTGTTTTTTTTTGCCCGGACGCACTTCCTTGCATGCAAAGATGTAGCTGGTGGGTCCCAGCAGTCAGGGGCAAACGTTTTTTCGTGAAATACGGTGGCTCGTCCGGTGGGTCCCCGCTGTCAGGTGGAGGAATAATTATTTTGCACGTAATAAGGAGGCACTTCCTTGCTGCGGCCGTGGACCCAGCTGTCAGCCTCTCCACGGACAGTCCACGTCCGATGGAAGCCGTTCCTTGACCACGTTGACCACGCGGCGCCGAGGGCACCTGGGCGGTGGACGACGGCGAGGCCTAGGAAGGGGACGATGCGGAGCCGGGGAAGACGCGGCAGTGGATGCCCACGCGTAGAGGAGTACGAGGGTTCACTGGTTCACTGCGCTGTGAGGCTGCCGTCGTCGCAGAATAACAGGGGGTGTGGGTGAGTAGAGGGATGGCCTGGCCAGCGGTGGGAGTAGTAGGGGGCGGTGAGGCCTCCGCCGCATCGCAGCCGGCCACGGGAGGCAGGAGCACGAGGCACGACCGGCGCTGGTTTGGGCGGCTGGAGCAAGAAGACCAGAGGTTGAAGAAGCACTACGGCCGTTGGATGGACATCGTACGGTCACTGGAGCTAGAATCGTGCATATTGACTAAGTTGACAAAGCCCTCCGTCCCCGTCAACTTAGTAGGACCACTAGTCAGCCTGCCACTATACTGGGTCCCAGCTAACAGGGGGAGTATTCTTTTTTTGTGCATAATAAGGAGGCACTTCCTTGCCTGCGAAGATATAGCTGGTGGGTCCGAGCTGTCAGCGGCGGTAACGTTTTTTTCACGAAATACAGAGGCCCTTTCGGTGGGTCCCTGATGTTAGGTGGAGGAATCATTATTTTGCGCGTAATAAGGAGGCATTTCCTTGCGTGCGGCCGTGGACCCAGCTGTCGGCCTCTCCACGTACAGTCCACTTCAGATGCATGTCGGTTGTTGACCATGTTGACCAGGCCGCGCCGAGAGCACCAGGGCGGTGGACGACGGCGAGGCCTAGGAAGGGAACGACACGGAGGCAGGGAAGACTCGGCAGTTGTTTCCCACGCGGAGGGGAGTACGACTGTACGAGGGTTTACTGGTTCGTCTGCCGTCGCCGGAGAATAACAGCAGGTGTGGGTGAGTAGAGGGATGGCTAGGCCAGCGATGGGAGTACGGTGGGGCGGTGAGGCCTGCGCGGCAGCAGAGCCGGCCGCGGGGAGGAGGGAGCAGGCAGTCCCGCCGGCGCTTGTTTGAGCGGCTGGAGCAGGAAGAGCAGAGATTGAAGAAGCACGACGGCCGTTGGATGGCCATCCAACAGTCACTGCTTGTGCGTCAACCTTTTTTTAGGAAAGCCTCAAATCTGTGGAAAACAGCATACAGCCCATCTGCCATTATTTCTAATAATTTACAGCCCATTTGCTAATTATTAAGGTTTTTTGGAGCCCATATTCTTTTTGTTAGCATTACAGCCCATATTGTGGCCACGGTTAAAAAATTATACGAAATTTTGCATATTTCGGTGCGGTCCGAACTGTTTTTAATCCCGAAATTTCGACTCACATTCAAACTGATTTTAAAAATAAATGTATATCAATATAAAATCCAACAAATTCTCCATGCATAAAAATTAATGTAATTTAAAATCTCGAAATGAAAAAAAAGATATTTGAAACTAATTGCCGGTTTGATGTGTTTTAAAAATGTACAACCCATTTCTCATTACTGATGGGCCATTTTCTCGGCCAGCCGAATGAAAGCTCTCCTCGTCTTGAAAGATTTGCAGCCCAACAGGCCTGACAAAGCGACTTACTTGGCAAATCACAAAAAAACTGGGCTGTGGCCGTGGACCCAGCTGTCAGCCTCTCCACGTACAGTACTCTTCCGATGGAAGTCGTTCCTTGACCACGTTGACCACGCCGCGCGGAGAGCACCACGGCGGTGGACGACGGCGAGGCCTAGGAAGGGGACGACGCGGAGCCGGGGAAGACGCGGCAGTGGAAGCCCGCGCGGAGAGGAGTACGAGGGTTCACTGGTTCGGCTGCGGTGTGAGGCTGCCGTCGCCGCAGGGCCTGGCCAGCGGTGGGAATAGTAGGGGGCGGTGAGGCCTCCGCGGCAGCACAGCCGGCCACGGGAGGCAGGAGCATGCGGCACGACCGGCGCTGCTTTGGGCGGCTGGAGCAAGAAGACCAGAGGTTGAAGAAGCACTACGGCCGTTGGATGGACATCGTACGGTCACTGGAGCTAGAATCGTTCATATTGACTAAGTTGACAAAGCCCTTCGTCCCCGTCAACTTAGTAGGCCCACAAGTCAGCCTCCCACCAAGGTGGGTCCCAGCTAGCCGGGGGAGTATTCATTTTTTTGTGCGTAATAAGGAGGCACTTCCGGTGGGTCCGAGCTGACAGCGGGGGGAACGTTTTTTTCGCGAAATACGGTGGCCCGTCAGGTGGGTCCCAGCAGTCAGGGGGCAAACATTTTTTTCGCAAAATACGGTGGCCCGTCCAGTGGGTCCCTGCTGTCAGTTGGAGGAATCATTATTTTCCGCGTAATAAGGAGGCACTTACTTGCTGCGGCCGTGGACCCAGCTGAGACTCTCCACGTACAGTATACTTCCGATGGAAGTCGTTCCTTGACCACGTTGACCTCGCCGCGTTCCGTTGCATGCATGCGTCCATGGGCGTGGTGCGTCCCCACTGTCAGCCTCTCACGTACAGTCATCTTCCGATGACTCTCGGTTGTTGACCACGTTGACCACACCGTGCCGAGCGCACCCAGACTGGAACGACCCGGAGATGGGGAAGACGGGGCAGTGGAGTCGCAGATGGAGAGGAGTGGGAAACTTCACTGGTTCGGGTGCGCGGCAGCACAGCCGCGGTGCCGCCCACGGGAGACAGGAGCAAGAACAGAGGTTGAAGAAGGAGCACGGCTGTTGGATTAACATCCAACGGTCCAGCTGCTAGAATCATTTGTTGATTAAGTTGACAAAGCCGTGCGTACACGTCCGCTTAGTAGGCCCACAAGTCAGTCACCAAATCTGACGGGTCCCAGCTGTCAACGGGATGAATAATTTTTTTCGCAAAACAAGGAGGCACTTCCTTCCGTGCGAAGATACAGCCGGTGGGTCCCAGCTGTCAGGTGGAGAAATAATTTTTTTCGCAAAACAAGGAGGTCCCTCCTGTAGCTGGTTCGAATCCAAACCTAGACTATGACTATATATGGTGCTATGCTACTCTGCAAGTAATGAAACTGACATATCCAACGTTCGCTTCTCCTCTTCTCTACTTACTCTGCCTAGCATCAGAAGCTCTGGCCGCAGCAACCATGTCCGCTGGCTGCTCGTCCACCTGCTCTTCAGCAGGCAACAACCAGATATGCGCCAAGTCGCCACCCGTACCATCGCCTGTGGGTCTCATCACACCCCCGCCGGCACGCGCACCGCAGCCGATTGCTCATCGCAACCCGCTGCCGTTGGTGTGGTGCCACTGCTGCAAATCACGCAGAGTCATCCGTCGCGTCTCAACCACAATCCGCAACCCTGGCCGAGTCTTCTACAAATGCCCGAATCATGGGGTAATAATATGTTTAAGTGTTGTTCTGCTGCTTTCAGTTGCTGATTTTTTTAATAGTTTGGTTGATGATCTTCCAATTTGATTCGTGCAGAAAAGGGAAGATTCGTGTGATTTGTATTTCTGGGAAGTTGCTGATGTGGGGGAATGCAACTACGCTGATTATTTGGTTAGCCGAGGAATCCCAATACCAGCAGGTTGGGGTGTTGGACAAGTAACTGAAGGAACGGCAGAAGAGGAAGATGCAGAGCAGAAGGTTAAAGATGCAGTTCCTCTGATCATGGCCAAGCAACAGCTGCTGAACGGCCTTGACAGCAATGAGGAGATGAAAGAGCTTGTGAAGATAATGGGCAAAATCGATGTGCTCTGTAGGATGATTGTCTCTTTATTTGCAGTGTATGTAGCACTCGTGATGTATTCAGTGGCTACGACATGAGCACTTTGCTGAAACTAGTAATGAATGAAACCTGTGTAGCAGGCTGGGCGTAGTGTTGTGAACATCTAATGATTTCTATTAACGGAAATCAGGGGGTATCCCCTTTTGCTCATATAAATAAATAAATAGCAGAGGCCCTGTCGGGTCAGCTTTGTTCTCATTCGAAGACGTCGAGCAAATTGCAGTCCAACAGCAAACTATGTCATCAAATTCAAGTTTCACAGCCAAATATGAGTACAACTAAACAACAATGTCATCATGTTTTAGTTGTCATACAATCACCAAACACAAATCAGCATACATAACAAGTGATGTTCTCACAGCAAAATACTAAACAACATGTTCATCAGGTTTCAGTTGTCATAGCAAACACAATTTCACATAGTAGATAAAAAACGTCTTCTGACAGGCAAATACGACAAAAGCAATGTAATCATCATCCGCAGCAGCAGCGTCAACATCTTCGCCATGTGTATCAGTCTGAATCGTAATTCCCCACGGTGTCATCTTCTTCTTCGTCCTCAACGTCCTCGAACGTTGGCTTCTTCTTGATCAACTCTTGTATGTCCACAGCACGACAGGCAATCTTTTCGCCGGCGTCATTGACGTGATGGTTCTCAAAGATATTAGGAACATCTGTGTTATCTTGTACATCAGGAGCAGTGTAAGCATCATCTTGTTGTGCAACTTCATTAAACGAATTCCTCTGCTCAAACCTTTGCAATACTCTCCAGTCATCGCTACGTGCAAATGTGTCTTCCAAGAAAAATATCTGTGTTGCTTGATTTGCCAAAATAAAAGGCTCGTTGGTCTGGTACGCCGCCTTGACATTGATGGATTTGAAATAATCATCAGCTCTGGGTTTTGCGATCCTGGAAAACAGGTTATACCAACGACAGCACAACAGAACCACACACCGATGATCCTCGAAACTGGAGATATACTGCAACTGAACAATGTCTGTTATGTTAGCATACATTTCAGTTGTCTCTTTGTCATACGTATCCGTGCTCATGATGGCACTGTTTTGTGTCTTCCTGCCTTCGTCTCGTGCAAGGGTGTTGTAGCGCACATCTCCAACAACGCAAGATTCATAATGTCTTACCCGAGTATCAGGACCCATTGCTAGTGAGTAAAGGGCATCATCAACTGCCTGCCCATCCTCCCGCATCTTCTTAACCTATGGTTAGAAAATAGACAAGCTGATCATCTTATGTACTCAATATATTAAAAAAACTGACAGTGCACTTCAAAAGCTTACATGGTTCTTGAACCATTTCGCAAATCCTGCCATAACCAGTTTGTCAATGTTTCTTGGATTTTGCGGCAGTAACTCCTCTTTGTAGATGCTGCACAACATAGTGATCGCGTCAAACATCTAAATATATAAGAATGTGCTGCAAGTTTAGTAGATTACGATGTATAAGCTGCAGTACTGCACTTACTTGATATAAGGTAGTATCTCAGGACAGTTATTCAACACATACCAAACCATTTTGTCCAAATCTTTAGGTTTGTCCTCTTGTCGACTCTTCCCTGTAACTCGAACAGAATAATCGAAAACATTGAGCCCGGGATTGTCTTCACCCACCTCTTTGCTAAGCTGATCAGCTGTTTCAATGTATTTTGAGCAGAATGTCAACGCTTCTGTAGCAATGTAGGCCTCTGCAATGGAACCCTCGGGTCTAGCTCTGTTCCTAACATAGCCCTTGAAAGTGCCTAGCCGCCTTTCAATAGGGTACATCCAGCCATACTGTACTGGACCTCTAAGTAGTGCCTCATCAGGTAGATGAACAGCCAAATGCACCATCACATCAAAGAAGGCTGGAGGATATATCTTCTCAAGGTCGCATAGGATAGTTGGTATCTTGTCTCTAAGACGCTCCAAAGCATCTATCCTGATATTCCTACTGCAGAGTTCCCTGAAGAATTGTCCCAACTCTGCAACTGCTCTGTATAAGTCAGGGCGGCCCAATCCTCTAAGGATAACAGGTAAAACCCTTTGAAGTAGGACGTGGCAGTCATGAGTTTTCAACCCTTGTACCTTGTTTCCATCTGCACTGACTCTCCTTTCAGGGTTGGAAGCAAATCCATGTGGGAATCTCACACGTGACAGGACCTCGCAGAATTCTTTTCTTTTTACCTTGTCCAAGACGTACACAGCTGGTGCCATATCCCGTGGTTTACCTTCATCTTGCACCTGCAAATCCTTTCTGATACCCAGGTGTGTCAAATCAATCCTAGATTTTAAGGTATCTTTCGTCTTGCCTTCAATATTAAGAAGTGTGCCGATAATGCTGTCACATATATTTTTCTCGATGTGCATCACATCAAGATTATGCCGCAGATCCAAATCTTTCCAATACTCCAAGTCCCACAAAGTGGACCTGCGGGTAAACAATAATCTCTCTTCTACCCTGCCACGCTTCCTTTTCCCGCTACCATTACCAGGATGGTTTCCTGGTGTAATATGCCTGACCTTCTCTAATTCCACTTGCAACTCATCGGCGGTGAGCCTCTTTGGCGCATCACGGTTTTCATGCTTTGCATTGAACACATGTCTTCGGTATTTTCTAGGATGCGGCTTGTCCTTGGCAAGGAAACGGCGGTGTCCAATGTAACAGATCTTGCTAAGTATTGCGTATGACAGCGGATTCCTGTCACAGCGAACACATGCATTGTAACCATGTGTCGTTCGCCCTGACATAGTGCCCAAAGCCGGATAATCATGGATGCACCAAATTATAACAGCACGCAGAAAGAAATCAGCTGGTGGGCTGCTATATAGGTCTCGAGTGAGAACACCCTTCCATAGCTGTTGAAGTTCCTCCACAAGAGGCTCCATGAACAAATCAAAATCCTTTCCAGGACTTTTTGGACCTGGGATGAGCAAGGCCATCATGTAGTTTGATTCTTTGGTGCAGACATTTGGAGGCATGTTGTAAGGGATAACAAGCACTGGCCACATGCTATATGTGGCGCTCTGGTGGCCAAATGGGTTAAATCCATCTGAAGCTAAGCCAAGTCTAATGTGTCTCGGGTCAGCAGCAAACTCTTTGTGTTTATCATTGAAGCTTTTCCACTCACTACCATGAGATGGATGGCTCATTACATTCTGATCTCTGTACTCCTGGTTCCTAGAATGCCACAGTACATCCTCTCTTGTTTCAGCATCATGAAACAACCTCTGCAATCTTGGTATAATTGGAAAATGTCTCAGAACATTATGAGGAATCCTCTTCACAGCATCGCCATCTTTCCATCTTGATGATTTGCATTTCGGGCATTCACTTAAGTTGGCATAATCCTTCCGGAACAGAACACAATTATTCTTACAAACATGGATCATATCATATCCAATTCCAACTGCACGAAGGAAATTCTTCATTTTACTGTAGGTGTGTGGCAGCTCAGACGCATCTGGGAAAGATTCGCGGAAAGCAGCCAACATCGCATCGAATGATTTGTTGGTCATCCGCTCAGATGTCTTCACCTGAAGAAAGGTGACCATAGCTGAGAATACTGACAGCTTATTTCCTGGGGTGACAGCAACGTTGCATTGTTCCAACATGCGGGCCCACCGTTTTTCTTCTGCAGGTGAAAGTTCACGGAATGCACGAGCATTTCGTAGCATTGTTTCAATGTTGGTCAAACTCACTGGCTCCGCCACCACCACCTCCTCCTCCTCTTCCACCTGAGCATCAGGCAGATCAAGATGGTGATCTGCTGCTTCCACGTAGTCAATAACATTGACGTTCACAGCTTCACCATGATGAACCCACCTAGTATATGTGACCGACATCCCATACAAGTGTAGATGATTTTGCACAGTTGACTGGGGTCTTGTAACTGAATTCATACAACTGCTACACGGGCAGAGCACATCTGATTTCGGACCACCGTACTCAGCTCTGATAAAGTTCATGAAGTTTTCAACCCCCTCGACATATGCAGCGGAGAATCTTCGAGCAGAAGTTATCCAAGTCCTGTCCATCTGTTAGACATACAAATTAGTTCTTCTACTAGATATTACAGGAAAAACATATATGCTTTTTTATGAAGTCCAGAAAAAAATACCTAGGTCGATGTCTAAAGCTATGGCAAGATATTTGGACGAGCAGATCTAAGTAACGAAATATATGTAAAGCTAATTCAGCAAACAGATTTGAGTGCCAAATTATGGCAGGCTGTTTCAGCAGTCAATGAGGCCGAGCACACAGCCATCGAACTATCGAAGGCCATCGCAGCAACAAAGATCGAGTATAAAACGGTGTAGAGCTATTTCACCTAACAGATTGGCTACTAGACCATGGCAATCTACGTCACAATAAATATATGGCAGGATATTTTAGCAACTAATCGGCCTTGGCATGCCATCTCAGCTAAGCAGATTGAGTGCAGAACAGGGCAAGGAAGCTTCTTAAGCAGAGCATATTGACAGTAAACTACTTCGGCAAACAGTGAGATTAACAGCGTCTATCAGCTAACATTCAGCGCTACACCGACATGAACGGGGCCTCAGTCTAGAATGCGCGTACCGTGGGAGAAGCTGACCGCCGTGCGTCTCCACACGAACGTCGCCAGCGGTGGCGGCGCTGACCGCCGTGCGCCTCCACAAGAACGTAGCCAGAGGTGGCGGCGCGGCTAGAGGACGGCAGTCTACGAGAGCGTACTGTGGGAGCGAGAGGATCGCCGAACCGCGGCGCCGACGTATCGGCGCGGCGGGGAGGGCGGCTTTGGCGGAGCGAATGGAGTGGAGGGGGACAGGGGGGAGGGGGGTTTGGGGAATACTATTGGCTAGTTGGCTGAAAGGCGGTTGAATCGGATTTGGGGGGAATTTTTGGGTGTGGGGGGGGAGGATTTTCGCGCGGTGGGCGGGGGGAGTTTGGCGCATGGTCGGTTTCTCCAAGTGCAGTCCCACGTGTCAGTGAAGAGGCAAGCCGAAGCGCGTTCCGTTTGCGTGAGCCGTGTGCAGGACCGAACGTGTGTGGGGTGCAATGCGACCGCGACAGGAGTGCTGTGAGTGTACCGCCTTTTTTCCTTTTAAACTAGGTGCTTCGCCCCCTCAAATTATTTTTTTTGCTTCGCGCGATCCATCGATACTACTACTAGTAATCCGGTAATCCCGACTAAAACGGCGCGGCCGGGTCTTTTCCCGCGCGATATGCTGGGAGGTTGGCTTAGTTGGGTTTTTTAGGACGAGTAATGCTACACCTACGTAATCCCAGTTACGTAATTAACGTAATGTGAAACGTGTGAGCTGTTGATTGTAGATTGGGGGGAGGGAGGGGCCCACCACCATGAAAATCAGGGGAGGAGAGAGAGAGGCAATTTACGTTAACCCTTTCGTAGGTTCCCGTAGATGTAGAAAGATGTGAAATGCGTGAATGTGTAGTGGACGTACTATTGGAGTGCCTAAGATAATTTGTGTATGTATAGACCCTATGTGTTTATTTTACTTCGCATGTTAGATTTGTCTCGGTTCAATAAAAAGCAGAGTTGGTGATGATGGTGTGCCTGTCATCCTGCAATATAGGCCGTCCGATCTATATCTAACGGATAGGAAGGAAACTATGACAATTTACCCGCACTCCTCTCCACATTTGCAGATAAGGCTTTCCCTCGTTCATCCTTTTCTCCCACAAGATCTTGATCTTCCGTGCAACGCACGGGCATCTTGCTAGTACTCCTACAATATGTATATTATTGTGAAAGTTCATATACACCGGCCGAGATTAATGCAAACACGGCAGATTTTCATTACATTTCGAACTTTTATAGGACAGAAAAATAAAAGAAACCCGACCCTAAACCTATTCTACGGCGGCGACCGACGTCCTCCATCTGCGATCTCTATGTACGGGGGCGGGGTTCAAGACCCGTGAAGTGAAGGTGCGGTCTCCGGCGAGGAAGAGTAGAACACGGGATACGGACCGGCCAGTTGGCACACCATGCCCTGCCGCCTCCCATGCCCTACTCATCCTCGGAGGAGTCCCCGACCTCGGCGGTGCCGGACGTTGGACGGCGGCAAGTAGGACGCGTGGCTGACGGTGCTCCCGTCGTCGGCCGCCAGCGTGGCCACCGCTTGTGCGGTCGCGTCCGCGTCCGGCTACGCCGCTATTGCGTCGCGAGAGGCGACTTGAGCGAGGGCGGCGACCTCGAGCTTCATCCCCGAAGACAAGCTCTCCCGCAGAGCGTTCGCACTTGCGGTCATGGCGGATGTGGTGCCAGGTAGGAGGACGATGCGCTATGGTGTGGAGGTTAGCTGGGCGTTGCCGCTTTAAGTAGCGCATTCCGGTGAGGCCAAGCGTCCGGGTGCGTCATTAAGTCGCCGGAGTTGGTTCCTCGGGCACCGAGCCTCTTAACGACGACATACGAACGGACGGCATGAATGCGGGCAGCTGGCGCCGGCTGGGAACGCACCGCGCGACGGCGCGAGGGACGAGGGTTTTGGTGTGCCAGGGTAGTCAGCTGCGGTCGTGGCAACGTTGGAGATGCCCTTTGCTCACATGCGATCCCCGCATGTCATTGAAAAAGCAAGACGACCCGGCATGGTCTCAGGTCCAGAGGATGCAGTTGGCCGCGCTACACCACTCCGCGGACGCGTCGCGGCGCCCCGTGCATCCTCGACGAGCCGGGTGTTGGGGTGTGTTTGGATTGTGGCCAAAGTGCACCTTACCAAAATTTTGGTCATGACCCAAAGATTGGTCTTTGTTTGGATGGTTGCCATTTTTTGGCATGCCAATGAACTCTAGCCAACTCTAGTTCATTTTTCTTGCCAATGTCGGCCAAATCATGGGCAACCAATACCTCAACCAAAATTTTGGTCATGACCCAAAGATTGGTCTTTGTTTGGATGGTTGCCATTTCTTTGGCATGCCAATGAACTCTAGCCAACTCTAGTTCATTTTTCTTGCCAATGTCGGCCAAATCATGGGCAACCAATACCTCAACCAAAATTTTGGCTACCCAATGCTTTGATGGGGCAACCTTGGGCACAAACCAAACATACCGTTGGTCGTGCCACAGCACTAACGCCACCCTCGGCACACTGAAACCGACCGTGTCTAGCGACGATATGAGCGTGTCGCTCACCGCGGTCGCCGTGTCCAGAGGCGGTGCTGGAGCTGCGCCCCGTTGTTGGCCCCAACGACCCACATGAACGGTTGTCGGTGGCGAGGAGGTCGTGGGCCAGCTCCTCCATTGGACTAGTCTGCGCTACGTCGTCCCGACGGGTGTGCCCCACATGTCGGTTTCCCTGTTTTCCCGGCCATATTCGAGCGTCAGTGCTCCGCGTTGCGCATTAGGCCTTTCACTATGTAGGCCAAGCGAGACAACTTATTGTTTATTTGAGCCGTTCAAGTATAATCATGTGGCGTTTGCTTATTTCTCATTCCTCTCCAACCCTCTTCTCCATCGATCATGTCGCCCTCCAGTCGAGTCCATCCTCCCGCATGCCTCATTTGAACATTCCGCCGAGTATCATTCGCATGTACCCACCCTAGTCCTCTTTCAATAGATCTCCGGACCCCGAGATGAAATCGAGAGGGAACGAGTGGGGGCACGTGATACCTAAGGCGGATTCAAAATTTTGAACCGGTGATCATAGCATCCGCAAATCATATATAAAGGGTATTCAATGTTCGTTTCGTTTTTGAACGTACAATATACTCCCCCTATCCTTTCTAGTTTACATATAAGTTTTATGTGTAGTCAAAGTATCTCTACTTTGATCAAAAAGGTATCAACATTCAACAACGCCCAATCAATATTGTTAGATTCGTACGTACTCCTAGATTTGTACTCGAGATGGTTTCCAATTTGACTATTGACAAGATTAATAGTACATGAGATGTATAATGTGAAAATTATATCATTGGAAACTCCTTTCACATACGAATTTGACCGTATGCTTTGTGTAAGTTGCATGTCATATATTATTACTCTAACATTTGGTCAAAGTTAGCCTCGAAAAACGCATTAGACCCTGTATGCTTTGTGTAAGTTGCATGTCATATATTATTACTCTAACATTTGTGTAAGTTGCATGTCATATATTATTACTCTAACATTTGGTCAAAGTAGTATAGTGGAAGTGGATCCTCTGACGTAGGTATCCCTGCCTTACCCTCCCTTTCGGTCACTTACTGGCGGACCCCATGCTTGCTAGGCCCCGCATGTCAGTTACTCAATGGGTTCGGCCACGTCAGGGGATCCTCATCCGTAGTATACTCCCTCTGTTTTTATTTACTCCGCATAAAACGGAGGGAGTGGTGGTATAATAAATGACGCGGGCGGGGGAGGGGGAGGGACGTCGGTTTGCTCTCAACTGCGGTCCCACAAGCGAGCGAAAACGCAAGACGAAGCGCGTTCCATTCGGTGAGCGACGTGGAGGGTCCAGCGTGCCGGGCTGCAACGCGAACGCGACAAGAGCGATGTACAGTCAAAACCGATTGACCGGTCGTCACCGGAACCACTATTCACACCAGAACCTTCGCTGCTCGGCCTACGCCAGCCACTGCCCTAAAACCACACCAAATCTCCAGCCCATTCCCCCACCTTTCGATCCCCTAGCCCGCATCAAGCGTCCCCTAGTTCGCCGGAAAGCCATGGTGCGCCGCAAGATCACTTACTACAAGATGCTGACGCCGGAGCGCCGCGCAGAAATCGCGGCGGCGGTCGGCGCCACAGACCTCCGTTCCCAAGCTCGCTTTGCGGCGGGCCAATCCCCGAGTTCTCTGGAGCCAAGCTACGAGGAGGAGGAAGCCGATCCAATGTTCATGGCGGAGGTCGCGGCGCAGAAGGCCCCCGATGGGTATGAGACGATGGACGTCGACTTCGTGCCGGCGTCCGAGTCCCCCATGGTGCAGGCGGACCAGCGGTTCAACATGGCGATACTAAAGGAGGACCGGGAGGCAGAGGCTCAACTCGACGCGGAGCGCGCGCATGCCGCTGCCATCGAGGCTCTCCTGCAGGCGGAACCGGATGTCGTGGATGTGAACCGGGCGGCGGAGGCTCAACTTGAGGCGGAGCGCGCGGATGCCGCTGCCATCGAGGCCCTCCTGCAGGCGGAACCGGACGTCCTGGACTTGAACCGGGCGGCAGAGGCTCGACTCGACGCAGAGCGCGCGGATGCCGCTCTCATCGACGCCCTCCTGCAGGCGGAACCGGACGTCCTGGACTTGAACCGGGCGGCGGAGGCTCGACTCGACGCGGAGCGCGCGGATGCCGCTGCCATCGAGGCCCTCCTGCAGGCGGAACCGGACGTCCTCGACTTGAACCGGGCTGTGCTCTCGTCCGTGCAGAGCGCCCGCACGCTCCGCTTGAACGAGTAGCTGGAGGCCGAGGACAACCACGGTGCGGAGACACACGTCGGCAGCGACGGCTGGTTCGCGCCGGCAGCCAAAGACGACGAGGCCGTCTCTTTCCGCGAGCAGTGATAGTTTTTCTTTATGTTGTTGTTTTTATGGATCTTTTGCTGTGTAAAAACATATATTTGTTATGCAAGTCGCCTGACTTGGGTCAGTCTACCATTTCAGGCGGTTGGATGAATATCCTACGTCTCCTAACCCTTCTTTCCTTCTTCCTCACCTCTTCTTCTTCCCCAACAGACCACCGCACGGGCCGTACGGATACTCCCCAACATGCGGTTGGATAAACATACTCTATGAACGAAAATTATGTGTCAGCGATAGGATGGCTGAGTTTGGTTTGTTCACATGCGACAGCACGTGTCAGTGAGGGTGCGTTCCCTTGGTTGGGTTTGCGGCGTGCAGGAGCGACTGTGTGAGGGTGCGGTGCGACCGCGGCGTGCAGGAGCGACCGTGTGAGGGTGCGGTGCGACCGCGACAGCCGTGCGCAAGTGTACCTCCTTCTCATTTTGAAAACTTTAGGCAAGCTTGGCAAAAATGTGTGGCGAAGTTTGGCAATGCAAGGCCTAGACCCAAACAGGATAAGTACGTACGTACTAGGAGTACTAGTGTTAAAAAAGAAAGGCGGGGTTTTCCTTCGCGGGATTTAATCGATACAAATCCTCGTTTCACGTGTCAATTAATGCGTATTTTTTCTCCAAAGACCAAAGAGCTAACCATCTCACTCCTCATCGCTTGATTAATGCAGCGCCATGCAAACCAACCTTCTCACTTCCGCATGCATGCAGGGGATATTAATGTCCTTGGTTGCTAACCCCATCAATTTTGCCTCGATTAGTGTTAGTGGCCCTTTGCAAATTGTAATTTTGATATACTGGCCTTGTGTACAAAAAAATGGAGGTAGTAACTATATTTGACTTCCTTCCCCATTGCGGTGACGTCGACGATATCTTTTTTTGGTGGTTTGGCGAAGTGCGTTCGACGGAGAACACCATTGAGGGAGACCACGGTAAGTCGTTCGCAAGTGCCGCCTGCAAGCCGAGACAACCGCCTTATTTGCATCCAGGAAGTCCTTTACTAGTACTACTAGGAGTACTAGTGCGGTGAGATGGTTTCTCGAAGAAGACGATGGAGAAGCGGAGTCAGCGAAGAGTGAAATGATGGTTGCTTCGTCCGTGCTTTTGTGATTTGACGCCTCACTGCTTTGTGATTTGTGATAGAAGGGACAGGGGAGTAGACTCTGTGCTCTATACTGTACTACATGCGTCCAAGCATGGGAGAAAGAGGAGAGACGTTGCATTTTTCTATTCCTTCAATCAATCAATCAGGGAGCTTCGGTTCCATCTTTTTGGCTTTGGCAACACCGTCCACAATGGTTCCCACGATGCCAAAAGCTATTTTCACATTTGGCTACACATTGTGGATGCCCTTAACCGTACCACTTGGTTTTGCTCCTGTGTGCTATCTATACAAATCTCAATTATATTGATCTAAAAAATTATAGAATCAAGATTAGTAAAAAGGAGGTGATTTTGCCGCGCGGATGGCGGGGGAGGTTTCTTATTTGAGCAATGCTACATCCACGTAATGGTTTACGTAAAGTTACGAACTGATGTGATGTGGGACTATTTGATTGGATTAAAGGAGAGGATTAGGCCCACCCCACCTGAAAATCAGGGGGGCATATATAGATTAGATGGAAAGTATACGTAGCAGCTACGTAGCCCTTTGTAAGTCTAGGATTAGGCTTCTTATTTTCGGAGGACGTTGTCCTGGCGGTTTGCTAACATGCGGTCCCACGTGTCAGTGCTTTACCAAGCCGATCCGCGTCCCACATGAGGCAGAACAACGGCAGAAGCAACACGTGGTTAAGTTGAAGAAGATGAGGGAGAAGCGGATTCAGCAACGAGTGAAATGATGGTTGCTTCGTCCCTCCAACTTAACTGCGGGAAAGGTGCAGCTTGTGATTTGACGCCTCATTGCTCATTACTACGCCGGCGCCATGACTGGGGTGCTTCACCCCGGCTGCTCTGCACTGTATTCCGGTATGGCACGTGGACCCGGTAGCTTGATGTCCCACATGTCGGCGAAAGGGACTAGAAGATTTATGAAAGCGAGCGCTCCACTCTTACGACGGAGGAGTAGACGACACGACGGCCCAGTGAACTGTCACTTGTAGTACTGTATAGTACTATAGTTTTGCTGTTTCGCACGATCCATCGATACAAACCCGATTAAACAGGAAAGGGCGGGATTTTTCCCGCGCGGTAGATGATACTGGCCATACATTTCAAAGGCAATTTTAATGTATGCAAACTGAATAATTATAAGTAACAATATGATATCTAGTAAAACTAAAAACACATATGATTTATTGTGTTAGAGTGTAGTAGTAGTGCTGTATTGCATAGTTGTTAGATGTAACATGCGAGAACGTGTAGAGATGTAGTTTTGGAGGGCCTACAGAGAGAAAAGCGTAATACGGTCACCGAACTTCAGAATAAGCTGATTACGGTCACTATATACGTTTTGCGGTGATTATACGGTCACTTGCTCACAGTTCAGCATCGGATTGCACTCTGTTGACCGGCCAAATAGTCTGCGTGGCGCCATGTTGACTAGTTAAATTGACCACGTTCCTTGTGGGTCCCACCTGTCAGTTCGCATAGGCAAAAGGTCAGATAAACACAAATTTACGCAGGCGCGACAAGGCTCCAACCCGTGCGCGGGAATCACCTGGTTGTGTATGTGTCTGTCAGGGCCTGATGTGTGCGCATGCACGTGTAGGTTGAGCACTTGAGCGTGAGAGTGTGTGTTGGTCGTGTGGTGTACTGGTGTGTGCATGCATGCGTGCGTGTGTGCGTGTGAGTGTTGCGTGCGTGCGTGTGAGTGTTGCGTGCGTGCGTGGCTGCGTGTGTACGTGTGAGTGTTGCGTGCGTGCGTGGGTGCATGTGTTTGTGTGAGTGTTGCGTGGATGCAGTTCGTGTGCATGCGTGCGTGTGTGTATAATCACCACACCAGCTCCTGTGTGTTAAAACAGACGGCTCAGCATACCAATACAAGGCCACCTTGTCCGCTGTGCCCGCGGTCATGACTTCGAACCACCGTCCAAATATTTTTTTGTCGTTTGTTTTCATTCTTACTAGCAAGATGCCCGTGCGTTGCACGTAACATCAAGATGCATTTGTATGACTTGTTTATCTTGTGAGAGAAAAGGATGAACGAGGGAAGGCCTTATTTGCAAATGTGGAGAGGTGTGTGGGTACCTTTTTGCAAAATTGCCATAGTTTCTTTCCTATCCGTCAGATATAAATCGGACGGCCTATATTGCAGGATGGCAGGCACACCATCATCACCAACTCTGTTTTTTATAAGAGTGTATTTTATGTATTTTATAAGAGTGTAGATGTAGAGTAGATACAAGTCGACAGGTGGGCACGATGGTAGTGAGATAATGTGATGCAACACTAGAGGTGCCACGTGGAGCGTTTAACTGGTCAACTAGTCATGTCATGAGCAAATACAGAGTTGTACGGTGAGCCCGTGACTGTATAATAACCACTAAACGTAAATGGTGACCGTAATGAGTGGATTCTGAAGTCCAATGTATGTATCGTGCTTTCGCTTCAAATACAATGATCGTCATTGCATATATCGCGAGAGAAAGATGAAACATGCGTGAATTTTCTGGGGGCTTACTTTTAGAGGACCTGGAGATAGTTTTGTGTGCATACGTGAAAGGGGCGTACAGGGGGGTATGCGATGGAGAGAGAGATGCTCTTCGTTTCTCTTTATTATGACTAACTTTGTATATAGTATAAAAATATACAAATTCACAGTGCGGAATAAATATCATTGTGGGCACCATGCAATGCAAATTAGCGTTCGTACTCCTCCATATAACTTTGTAATGTTGTATATATGTAGAAACTCTAAAATAATTTTTTGGCCACACTTTATTCAAAAGGAATGTTGTATGCGAAATAAACGTGAAGAGAGGGCTTTTTAGATCAATGGGGTACGTGATGTAACATGTGTGAATGTGTAGTTGATGCATTTGGCGGGGCCTAGAGAGGTATGTGTGTGTATTACGTATTCGAGAGAGGCATGGATAGAGGGGCCGACGGGGGGGGGCGTGGGAGAGATAGCACGAGAAATGAGAGTGGTCTAGAGAGAGAGAGACGAATATGACGTCACGACAAGAGATTCCATTCCCTTGAGTGTGTATATGCAAGGGGGAGGGAATAGAGGCACCAGGAGAAATTTTCTGTGTGTGTGGTGTTTGTGTTGGTATGTGTGGGTGTGAGAAGATAATGAGACGTGGGGGCAGAGGGTGTGTCACCGCGTGAGGTCCGGTGGGTCGAGGTGAGGCCCTTCGTTCGGTTCCGACCTGCGCCACATTGGTCGGCCCGTGACGCATTTAGGAAGACCCATGGATGACTAGTCGTACAAGACAAAGATAGCAGAATTGTGAAGGACTCTATGTCCACTGACAAAGCCGGCTAGGATTTGTAACCCTAGGTTCTCGGACTAAGGTAACCCCTTTATCTCTGATATTACTATTCATCCAACCTAACTTTAAGGGGCATCCTACAGAATGCTCTGCTAGAATCATACTCGTCGATTAGGAAGAGAGGTGTGAGACAATGCGTGAGAGACAGGCGTAAAGATAATGTGCGTACATGAGACACGTAGGCAGGTCCATGTATATAGAAAGGGTCGATGAGGATTGTGCGTGTGTATGTTTGCGAGAGGAAGAGTGCTTGTGATAAAGGTTAGTGAAAACAGTTGTAAATGGTTACGAGAGGGAGGGAGGGTTATATCTAGAGCATGTGTGCGAGAAAGACACCTCGGGAGAGAGTGTGTGAGCATGTGTGAGAGACCACCGATGGAGAGTGAAACTACACGTAAAAGACTGCTCTACACATTGATTAAAGATATAAATTGTATCCAAATATTAGGATGGGATCATGATATTTGCAATTCGCGTAAGGAGCGGTCATTGATCCATCAGACATCTAGATTCTATCGAATTTGAGCATGTCTATGTTATTATTCGACACAATTGATCCACATAGTTAGTATTTTGAACTCCAGACAATGCATCGCTTTAGCAATCGAATATAAACGTGAGTATAGTTCATGTTGTGTGTGTAAAGCACATTATACATACGAAAGTTACACAATGGACATTATAAATAGCTACCTATGAACTAGCATACATTTGAATTCAACTTAAGGTGGTTTAAAAAAATCGAATTCAACATGAAGTCCATTCAATTATTTGAATTTGATATCATGGCATTTGTAAACCATACCTAAATTATGGGGGCACCAATCTTTGCTCTGATTTTGTACATAATAGCATATGTAGTCGTGTACAAAATAGATTCAAATTTAGCTCCTCCATTCCAAAATAATCGTAGTTATAGGATTTTCAAGTGTCAAAATTTCAAAAAGAAGCGGATAATTTAATGAGGTTTTCAAACATACAAGGTCAAATATAACGTTGTCTATTTAGGTCAATCCTCATAGTTCAAGAGTACTCTAAACGTGAATGCTTGTGTTTCAAAATTTCGAACGAAGCGCCAAAAGAGCCTCTACTCGCCCGAAACCGCGTGAGACCAATGTTTGGTAGTACAAGGAAATTACTTTTCTAATAACTCCGACCCGTGAAACCTACCGGCCCGACGTCCAAAGGTCTAAACCGGGGTAGGTTTGTAGCTTCATCTAGACGCCACGCAACCGCATCCGAAAAACATTCATACACAATGGCCGCCTAAGCACACATGCGCGCGGCCGAAATCGCTCCCGCCCACTATTTGGGACACCTGGGATTACCATCCTACCCCCGACCCGCAGTAGGTCCGAAATTTAAGAGGGGGGCAAAGTTTGTACTTTCCCCAAATTTCAAACAAGCGCGTCCCATCTTCTGTTCAAAAAAGCCAAAAACAAGCGCGTCCCAGACCGAAACATGGTTCCCCCCACCCGTCCGATTCCCCATTCGTACTCCGTGGGCGCCAAAACTACCTCTCCACCAGCCGCGAAACCCCGGCGTCCTCCGTCCGCCACCCCATCCCACCCATCAACCGCCGCCCTCCTCCATCACGCCGGAGCCGATACCCCGACGTCGTCGTCCACCGCAACCTCAACCGCAACGCCCTCCACGGCTAGTAGTTGAAGCCGAGGCCGAGCCGTCCGTACCCGAGCCAGTTCAACCACGCCGTCCTGCGCCTCACCGCTGCCGCTCCAACTTCGCCACCCTCCACCGCACCGGAGCTGTTCCTGCTACGCCGTCCTTCGCCGCCTCGGATCTGCTTCCCCTCCGCCGACATACGGCCACGGCAACACAGTCAACAATTTGGCCATGGGTTCGTCCAAGCCTGCACCCTCCAGAACATCGGTTTCCCCGGTAAAAAGAAGAAGATCGGCGCGACATGTGGAGGTGACCACACCGGCAACCGAAAAAGGTACTCCTCTTCCCTTATTCGTGCAAATCTTACGTCTCTGCTTGCACGGTATTCATCCCACAGAAGACACTAGTTGACCGCTTCTTCTTGATACTAGATGTTCCTAGTAACTCGCGATGCACAAGGTTTCTCCTCATATACTATTTCACCTTAGCTAGAGGTCCGTCGCCCCCCTGAATTTCAATTTCTGGCCAGTTGATTCCCAATTAACGGAAGCATTCCCCGGCGTAACAGGCGCTAGTACGCCTATTACGCCGGGGAAGCAGCGCCTTGGTGTTTATCTTAGGGGCGTGTGCGGCCTAGAGCTACTGGCGCCCGATCTGGAGGTCGGCCGGGATTAAAGGGATGGCCTGGGGGCGCTGCCAAGCACGGCGGTGGTGTGAGGTCGATGGGAGGGCGGGGCGGCGGAGGCAGGGGTCTGGGCCGGTGGTCGCTGGCGGTTCGAGAAAGATCGTCAACAGTGACTGGCGGGAGGTAGACGAAGGCCATCTGCCCGTTCCTTATAGATCGGACGGTTCATTAAAAAAATCGACTGACCTATTTATTTTCAGTCGACTGTTATCTTAGATATGACCACATGTGGTGGTGTGCTGGAGGAGTACCTGCATTTCCTGTGCTCATATATTACAAAATCATACGGAGTAGAATCTAATTTTGTTTGCCATGCAATGTTGTAGAGCTATCATATGTCTCCTGTCATTTATTTTTCAGCCACCTGCTATCTGCTACTTTTACAGTGCACTAGTTCTGCACACACTTCACCCTTACTCTCACTATTGTGTTTTTATGCAAGGGTATTTCAGACTCTGCTGCCATGAGAGAAGCCAAAAAGAAAAGAGAGAAGTCGCTCCAGCTTCGTGTGCGGGTAGGCAAGACACGTTACAGCGCTATAAAGGGTGCAGTGTCAGCAGATGGAGACGGTAAACGTAGCTCTGGAGTTGATGACCTCGCTCGCAATGAACCACCATCCCAGGTGCTTGCTTTAACTTCGCGGTGTCATATGTGGTTGCATGTTCCATATGGTGTCTAGCTTGTATTCGAAAGGCCGAAGTCGGTAAGATAAGGAAAGATATTTTTTTACATGAACCACCATCCCGTGAGCACCAGAAGACAAATAGCTAGTCAGGGCACTGGCCGAGCCAGTGACAAGCCCAGCAAAGATAGGCATCACCTGGAAGCCAACTAAAAAGCTGCGATGGTGGCGAAGCAGCCCGCCTCCCACCAGGCTCTCAGGTCCTAGATGATCATGCTCACCACTCCAGCCGGATGTCTAGCTTGTATTGCTTCCAATTTGGTTAAATTGCATCTGCTTAGCT
Source organism: Triticum aestivum (assembly GCF_018294505.1). Taxonomy (NCBI): domain Eukaryota; kingdom Viridiplantae; phylum Streptophyta; class Magnoliopsida; order Poales; family Poaceae; genus Triticum; species Triticum aestivum. The sequence goes on along the minus strand of NC_057814.1, from coordinate 54,589,434 downwards.
TACACATTATACCTTTGAATATGACATGCCTTTCTGTTTTTGGTACATACTAGTACATCTGTGTATTAACCATGTTCTTACATCAAACTAATGTTCTTGTGTATCCCTCATCAATCACTTATGACGAGGCAGGCAGGCAAGGGGACTACTCCTCATTTAAAGAATGCAGCGTCAGCCTCCCGACATGATTCTCAAGAAACAGAAATGCTAGATGAAGATAGTGAACGTAGCTCTGTAGTTGATTACAGCATTTCCCCTACACTAGCATCGCAGGTGCTTGCTCTAACTTGGCAGCGTGATATGTGGTTGCATGTTGCATATGGTGTCTAGATTGTAATTCTTCCAATCTGGTTAAACTGCATGTGCTAGTCTGCTTAGCTTATACATTATACCTGTTAATGTGACATGCCTTCCTGTATTTAGTACATAGTACATCTGTCTATTAAGCATGTCCTTACATAAAACTATTGTTTTTTTGTATCCCGCATCAATCAACATGACGAGACACCTTTAGTATATGCAGTGCGATATTAGTTGCATCTTTCATATGATTTATAGCATGCGCTGCTTCTAATTTGTTGAAATTCCATTTATGATGGGACGCTTTTAACTTGGCAGAGTCATATTGGTTGCATCTTTCATGTGGTGTCTAGCTTGCATTGCTTCTTATTTGCTGGAATGGTTTCTGCTTAGTTTACACAAACAGTTGTGAACATGCCATGCCGTCCTGTTTTTCGTACATATTCCATCCTGGTATCATGTGTTTGCCTTACATCAAAGTAGTGATTGTCAGTATCATGCATGAATGAGTTCTGAAGAGAGAATTTTATTGCTTTTTCTTGTCGGTTTTACTTGACAATTCAAAATCAATAAAGCGGAAGGAAGTTAGCAAGGCAGCGGATAAAGGTGCTCCTTCCGAACGGAGGGCCTCTACAGTTTCTACTCCTCCACACCCCCAAGATGATTTCCAAGACAACACATGCATAGACACTCAACAAAGCTGTGTTTATGATGAGCACGTCTCCCCTAGTGCAGCATCACCGGTGCTCCCTCTAACTTGGCACTGTTATATGTGGTTGCATGTTATGTGTGATGTCTAGCTTGTATTGCTTCTAATTTTGTTGAATTCCATCTGCTTACTTTACACATTATACTTGAATAAGACACGTGTTCCTGTTTCTAGAACATACAATATCTGTCTATCACACCATGTTCTTACATCAAATTACTACTGTTGTGTAACCTGCAACAATCACTTATCATAAGACACGTTTGACTTCGGAGTGTGATATAGGTTACATCTCACATTCTTTTCTAGCTTGTACTACTAATTTGTTGAAATGGCACTTATGACGAGACAGTTTTAACTTGGTAGAGTGATATTCGTTGCATCTTTCATATGGTGTCTAGCTTTCATTGCTTCTAATTTGTTGAAATGCCTTCTCCTTAGTTTACACATCATAAGCTGTGAATATGCAATGCTGTGAATATGCAATGGCACTAATGACGAGAGACCTCTAACATGGTAGTGTGATGTTGTTTGCATCTTGCATATGATTTATTTCTTGTACTGCTTCACATTTGTTTAAACGCCATTTATGATGAGACACTGTTAACTTGGCAGAGCGATATTTGTAGCATCTTTCATATGGTGTCTACCTTCCATTGCATTGCTTCTAATTTGGTGAAATGTCTTCTTCTTAGTTTACACATCATAGTTCTGGTTATCTCTTCCGTCCTGTTTTTCATACATATTACATCCTCCTATCATGTGGTTGTCTAACATCAAAGTTCAGTTCGTCTGCATCACGCATCAATTTGTTCTGAAGAACTAAATTGTTATTCGTTTTTCTTGTCGGCTTGACTTAACATGGCACAGAGAAAGAGGAAGAAACACAGAATGGCAGGGAATGAGAAGCGGATGAATCCTGCAGATTCTGCTGGTACTGATGGTGCAATAGAAGGTCAAAGTCCAGCGGAAAATTCTACAAACACGGCATCCCATGCTACACGAGTTGCAAAAAAAGCCAAACAGAAACAAATAGCTGCCACCAAACAAGCAGAGACAGCCCTAGTTCTTGCAACACCTACCACAGTACTACCAGCTGCACGACTTACTCGTGCGTCAACTGAGCTAGCAGCACGTTCCCAAGCTCCCTTGCCACCTGACACTACTTCCCAAGCACTCTTGACACAAGACGAGTTGGCAATATCAGATGAACCTTGTGAGCTTCAACAGCAAGAAGGTAGTTGCTGGAGTCAAGTTACAGTTGCATGCTTCTTTATATGTAGTCTCACAGTTTGATGTACACTAACACTTCCTATGTTCGTTGTTGGACTAGCACCTAGGCGCAAGAGGAAACAAACATCAGGGATAATGCTCGATAGGTTAACTAAATCTAGAGGAGGAAGAATGGAGATCCGTTTTGAGGCAGGTTTAAAAAGGCCACGTGATGCTACAGAGTCAGCCAAGTTAGTATCAGAGGCAGCGGTTGCCGTTAGGTGTCATGTACGTATCCTCCCAACATGGATTCAGTACAGGAATGACAAAGACGAAACCCAGTTCAACACCTTCCTCGACCATTTATCTGTAAGTATGGTTATGTATGGAAACTAGTAATATCGTCTTGCTCTGTCCCATACTTTCTAGGTTGCTGATAATGAGACTCCCATAATTTTCAACAGATGAGGTTCAAGTTGGATAGCCAAGATGATGCAACCAGACAAGCTTGCACCCATGTTTTCAAGTCTGCTCTGCGACAGTATCGGTATAACTTGAGGAAAACTCACTTTGAAGGCAAGGCTAACAGTGAACTTTCCCAAACATCTCCAGTGGAAAATATATCGGATGAAGACTGGAGGGGCCTTGTTAAACACTGGTCTGATCCGAAGTATCAGGTACATTATATATATGTGATCAGATCACATGTTGAAGTCCTATTTACGCATGTGCCACACAAATCTATCTTCTTGTAGGTGAACTGTTCAAAGAACAAGGCCAACCGTACGAAAGTGAAATTCCAACAGACGACAGGATCTCGTAGCTATATTGCACACTGCGAGGCTCTTGTAATTAGCTGCTGTTTCACTCTTTTCGCTGTACCATATTATCAGATCTATATTGACTTGTTCGAAATGCAGAGGAAAGCCCGCAAGGACCAAAAAGTACCTGAACCAAATGCTGTGGAAATCTTCAAGGACTGTCACACCAGCAAGAAGAAGGGCATGACTACACCAGTCAAAGCCGCTGTTGTAAGTCCTTAATCCTCATGCCTTTTAACTACTACTTACTCTGACTTGTGCCTTGAACTGCATGGTTTGCAGCCAATGTCTATTACTCTTTTCAATTTTATACACAATTGTCTTAGCGTATCATTGCACCTTACAAGGTTTAAAAGAGAGGAGTGATGTTCCTTTGATCTTGACCCGTAATCTAGTTCCGTGCTGGACTTGCCCACACAACGTTACAATTGCCTGTTTGTCTGTTCTCAGTTGTTTTGTGATATGAATGATGTCATACTATGCTTACCGTATTATAAACTTCGTCTCTTTATCCTTAGCCCTCAATACAATGTGAAGAAATAGACAATACATTAGCGATGGTACATGGTCATATGTTTGGAACCTGGTTTTATTATGTACTTTGCAATAAAATACAACTAATATTTTACATGGGTTCACCAGAATAAGTTCTGTATATAGACCAAAGCTATTTTGTTTGGTTTTGCTGCCTCCTTAATATCTTCTGTTCTGGTACTACTAATGTAAAACCTCAACTTTTCAGCAAGCTATGGAAAAAATGGTGGAACCGCCACCTTCTGAAGGTGGCGAGGCAACTATAACCGCAATGTCAGCTCTTGCTGCAGTGGGTCAGTACCTGTCCACTAACAGTGCCAAAAGCACGTTCCTGCGTAATACTGGGTTGGTTGTTAAGGCAATATCGTCCAAACTGCCTCATGATCAAGATATGCAAGCTCAAAGCAATGTTGTATCTGCGCTCCAGACACAAGTCCATTCCCTAACAGAGACCCTTTGTGAAACAAGGAGAAACATTGCTCAATGTCGTCAAGATATGCATGGTTTTGAAACCAGACTATCAGACATTTGCTATGTTGTTCAGGAGCCTAGGGGAAATGAAGGCGAGGGTTATGGTGCTCCATCGGACAATACAGCATGAAAACGTAACAGTCAGGTCAAATGAACTGAGCTTCTGAACTTCTGGTGGTGCATTTATCTGCTAGACTGTTAAGTTTTATGCCAACCTTCCTTTTGTTATATAGTTGTAATTTGTTTTGGTGCGATACAAAATTTATTCTTAACGTGCAGCCACCGGCTGAAGAAAACAGCAAGCCATTTTTGTATAGTGTAGGGTGTTCCCTATATTTGCACTGGTGGCGATCTTTGATGCCGAGTGGATGTAATCTGTGCAATCGCCTTAATAGCCTAGCGTTAGTTTCGGCCTTATTTATTTCCTAGTCTTCTTTTTCCCTGGTTTGCTAGTGGCCGCAACTACCATGGGCCATATACGGGCCGTAGGATCCATGGGTCTCCTACGGGCCGTCGATAAATGGGCCTGTAATCGGTGGGCCTCGGGCCGTCGGATAAATGGGTCTACATGGGCCGTAATCGGGCGTAATTGGTATCGGCCCAGCACGGTAACAGGCCGTTAACAGGCCGTAGGACAGCAAAGGCTTAATTCTGTCACAGGCATAACGGGTCGTTAATGGGCCAGAATATAGGACGGGCTGGAAACGGCGCAACGGGTTAACAGGCCAGAAACGGGCCGACTCTTGCCATGGGCCGAATTTGGCCCATTAGGGTAACAGGCCAGTAACGGGCCGACTCTTGCCATGGGCCGAATTTGGCCCATTAGGGGAACAGGCCAGTAACGGGCCGACTCTTGCCATGGGCCGAATTTGGCCCATTAGGGGAACAGGCCAGTAACGGGCCGGAAGTAATCGAGGGCCGAAAAGGAGCCCAAGAACGTATGGGCCGTCAATAGGCCGAAAGCTAACACGGGCTGGAAACGGCCCATGTAAATCACGGGCCGTTAACGGGTATAAAGAAAATTACTGTTCATTATGGGCTAGAGTCACCGTGGGCCTGTAAAGGGCCGAAAGATACGAAGGCCTCATATGGGCCAAACGACGTCGTGGGCCATACATGGGCCGAAAGTGAAATGGGCTGGTGTTATATTCGACGGCCCACATGACGTTGTTGGGCCGATTTCCTTTAGGGCCTAACGGGCCGTGAGTTAACGGGCCGTAAAATGGGCTATTTGCGAAGAGACCGTTAACAGGCTTTTCATGGGCCAGCCCGTTAACTTTTGACCAAGTTAAACGGGCAGGCTTTGTAAGCTAAATGGGCCAGTGGTGGGCCGTGGCACGTGTCGACATATCATAGGCGCCTATCTGATCCACTGACGAGCTGACACGTGTTTCATCCGGCCAATAAGAATTTTACACGTGGAAATTTCCCATTGGTCGGGGCTGTTAACGGGTTATCGGATCCAAAACCCGACCCGGTAGCTTAACAGCGTTCCGTTACGGTGGATGCCACGTGTCGGTCACCCTTGACGAAAGCACTTCTGTGACACGCGATTTATCGTCATGGAAGTGGACACTTCCGTGATGATAATTTTGGTAATGTCATGGAACACTTCTACGACAGCACAGGTACGACTATCTTGATTCTGTCATAAAATCATCATGGATGTACATGCATGACAAAAAACGTGACCTACTGTGACAAACATGTATCATCACGGAAGTGTATTTTTTTTGTAGTGATGACGACATCGCCGCCGTCCCTCTCCATGATCGGGTGCTCATCGCCGGCTCCCCCTGTCGGCGCCACGAATTCTGGTGGCGGCGGCGCGGAATTCAGGGGGGGTGACGAATATCGCCGATTGACGGCGCGCAAGCTTCCTCGGCCTGCTTCTTCGCCGTGGCAGCATCCTCGACCTCCGCCAGCTTCTCAAGGTGGCACTTCGACTGCTTCTGAAATTTGGCCGCCTTTGCGGCGGCTTCCTTCCACCGGGCTGCGGCAGTCGGGTTCTTGGCCTTCTTCGGCACGCTGTCGAACAATACGGCGCCTTGCTTGCGCTTCTGCGTGCCGCCTCGAGCAGTCGGCTCAGCGGAGGGGCCCGCGTCCGCCTTGTCCGCGCCTCGTGAAGGGCGCGGTCGTCTTCCTCATTGTCGTCATCGGGCCAGGTCTCGATGCCGCCTTCCTCAGAGCCACCGGCTCCATAAACGCCGCCTGTTGCGGTGTCCTCCAAGGCGGCTGCCCCCAATTCGGGGTCGTCCATGTCGCTCACGGCCCGGTCCGGTGCGTAGTCACCACCCGGCCCCACGATAGCAGCCGTCGCCGGAGACATGTATATCTGCATCCCAAAGTCTGATTGCTCAAGATCACCAGACGGAACAAAGATGAAGTATTAAAGAAAGGAGAGACTGAAAAGACTTACGGTGGGTGGCGGGTCCGCGCGAGAGTACGGCGGCTTGCCGAACTGCCAGGACTCCTCCAGCTTGAAGCCGGAGATCTCGTTCACCAAGTTGGCCACCTCGGCAGCCGGCATCTCCTTGGTGCTCAGCCGGCATGGGTCGCGATGCCCACTCATCCGACTGATCAGGTGAGGCCGGCCTTGGAGCGGGAGCGCACGACGAAGGCAACCAATAAGTCGGTCGCCTTGAGGCCCTCAGAGTTGGTCAGCTCCCAGAGTCGTTGGATGGCGGCGGCGCCGTCTGCCGACACCGGCTTCGGTTTTAGCCCCAGCTGGCCCGAGGCTCAGCCGGCAGGCCGGCTACGTAAGCCGGCAGGTTGAGGAAGTCGACAGCCGGGTCGATGTTCTCCACGTAGAAGTAAGATTGCTGACACATCTTGACCGACTATGGCAGCTTGACGGTGGGGAAGGCATTCTTCAAGGACGGCCGGCGCACCGCAATGAAGGCACCGCACTGGGGAGCCACCTCCCGGACGGAGGTGCCCAGCTTGGTGTAGAAGAATGCACCCCACAGCTCGATGGTGGGGAGGATGCCGAGATAGCCTTCGCACATCGTGACGAAGGTGGCCAGGAGCATCACCATGTTAGGCGTGAGGTGATGAGGCTGGAGGTGATAGAACTCGAGGAACGAGCGGAGGAAGCCGCTCGTCGACAGGCCGAAGCCACGGATGAAGTGCGAGCGGAAGATGACACGCTCGCCCTCTCCCGGCGCCGGCGAGATCTCTCCCTCCGGCGGCACGTGCGCCTTCACATAGCCCGCGCTGGGGAGGCGCCGCGTGTCGCGGAGGAAAACGATGTCGTCTTCATTGACGTGCGACCCGTCCCAGTCCCCTCCATGCTCGCGCGCCATGGAGGGCTCGACGAAGAGAACGGCGCGGCGGGAGAGCTGAGATTGGGGGAGGGCCAAGAGGGCTCGAAGACGAGCAGCGGCGGCGCTCCGGCAAAGCTCGGAGGCGCTGCGACAAGAGGAAGAAGAAGGAGGGAAAATGGGGTGGAGGGGCGCGTGTGCTTCGGCGCTCCCTCCCCTCTCCCTACTTATAGCCTACGGGCTATGAAGCCGAGGGGGCGGGTGTGGGATCGTGGGATTAACTGTGCCCACGACCCCACGCTCCCGCCTTTGCCGCGCGAGTTACTGCACGCAGTAACTCCGACTGCAGCCACGCCCGGCCTGCAGCCACGTCCCGTCTCACACGTGGGCTGCCAGGCTGACCCGACTGGCTGGCGCCATGTGGCATGCCCACGACACGCGGCAGGCCCAGAGGCTTAGCCCACGCGCCACCTAGTTCCCGCCGTTGCGTTCGAAATTCCAGGTGCGTCCGACTGGACGTGGCCGGCTCCCTCAGGCGGCTTGCCAGGAGTCGGATGAAGCTTCTTTCCAAGACACTGGGAGGAGGAAACTGTTGAGGCTCCTCGGCTCTTCAGCTGCGGCCCCACAGCAGCTTCGGGGACTACAGTCGGAGTAATGGGCCACGGGTAGGCTAACCCGAGTCCCATACCCTTTCAAGATATCAGGGCCGGCTGTGCCCCTCGAGACGTCAAGATAAAACACTGCCTTCTGGTGGCCGGTTGGCCGAACGGCCGACTGCCAGAAGGCGGCCATGCACGGGAAGACGGCTCCAAGGCGGGTCGACTCCTAGACGGCGACCTCCAGAGAGGTCGGCTCCTAGCAGTCGGCCCGTGGCGCCCTCAAAGTCTGCGCCCCCATTAAGAAGACAAGACAGGGTGAGGCAACAGTGTAGCCAATCACCCCCGTATCCAGGGCCGGGCATGGCCACAGTTCTCCGTACCAGCAGAGATCTCTGCCCGATGCGGCACTGTTGCCACTTCCCCCCCCCCCTGACATCACTCCTGTCAGGCGATGCCCTGCTCCCACGACCGCCTGTCGGTACGGACCGTAGACGGCGGGCCCTACTGGTCAGCGAGAGCTCGGAAGACGGCAGATGCTTGACCAGTTGGACCTGAGGGAGGCCGGCTCCCAGGAGTTGGCCCACTCCTTCCCCGGGGCCCACGCGCCAATAACCAGATAAGATGCGGAGTGGCTACAGTGATCTCCCGCCAGACGGCGGGACTGTAGCCACGCTCCCCTGACCAAGCAAGCGTCATTAGCATCACGGCTATAGTAATTAGCAGCCGGCAAGACCCACGAGCAGCGGTGGCAGCCTGTCGGCTCCGTACCAGACCAGTCGGCGGGGCCCACCAGGCGGCGGGCCCCAGCAGTCGGCGGAGAAACCGGCGACCAGAGAGACTGACAGACGGGTCCTACACCCGGCCGAATTACCATTGTACCCCTGGGGGGTAGGCCTATATAAACCCCCCGGGGCACCCATGCAAAGGGTTCGAACCTGTTAGAATTAGACCAGCACCTAGGGGAAGAGGAGGGCAAGCCTTGCCATCTTCTACCTCTAGCAAACAGCTCAAGGAGCACCATTGTACTCACTAGTGCCTTAGTGATCATGCGGAGACCCTGCAAAGCAGGACTAGGGGTGTTATCTCCTAGGAGAGCCCCGAACCTGGGTAAAGTGCGTCGGCGTTCGTGTCTACGCCTCATCCCGCTTCCAGGCACCGGCGACGTTCTACTCGCTCCCACCATGATAAGCCATCCATTGGCATATGTCACACCCAACCCCGACACCATCAAAAACCAAATGAAACAATTAGTTCTACCACCACCGTAACAAAAATTTTGGCATAGACTTGTCTATATATGAATGTATCCAGCAATAAATCATGTGTAGATACGGGTGCATCAATTCCAGTCAAAATTAAGACAAGCATTTTGAAATGGAACGAGTGCTACAGTATGTTCTGAAGATCATCACCTCGACAAACAAGTTCTCCAGTTTTGGAAAACATTGCAACAATTCAACGACGATGTCCACTTTATAAAACATGTAGATAGCAAGGTCTTGGCAGATTGACGCATTGTTGTTAGACTGACTGCCTCCAAACCCTTCATGAAAACTAACAGAAGATAGGTCAGAAAACTAATAGAATGAAGGTTGGAATAAATAAAACTTGTTTCCTCACAAACAAAGTAAACCTGGAAGTATCGTGAAAACTCAATACCTCAAGACACGTGAGACGACATGGATACGGTTCAGGCGCAGAGACACCGGTTACCTCCAAGTCCTGACTCTGCATGAAGAATAGAACATAGATCATCAAATTAATAGAACGAACATCGGAACAAGTGCATCTCCATTCCAGTATCAAGGAAAGTCAGTACCTCAAGACACGTCGAGGCAGACACGAACATGAATTCACCCAACGTCTCCAGTTTAGGTGCAGAGACAACGGTTATCGAACAGTCGTCGACCAGACAATCAATAATCAACCGTCGAAGCGAAGGGGCATCCTCAATAATGAGTTCTCCGTGTGGACAAGAAATGCCAATGCTTACAAGGTTAGACGAGTTTATTGTGACGCGACAACCTCCTCTATTGCAAACAAGAAGGAGAGGCTCAAGTGTAGGGCAACTAGAATGGATTATGCTTTGCAGTGAGGCGTCTGATATATCAACTTCCACAAGCGAGAGTCTTTTCACCAGTGGTAGCTTAAGCGTCGCTACATAAATGTCTAGTATTTGGCAAAGAGCAAAGGCGAGGGTGTGGAGAGAGGAGGAAAAGCGAAACACGAACTCTGGTGCCGAGGGCGTAGATGAAGTGCACAGATCCAGTAGTGTTACCTATTGCGTCAGAAATCCTGGGAAGAGGTAGTAGAACTCAAGAACCTGGATATTGTTCAGCTTCGAGGATCGGAGCCAGGCATCAACAGTGGAGGGTCTGCACTGTAGATAGCACGCGGGGATAGAGAGGCGGCTAACCGAGCCAGCATGGCCAGACAGAATGGATTCCGGAAGACTGACAACATTAGTGATAGTATATCGACAGAGCCGCGTTCCGGAATAGCATTTGCGGACGCGCTCCTTGGTGAAGGCGGACAGCTGAGATATGGTCTCGATATGAACTATTTCTCCATCGTTAAAAAGACGAAAGACAGATATCTCGCGGCAGTCGAGATTCATAGGAGCGGTGGGCCATAATGGACGCCACCAGCGGGCGATGACTCGAGTACGGATGCCCTCCTTGATGGGGAGACGAGCGATGATCTCACCTAGGACGGCGTCGGCGAGATTGCTGATACGGTCCGCACGACATCCCTCTTCTTCCTCCTCGGATCGAGAGGAAGCATGGTCGCCGCTTCCACCCCCTCCGACGACCAGCACACCACCAGAAGGCGGCGTCCCCGGTGCCGCCACTCTCGACCTCTTGGTGCTACGAGCAGCGCATTCCATCTCCACCTCGATTGCTAGGATGGCGCCGCCCACGACCAGTGCTCACTGAGGTGGATATGGAGAAATGGATTACATCCCGTCGACCCACGAAACGACATAAATACCCACGGCGGGGAGCGGAGCGGTCCACATTAATTACCTCTTTTTTTTGAGCGAGGGTCCGGATTAATTACTACTCGTAACAAGTAAATGGCAGGTGGCTGCTTGAAACATTAAATAGAGCCATGGCTTTCAAGGTACGAGATGCACGGTTGAAGACGCAGACTAGGCACGGGCGTGCCCCTCCGTCTTTTAATTATTTACGGCACTCATTCAATAGAAGAATCAGTTCGACGCCGGAAACACGATTCTACAGTCATCTTGCCTTTGTAAGCGGCAAAATTTTCCATGGGCACGTTGACAATTAAGTAACTATAAAGACCGTTTCAAAGATAAGGAGATTCAATGCCGTGCCTCTGCCTTGCAGATGAATCTGCCGAAAAGCTCACAGACAAAAGCAAGCAAGTGAAGTGATGGCAGACCCACGGTTTGTCAGCAACCACACACATGATCGTGCCTTCGTAGGAAAGTGATACAAGACGCACTGTTCTACCTGTCACACAGGCACGACCATGGCAAACGCACGATTTTCCATGTACCACACAACGGTCGTGAAGTGATACGACGCGCACTGTTCTACATGCCACACAGGAACGCCCGTGATTCCACATGATTGAGTAGCACGTAAAGACGTGATTCTCTCGCAGGAAACGCCGTGAACCTACTGCCAGGCACTATATCCATTAGTGAAACAGAAAAACAAACACAACCGTGACACGTTGTGTTTGAAATCTTTGCATCACAGAAGCACGGCGTGATGGCACATGAGGCACGGTTGGACACGCATCGCAAGCACAGTTATGTGCTCTATATTTCAATTACTTACAGACATACATTCATAACAGAAGAACATGCGTGAGAACAGGCGAGGCACCGTTACCACTAAAGCCATGGTTATGCGGCCCCAGAAGCACGACCCAGATTCTGTGCTTAAAAATGTTTCCGTTCCGTAAAGGCGGGCGTGACCATGCAACCATGAGAGTCACGGTTGAACACTCGCCAGTGGCATGGCCGTGGCTACCTGTGCCCTTCAGTTATTTTTATCTCTCTGTCACATAGCAGAGAAGCATGCTTGTATGCTTACAACATCCACATTCAGAAACCGACGTGGCTGCGGAAAATAACAAGGAAACATGTGCCTCTGATATTTTTCTCCACCGAGTAAAAATACATAAAGAAGCAAAAGGCGTTCTTATTTAAATTTGTTTTGTTTCTATAACTGCAGCAAATTAACTTACAAGCCGTTCTTAGAACCACAGCACGAGAAAATAAACAATCGACACCCGCCCGCCCTCCTCACCGGTCGCTTGCTATTTCATTGATCCACGTGCGGCCTTGTTTTTGAATGTTCAGCGATCCATTCTTCCTTCTCCACCCTTGTGCATACCTATTCAACATATTTACCTGTAAAATTAATATACATACATAAAAACAAAGCGAAAGATTGCGGTCATCACTGTTTTTTGCTTACGTCCTGTTTAAGCTGCATTATTACCTTTTAGTTTTTCTATTCGTACTGTTCTCCGGTACCAAAAAGTCTCCACTCAGATCTTTCCTTTCTGGAAATGGACTGCGCAGATTCCGTGCCTTGTCCCAGGCTTCCCTGCACGCATTCTGTGTGCCTGGCTTGTGTGATGTTCGATTCTGGCGTACATGCAAGACTTTGGTAAATGCTCCCTGTTGTCAGTGGGGTCATTGGAGTTGCTGGCGTCTGACGTCTTCCTCCTGGGCTTGGAGTGCATTGTCCTGAGCCGTTTGATGTCCTCGATGGTGTTGTCAATGTTGTCGGCCATTTCATTGACCTTGCCCTCTTTTCCTGCTGCGATTTTCTGTTCTCCTCTTCAATCCTCATCCTCTCCTGGACTTCTGGGTTTCCCGGGCAGTTTGTTTTCCTGTGACCCTTTACTCGACAACGGCCGCACTTGGGTGCAGCTTTGTTTCCTTTTCCTTTCTTCTCAGAACCAGCTTTGATTCTATCTCCTTTTTTCGTGCCATTTGAGCCACTCATGGGAGGGTTCTTGAGAGTTTCGGCAAGAATGCTTGTGTCTGGTTCCTCAGCAAGTGCCGCCATGACTTTTATTTTCATATCTACCGTACACTCACGCAGCACACTGCATGCCTTCACTTTTCTGCAAGCATTTGAACAGATATCCGACAACTCAGCGTAAGCGAGGCCAAATCTCATAGTTTCATCGTCTTGTGAGGTCATGCTATCACCTTGACTTGTAGATAGAACTTTCAGACTCTACGATAGATTCCTGGTCCATCTGGGGATGATGAAGGATTTTGGAAGTTCATCGATCATGCCTGTTTGGTCCATCACCTTAAGCACATGGCAGCACTGAATGCCATCCCTACTCATTTTCTTGAAGCTGCAACTGTATATTTATTTTTGCTCATCCACATCTACCCTGAACTCAGACCTGTCAAATTCCTCGCCCAGATATGGTTTCCACACTTTTTCTCCAGGCTCAGTAATCTTTTTAAAAAAATACCGCCTCCCCTTTGCCAGGTCAGAGCACTTGAAGTAAGTCCGGCTCTGTAGCTCCAGCTGGAATTTCCTGAAAATTTCATTCGTGTATACTTCACTTGCTTGTCTTTCAATCGGAAAACCCGTCTCTAGTGATGGCGCCTTCTCTTCTGTTCGGTGTCTTTTCTTGTCAAGCGTGGCGAGGCAATTTTGCTGAATCATGTGATACGCATGAACAAACCTTTTTATAGTGTCCTTGTGGTCGACGTAATTCTTCCACATCGAATTCGTGCTCTCACTGCGAGTGGTTGTTGACGAGAAAGGATAAAAGCAGTCCTCGAAGTAGGCCGGCACCCAGAAATTTCGGAGTTCCCATAGCGTGTTCAGGTGTTTGTTGCCTTCCGCCTTGGGCACAGAAATTAATGCTTTCCAGGATTGCTCAAACTCATATTCATCTAGTGAGTTTTTGATGATTCAAAATAAATCATCAGACATCCATCGGTGCTGCGCAAACAATGTTGCGTTATTTTCCTTCATGTTCTTCCTAATATGCCACCAGCAGAACGTGTGCCTCGTTCTCGGAAGAGCTTCCTTTATTGCAGTCTTCATCACCTGGTCCTGGTATGTTATTATGTATTTCGGCTCTTTTCCTCCCATTGCCTCGACAAACGTGCTTAGGAGCCACTTGAATGACCCTATTTTCTCATCCTTCAAAAGGCCTACTCCAAACAGGACGGTCGACCCATGGTTGTCGACACCTATAAGTGGTGCAAATGGAAAGCCATATATATTCGTAGAGAATGTCGTGTCAAAAGACACGAAATCTCCAGATAGCTCATAATTCATCTTGCACAAGGAGTCTGTCCAGAACAGGCTCCGCACTACATTGTTCTCTGTCTCTTCCACATGGTGGAATCCCGGCCTCCGCCTCTGCATATCGACAAACAGTTTCATGGTGTCCTCGATATCAGTGCCGCGCTCTCCAGCCCTGTCCCGGCATGCAATGTTGCTTATGTCAATCGTGTCGAACATAATTGCTCGCCTTGGTTTCCCCATGGCAGTAAAAATCTACATAACCTTCCTTGGTTCTAACCTCGCCTTCTGCAGCACTTGTATAAAGAATTTCTCCTGAGGTGTCATCTTCTTATAGCATCTCCTGAACTTCAGCATCCAATTGGATGGGTGAAGTTGGTGGTTGTGCTCTAGGCGCACGTTCTTCAGATACCATTTCCTCCTATCTGCATCCCTCTTCGCTGTTATTTGGACTGGGCAGCTTGTCCGGATCAAGCAATTGTTCTTTCTCTCCTTAACATGTCTCTCAGTTGTTTTATTCTGCCCTTCCTTGGTGCACTGAAACACCTGCTTGTCAAGCTGCTGATCATATGTCGATCTTCTGCTCGTTGATCGCCTGGCAGCAAAGCCAACCTTTCTTGCATATCTGTAGAAAAAGAAAAAGCACTCATCCAATGATCTGAATATCATACCACCCTATGGTTCGAGCGCTTCGGTGACCTCCTGAATCGTTGGGTATATGCCTTCTTTGAACATGTCATCCATTTCTTTCTCTACAATTGTCGGCGGCGCCATGATGATTCTGTCTACCGTGTCTTCGTTCGTCTGATTGCATTCACTTCTGACGACATCAGTTTCATCGTCAGCCACAAGTCCACTTATAGCAGAGCTGCTGCTGCTCTGTTGTTTGTCACATGCAGCAGCGTCGTTTCTGCATGGCATGGTCAAATCCATAAATGAGTCTGCTTCTCCACTGTCGCATTGTGCAATGCTTGTGATGCCCGGATAATTAAGCTACAGTAACCCTCTGTTAAGGATGCCACGTCACTTCGATTTCTGTTGCTAATCTCTTGTTAGTTCGAAATCGTTTCAAATTCAAAATTCAAAATCAGGCAAACAATAAAACTTTTCAAATATTAAAACTAAAATGTTCGGAGTGAACCAAATAATTCATAGGAAATTATGGTGGAGAAACCACCCTTTTATAAAATGTTTAATACTCAAATGTGAATGAAACAGCAGCATAACAAATTTAATAAATGCCTTTTATTATTTATAAAATGTTAAACTATTTTATTTAGTTACCCAAATTAATGTGGCAGTAATAAATATAGTAATACTAATTAAAAACCATTTGTGTATTTTATAAAACTGTAACCTTTAAAGAAATAAAAGAAAACAGGAAAGTATAAATAAATAAAAAGTAAAGAAAACAAAATAGCAAAACAAAAGAAGACAAAAGGGCTTCCCTGGTCCAACTGGGCCAAATGGCCCAGCTAGCCGCTGTACCAACCGGCCCAGGCCGGCCCCCACTCCCCTATAACCCTCCCCAGAAACCCTAGCCCCTACCCCTCTCCTCCCACTCTCCCCTCGTTTCCCCTTTTCTCGATCTGGATCGGGGGCTCGATCCGCCCCGACCCCATCGCCTCGTCGCCCCGCCGACGCCGTCCGGAGCCCGCGCCGCCGCCTGGATCTCGCCGGAGCCTCCCCACCGGACCTCGTCGTCTCCTCCCCAAGCCCCACTACCCTGTCCCTACGCCCAGCGGTGAGGCCCCCGGCCTCTTCCCCTCTGCCCTCCACCCTCGCGCGCCGCTAGCCGCAGCAACGACGCCCGACCGCGCCCTCCGCACGTGCACACTCGCCGCCACCCCGTGTTCAGGCTCCACGCACGCCATGCTCACCCACCGGCCCGCCCGCGCCGTCCGCGCCTCCCGCGTGGCCGCCCCCTGCTTCCCCTCGACGCGCTCACCGCGGCCCCCGCACCGGCCATCGCCCCGCGCGTTGCCTGCGCCCACCTCCGCCTCTGCCTTGCCATCGCGCCGCACCGCCGCGCTCCACCTCGTCCGACCCGCGCCTCACCTGCCCTTCGAGCGTCGCTCGACGTCCGCCTCTGCTAGTCCCCGTGGCCGTCGCTACGCCCGCCCCCTGCAGCGCCTCCTGGTCGTGCTGTGTCGCGCGCGCCCCCGCGCCACCAACCCCTACCGTCGTGCGCCACCCGGTCCCAAGGCCGCCCGTGGCCGTACTCCGGCATCTTCCCCTGCGTCTACCGCCGTCACCTCTTGCTCCCCGCGCACGCTCGCCTTGGCCACCTGCAGCACCCAGCTCGCCCCGTAGTCACCGTTGTCGGTCGCGCCTGCTCGCCTCCACCTTCTGCTCGCTACTGCGAGCTGTTGCTGCTGCCGCGCGCACCGCCACTGCTCGTCACCGCGCAGCCGCTGCTACCCCCCCCCCCCCCCCGCCCCCGCCCCATCGTCGCACGCTCGTGCAGATCCTCACGCCGCTCGCCCGCATCCTCCTCGCTGGCCGCCGTCCCAGTCCACTTCCGGCCTACTACGGCAGCCCCGCCGTGGCCGCCGTCGCCCGCAGCGCCCAGTTGGGTGCGCCCCTGCTGGTCGCACCCGTTTGCCGGTACCCAACGCCCGCTAAGCCCCTCGGGCCTATGACATGGGGGCCCCACGCCCCCAGAATGCTTTAAAAAAAGAATTAAAAAATAATTAATTAATTAGTTAATTAAATAATTAACTTAATTAATCTAGTTAAATTAAACTTAATTCATCATGCTTAATTAAAACCTAATTAACATGTTAGTCTATGACAGGTGGGTCCCACTTGACCCACATGTCAGGTTTGACTCCAGTCAACCACACTATTGACTGCTGACGTCACACCTATGTCATGCTGACGTCATCACATACTATTCTGGATAATGTGTTTAAATTAATTAAATGAATTCCAGAAAATTATTTACAACTTTAAAAATTAATATAAAATAATACGTAGCTCGGATGAAAATACTTTGTACATGAAAGTTGTTCAGAACAACGAGACGAATCCGGATACGCAACCCGTTCGTCCACCACACATCCCTAGCATAGGGAACACGCAACTTTCCCCCTCCGGTCCATTTGTCCGAAAACGCGAAACACCGGGGATACATTCCCGGATGTTTTCCCCCTTCGCCGGTATCACCTACTATCGCGTTAGGGCACATCTAGCACCGCCCATTGTCTTGTCATGCACCGTCATGCTTATGTTTGCATTATATTTATTGTTTCTTCCCCCTTCTCTCTCGGTAGACACCGAGACCGACGCCGCTGCTACCCAGTACGACTACGGTGTTGACGACCCCTCCTTGCCAGAGCAACCAGGCAAGCCCCCCCCTTATCACCAGATATCGCCTATTCTTCTCTATACTGCTTGCATTAGAGTAGTGTAGCATGTTAATGCCTTCCGATAATCCTGTTCTGTTGCATAGCCTGTCTTTGCCACTACTGTTGTTACCTTTACCGGCCCTCTGTGTGGATCTTTGTGGCGTAGCGACAGGGCAGGTTGAGACCACCTAGGAAAGAGGTGGGCCTGGCGTTGGTCGGCATCCGCGGTTACTTCTAAATAACACACTTAACAAGATCTTGGTATTTGATCTGAGTCTGGCCACTGGCCTATACACACTAACCAACTACGCGGGAACAGTTATGGGCACTCGACGTCGTGGTATCAGCCGAAGCCTTCTTGACATCAGCGACTGAGCGGCGTGCGCCGGGTTGGACCGCGTAACGCAACTTCCTTTGTAATGGAGGTTGCTAGGTCTGCTCACCGGACGCGTTCGCAACGTGGAGGTGTGCAATGGGCGATGGGCCCAGACCCCTGCGCGCATAGGATTTAGACCGGTTGCTGACCTCTCTGTTGTGCCTAGGTGGGGCTGCGACGTGTTGATCTTACGAGGCCGGGCATGACCCAGGAAAGTGTGTCCGGCCAAATGGGATCGAGCGTGTTGTGTTATGTGGTGCACCCCTGTAGGGAAGTTTATCTATTCGAATAGCCGTGTCCCTCGGTAAAAGGACGACCCGGAGTTGTACCTTGACCTTATGACAACTAGAACCGGATACTTAATAAAACACACCCTTCCAAGTGCCAGATATAAACCGGTGATCCCTCTCTCACAGGTCGACGAGGAGAGCATCGTCGTGTAGGATTATGCTATGGGATGATACTTGGTGAACTTACCATCTACTCTCTTCTACATGCTGCAAGATGGAGGCTGCCAGAAGCGTAGTCTTCGGCAGGATTAGCTATCCCCCTCTTATTCTAGCATTCTGCAGTTCAGTCCACCGATATTGCCGCTTTACACATATACCCATGCATATGTAGTGTAGATCCTTGCTTGCGAGTACTTTGGATGAGTACTCACGGTTGCTTTTCTCCCTCTTTTTCCCCTTCCCATTTTACCTGGTTGTCGCAACCAGATGCTGGAGCCCAGGAGCCAGACGCCACCGTCGACGACGACATCTACTACACCGGAGGTGCCTACTACTACGTGCAGGCCGCTGATGACGATGTAGGAGATATGCCCTAGAGGCAATAATAAATGATATTATTTATCTCCGAGTTCATAATTATGTTTATGTTCCATGCTATAACTGCTATGGTTCTCGAGTCTGCAATAACCACGAGGCTCGGAGGAAGAGTCATATGCACGTGTGTAATAATAAACGGTAAAATGTATTCCTAGTCTGGCCTCTAAGACTAGCTCACGTGTTGCATGATGGTTATGTTTTCCTGATCATGGGCATGTCTATGTCAGCAACCTTGAGGGCACAATGTTAAGAGAACATTTGTGTTGAATCGACCCGGATTGATGTTATGCTATGAGATTCATTCGTCACAAGTTTATTGGTACATAACACAGAGATGGTTAATGTTTGCATGATTCCTTAGACCATGAGAGTATCGAGTTTCTTCATGCTTGCTTCATGAACTTTGGGGTTTGTTAAACGTCATCCGTAAATGGGTGGCTATTACGGCGGCTTACGGGTTCATGGAAAAGTGTGTCAAGTAACTTGATAGCTCAAGATTGGGATTTGCTCCTCCGACGATGGAGAGATATCTCTGGGCCCTCTCGGTGTTACGGTATCCATCATCGTCTGGCCAGACACTTTGTGATTTGATCACGGGGATGCCGGAACACGATAACGAGAAAAGAGAACAATACCGGTAACGAGGTAACTAGCATAGTGGACAAGTTGTTGATCCACGGGAATGCCAACATGTCTCACCTCGGGTATTTGTAACATATCGCGAAGCAACAGGAATAGCACACGGCAACTGGAGGTTCACTCGAATATTTATTCGTGTGGGTATAGGGGTCAATATGGGTGTCCACGGCTCCGATGTTGATCATTGATCGGAAGGGGTTCCGGGTCATGTCTATACTTCACCGAACCTATAGGGTCACACGCTTAAGGGTCATCTATCTGCTGAATACTAGACAGGGAGTCTGAGAGAAAATCACCGAAAAAGTTTCGGACACCGAAAAGTTTCGGACAGCGGAATCGTACCGCAGAGAGAGGTCATCGGATAAGTTTCGATGATACCGAAAAGTTGTTTCGGGATACACCATTAAGTCAAATTGGTTTCGGCACATGCCTGATAATTCTTGGAGGATGCCAGAATCATTCTGGAAGCTTTTTGGAATTTTCTGAGATAAAAACCGGAAATGTTCCGGAGCTGCCGGAGCCACTTCAGATGCGTTTCGCAGATGAAAATCACTAAAACCGGAATTGTTTCGGAACGCGTTGAAAATCATTTTAGTGGGTACTGGAAATGTTCTTAGCCCACATAAATATTTTCAGTTCGATCAGACGCTGAAAAATGTCGTCGTGAATAGTGAAAATCAGCTTTATGGTTACTTTATGGAAAGCCACCTTTTGGGGCTTTGCTCCAAAAGATCTTGGGGATGACATGGATGGATAGGAGCCATTTTTGGGCCCCTCATGGGGGTGTGGCCGGCCACATGGGGTATCCCCCCTTGGGGACCCTCTTGTTCCTTGGTTTCACTCCTAGGTCCTTGTGGAAGGACTTCATTCATGTGCATTTTGGGTTTTTTGTGAAACTACCCTACCCCCTTGGGATTTCCTATAAATAGAGGTGGAGGGGCAGCCCTCCACACTCATCCCTTGCTCTCATACACATGCCATGCATTATCTGGCTTCTTCTCTCCCTCCCACGAAAAGAGTTTCGTAGAGCCGTAAGGCTGTCTGGGTTCCGGCAGGAACTAGTTCTGGACGGCGAAGCCCTGCCGGATAGATGACACCGTATGTGTGCAACTCTGTAGAGAGATCGTAGTTTCGGTCTTAGTTCGTGAGTGCCTCCCGAAGGGCTGTCCGTGTGACCGTCCGAGTTTCGAAGGTCCTCCCGAAGGGCTGTCCGAGTGACCGTTCGAGTTTCGAAGGTCCTCCCGAAGGGCTGTCCGCGACACCGTCCGGGGGGCTGTTCGACCGCCTCCCGGAGGGCTGTCTGAGGAGCAGATGAGGGTATACATCCTCGCGGTTGGGAGGTTGTAAATCCTAGCTGCGGGGATCTGCACCGCCGATCGTCATCGACTCTACTTCCCGCTGCGCTACGAGTCGGTAACGAAAAAGATCAAACCATGTATGCAGTCTCCATAGTGGTCCTGGGCTGGTGCGTAGGTCGGAAATTTTTGTTTTCTGCTGCGTTCCCCTACAGTGGCATCAAGAGCCGTGCTATGCGTAGATGCAGGTTTCGATCTAGAATACATGGAGATGTATGGGTATTGCATAATATAATTAGGTAGTAGATGAGATCTATTGCTGAAAATTATTTATGCGGGTGACAAATGAAATCTGTTACCCGACGTTCTTGTTGCTTCCCTAGAATTTGCGTTTGCTCAATCTCGAGACAGCATGGTGGAATTTGACAAAGTTCTGGCAATCCGTGATCCTGATTGATCATGGAAGTGCTATCAGTTCTTTGGGTTCTGCCGTAGTCAAAAGAAAGATGAAATTCGCAGATGAAAGGGCATTGCAGATATTATCTGCACGGGGGTCATGCGTATGACGAAGTTTAGTATGGGGCTCGAGATTTAATTATCTCGTGTTTCATACACCCCGAGATGTTAATGTAGCAACTTGAATAATCATACTTGATGATAAAACGTTGGTAGCTGCGGTTTAAGTCAAAACCTTAGAAGCCACGTAAAATAAAATTTTGCATAAACCTATTAGAGGCGTCTAACTTGGTTTTGCAGGATGTGCATGTGATGTGGTATAGCAGTGCTCATACTAATTCGATTATGTATGAGATGACTATATGATGTAATTTGATTAACATGACCTGCGTGTCATGATTCGGCATGATGGCTGGAGCCATATGATTGCACTTTAATGACCTGCGTGTCAACCTTGTTGTAATGCATTATTTTGTTAGCTATAGAGATAGCAATATTATCTGGTGCATCGACAAGGTGGTGGCAATCTTCGCGAAGGTGAACACCGACGCGAATGCCGAAGACGAAGAAATGAAATACTTCTCCGTCAGAAAGGGCTATACCATATCATGCTATTATGAATTGCCTGAGATGTTTATCCCTTATGATGCACCCTTCTTGATTGCGCGGTAGTCGCTTTTATTAGGGTGATCTCTCACTTAAAATATCAAGTAGTTAGTGTTCTCCCAAGTGTAGCACCGTCACGGCACCTATCTTTTCGGGGTGCGCCATGGATGCATGGGTACGAACGATTAGAGAAGTGTGAGGCGGGTGAGGTCAGACCTCGCAGCAAGATCACTTGGTTGTCTTGACGTTCATGGCAGGATCGTCCTGAGCTCGGAACACACGCATCGAAAGATGAGCAAGAGTCACATAGAGATGTGATCGGCAAGTTGGCCTACCGATTAAAATTCCCGTTATGAGATGATGATTCTATGGCGATGAATTGAAGTCTGGATCTTGTATCACTCAAAATTAATTGTGAGAGATATTGATTTGAGTGGGAGCGCACTGTTGAATTAACATGTTTAATTCTCAGTGCAATTAATTATGAACACTGTCTAAGTGTTTCTTGCATAATAGTTGTAGAATAATGGCTCGCATTTCCACCTTCCCTATTAAAATTGAATAGCTGTTAAATATCTGGTTAAAACTTTACGATTGGTAACGTAATATGAGGATTGTCCTCAAAAGTGCCGAGAAGGACTTTGTCCTATCGCATGCTTTCCGTATCCTCCCGCTAATGCTATGGATCATGTGACTCTCGTCCTTCGATCCAAAAGCTAGAATTCTGTTACAGTCAAGTGGAATATGTTTGCTTCCATGAAACCCAAACTTCGAAAGTTGGGATAGTTATATGATATTCATGGAACTGAAAATTATTTTCAGATACAAACAAAGCAATGTTTGTTTGCAAGTATTAGTAAAAGTGTTTACTATGCATTTGACTGTTGGGAAAGGGATCCAGAAGAACGCCTGTCATATAATGAAAGGTGAATAAAACAACAACTTAAAGAGAAAGGAAGTGTCCAAAGGGTGTTAGTATGACTTACACGCCTAGGAAGTCCGGGGCTAATGCCACTCTTAAGTTGGGTGCTTCTTCTGAGAGTAGGAGAAATACTAAAAGTTAAACTGTTAGAAGTATAAAGGCAAAAGGAAAGAAGACTGGAATATCCAGCTCATGTATGAATGTCATACAAGTTTTTGATGTATAGAAGGCTGGTCAAAGATATAGTTCTTGCGAATTATGGTTAAACATGTTAATCACTAATTCTTGGGTATTGTGAGTTCATCACAAAAATGCCCGCTCGATTGCATTCTGTTGCAACTCGATGTAAGAACTACTATGGCCTGAAAGACTAGCTAGAAATGAGGTTAAGGTATACACAGGGAACATAGTAAATGTTACTATACCTTCCATCGGTGTATTGCCGTCTGTATTTATTTTCATAATTCATTTAGAGTTTTACAAACTCTATCCCATTGCATAAGGTATCTTGCAAGAAGGTTGTTCATAAGAGAACTTTTTATGTTCGATGTTATGAATAACACAAGGGCCATACTTTCATTATGAATGAGATGTATGTTATGAATATTGATAATAATACAATACCTCTGGGTTTACTTTCATAATTCATTTTAGAGTTTCATACACTCTAGCCCATTGCACAATGTTTGTTGCAAAAGAGTTGTTCATAAAAACAACAATTGTTGTTAAGTATTATGAATAACATAAGGGCCATACTTCCATCATCGATGGGACGTATGTTATGAATATTGAGGGTAATATGATACATCCATAACACTGACGCTAAATGTCGCAAGACTAAAAGAATACCACACAAGTGTGGCACTACATTTGGTCACATTGGAGAAACCCGCATGGAAAATTCCATTATGATGGATTTTGAAGTCTTTTTGATTTTGAATCATCTGACACTTGCAACTTTCCTCCGAAAAGTGAAGTGACTAAAATACCGTTCACAGGCCATAAGGAACGAACAACAAACTTATTAGTGATCATACATTTGATGTGTGTAGTCCGATAAGTGTTGTTAGTGGTGGATTTATTTATCTTCAGAAATGACTCAAGTAGATATATGGATATTTACTTGATGAGACGTAAGTCTGGATCTTTTGAAATCATTCGAAAGGTTCTCAAAAATGAAGTAGAAGTTATTGTAACAAGAAAATTATGTTTCTGCAATTTGATTGCACAAAGGAATATTTGAGTTACATGTTTAGCGAATGTCTGATGAGTTGTGAAAGGGGTTTCATAAACTTGCACCTCCCGGAACACCACTGCAAGTGGAAAGTCCGTGGAGATGTAATCAAACCATTTATGACATGGTAAGGTCAAAGATGACATAAATAAATTTGCCATTATCCTTTTAAAGTGATGCTTTAGAGACTGCGGCTTTTACACTGAAAAGAGCTACATCGGGTCTGTTGAAATGAAGCCATGGTATGGTACGCCCAACCATGTTATATCTTTTCTTAAACATTTGGAATATGGGGCTTGTGTAAAAGGTTACAAACCTATTCCAAATCAGACAAGTGCTACTTTGTAGGTTATACCAAAATGTTGGGTATTCCTCCCTCACTATACCGAGGCAAATAGTTTTGCCGCGAAACGGTGTGCTTTTAAAGAGAATGGTTCTTTCAAAAAGGTGAGTGGGAGAATAGTGCAACTCGACGAGATAAACAGTATCTACGTCATCAGATCAAAGGAAAGAGACCTTGGAAGTAATTCCAGAGTTTCCTACCGCGACTGATACGGAAGTCTCTACAATAAAATGTATGAACTTCGGTCGAACTTGCAGCTGAACCACGTAGGCAAGGCTCGTGCAAACCTCTCAGGTGCGCAAACGAGATATTGTTGTTAGACAACATTATACCTACGATACACAAGGAAGCGTTGATGGGCCCTGACTCCGGAATTGGCTAAATGCCAATACAACCCGAGTTAGTTTCCATATAAGTGATTCAAGATTAAAACCTTGATACACCTTTCGGAAGACTTAGAGTCTAAAGAATATTTATGGAACTTAAAACTGATACGGATAAAATGTTTTATCCATAAAGCTCGACTTGTTGAAATAACAAGTTCAAGAGTTGACTACGATGAGGTTGTTTTCATCGTAGCGATGCTTAAAGTCGGTTCGGGTTGAACTAGCAATTAATACATATTTCAATCATGAGATATGAAACATGGATGATAAAAGGATTTCCATCTGATGGAAATGAAAGCTAGGACTTGTATATGATACAGTCCAAAGTAATTTGTCGATCCAGAGGATGCTAGTAGGTATGCAAACTTCAGAGTTCCAGCAATGGACAGAAGAGAGCAAAATGGAGTTGGAATCTTCGTGTTTTGATGAAATGGTCAAAGGGGTTTTGACTTCATCAATGGGTAACGAAGATGCTTGTAATTCAAGAAAGTAAGTGGGAGCGTAATAATATTTCTAAAAACCTTATGTGCTTGGCACATTGGTAATTGGAAATAAATTTCTTGACACGAATTAGGACTTCATTTGAAAATAGTTTTTCGATGAAGTGCTTAGGCTAAATAGCCTCAATATTAGGCATGATGATCTATGGAGATAGATTTACCTAATGGGGCTAAGCAATGAATACATATTGACAAGATGCTAAAACCTTTTAGCATTTAAAACGCCAAGGAGTGATTCTTGCCAAAGTCACATGGAAAGAGTTTTTGCAAGACTCGGTGTCCCAAAACACTGATGAGTAAAATACATGATGCAGATTCCACACACTTTTGTGTTTGGATTAATCATGTATTCCATGGTATGTAAAACAACCAGATATGTCCGATACTCCCAAGGTGTTGCGAGTATGGATACCAAAGTGATCAAATTACTGATCATGGGACAACAGTGAAAGATGTCACAGAGTACTAGAGTAAGTACTGATGACATGGTTTTCTCGCAAGCAGAGATCATGAAGAGTTCGTTGTAAAATGTTACATCGATACAGTCTTCATCTTTTCTCCATGCGATTTTCGATTTAAATTAAGGGTTTTGTGTAACACACAATGTGGTGGCACAGTTAGTTGGAATTTGTTCAAACTAGTTACTGTGGCGAATTCTATAACAAGGGCTAAGTATGTTGACGCTTTAGAAGCGACAAAGAAGATGTTGAATCATATAGTTCATTCATGAACTTAGTATAGTTCCAAGATGGCTTTTGACAATGGGACACTACTGCAGGTAGTTGCTCCATAACTCAGTCTGAGGAATCCAGGTTCGACCTGTGATTCACATACATACAAAGCCAAGTCCACACAAAATATGAATTTTGTGAAAACGTGAAAACGCGAGGACATGCAAAGATACACACGGAACTGAAGTCATCAGATCCGTTGGACATCAGGCTATACCACAAGCGAAGCATAGTTACACCGGTGTGCCACAGGTGTGAAGTGCATTAGCATAAGCTAGATTATTGACTCTAGTGCAAGTGGGAGTCTGTAGGAGATATGCCCTAGAGGCAATAATAAATGATATTATTTATCTCCGAGTTCATAATTATGTTTATGTTCCATGCTATAACTGCTATGGTTCTCGAGTCTGCAATAACCACGAGGCTCGGAGGAAGACTCATATGCACGTGTGGAATAATAAACGGTAAAATGTATTCCTAGTCTGGCCTCTAAGACTAGCTCAAGTGTTGCATGATGGTTATGTTTTCCTGATCATGGGCATGTCTATGTCAGCAACCTTGAGGGCACAATGTTAAGAGAACATTTGTGTTGAATCGACCCGGATTGATGTTATGCTATGAGATTCATTCGTCACAAGTTTATTGGTACATAACACAGAGATGGTTAACGTTTGCATGATTCCTTAGACCATGAGAGTATCGAGTTTCTTCATGCTTGCTTCATGAACTTTGGGGTTTGTTAAACGTCATCCGTAAATGGGTGGCTATTACGGCGGCTTACGGGTTCATGGAAAAGTGTGTCAAGTAACTTGATAGCTCAAGATTGGGATTTGCTCCTCCGACGATGGAGAGATATCTCTGGGCCCTCTCGGTGTTACGGTATCCATCATCGTCTGGCCAGACACTTTGTGATTTGATCACGGGGATGCCGGAACACGATAACGAGAAAAGAGAACAATACCGGTAACGAGGTAACTAGCATAGTGGACAAGTTGTTGATCCACGGGAATGCCAACATGTCTCACCTCGGGTATTTGTAACATATCGCGAAGCAACAGGAATAGCACACGGCAACTGGAGGTTCACTCGAATATTTATTCGTGTGGGTATAGGGGTCAATATGGGTGTCCACGGCTCCGATGTTGATCATTGATCGGAAGGGGTTCCGGGTCATGTCTATACTTCACCGAACCTATAGGGTCACACGCTTAAGGGTCATCTATCTGCTGAATACTAGACAGGGAGTCTGAGAGAAAATCACCGAAAAAGTTTCGGACACCGAAAAGTTTCGGACAGCGGAATCGTACCGCAGAGAGAGGTCATCGGATAAGTTTCGATGATACCGAAAAGTTGTTTCGGGATACACCATTAAGTCAAATTGGTTTCGGCACATGCCTGATAATTCTTGGAGGATGCCAGAATCATTCTGGAAGCTTTTTGGAATTTTCTGAGATAAAAACCGGAAATGTTCCGGAGCTGCCGGAGCCACTTCAGATGCGTTTCGCAGATGAAAATCACTAAAACCGGAATTGTTTCGGAACGCGTTGAAAATCATTTTAGTGGGTACTGGAAATGTTCTTAGCCCACATAAATATTTTCAGTTCGATCAGACGCTGAAAAATGTCGTCGTGAATAGTGAAAATCAGCTTTATGGTTACTTTATGGAAAGCCACCTTTTGGGGCTTTGCTCCAAAAGATCTTGGGGATGACATGGATGGATAGGAGCCATTTTTTGGGCCCCTCATGGGGGTGTGGCCGGCCACATGGGGTATCCCCCCTTGGGGACCCTCTTGTTCCTTGGTTTCACTCCTAGGTCCTTGTGGAAGGACTTCATTCATGTGCATTTTGGGTTTTTTGTGAAACTACCCTACCCCCTTGGGATTTCCTATAAATAGAGGTGGAGGGGCAGCCCTCCACACTCATCCCTTGCTCTCATACACATGCCATGCATTATCTGGCTTCTTCTCTCCCTCCCACGAAAAGAGTTTCGTAGAGCCGTAAGGCTGTCTGGGTTCCGGCAGGAACTAGTTCTGGACGGCGAAGCCCTGCCGGATAGATGACACCGTATGTGTGCAACTCTGTAGAGAGATCGTAGTTTCGGTCTTAGTTCGTGAGTGCCTCCCGAAGGGCTGTCCGTGTGACCGTCCGAGTTTCGAAGGTCCTCCCGAAGGGCTGTCCGAATGACCGTTCGAGTTTTGAAGGTCCTCCCGAAGGGCTGTCCGCGACACCGTCCGGGGGGCTGTTCGACCGCCTCCCGGAGGGCTGTCTGAGGAGAAGATGAGGGTATACATCCTCGCGGTTGGGAGGTTGTAAATCCTAGCTGCGGGGATCTGCACCGCCGATCGTCATCGACTCTACTTCCCGCTGCGCTACGAGTCGGTAACGAAAAAGATCAAACCATGTATGCAGTCTCCATAGTGGTCCTGGGCTGGTGCGTAGGTCGGGAAATTTTTGTTTTCTGCTGCGTTCCCCTACAGACGACCAGGAGTAGTTTAGGAGGATCCCAGGCAGGAGGCATGCGCCTCTTTCTATCTGTATCCCAGTTTGTGTTAGCCATCTTATGGCAAACTTGTTTAACTTATGTCTGTACTTAGATATTATTGCTTCCGCTGACTCGTCTATGATCGAGCACTTGTATTTGAGCCCTCGAGGCCCCTGGCTTGTATTATGATGCTTGTATGACTTATTTATGTTTTTAGAGTTGTGTTGTGATATCTTCCCGTGAGTCCCTGATCTTGATCGTACACGTTTGCGTGCATGATTACTGTACGACTGAATCGGGGGCGTGACAATGCTGCTCCCTGTTTCTCCGGCACGTGCAACCAAGGGACTGTGCTGCTTCTACCATGCAATCCGTGCTGGCGTTGTACGCTACTTGCTGCTGTGAACGTTGCGTTCCCTTCGAAATGGATGGAGAACTATGATATTTCTTTGCCTCATCTGTTATCTCCTCCACCAAATCCTGAACACATGGCACGAAACAGAATTAGATGTCCAGAGCAGCATATGCATTTTTTTAATTTCTAAGCAAAAGATTTATATGAATCATCAGGGCTCATCTCGTATACCAAAACCAGACCCGTGCCTCTTCACCAAGTATAAGCGGTACACCAGAGGCACTGTTCACATTATACCCAGCAACACGAATGTGACCATGCTACACACACATCTGGCAAGAGGCACAACTGTGCTTCTGTTTACACCATACAACCGGAGAGGCACAACAACATCCTATAGAAAAGAATAACTGCACATACAGCCTTACCAGATGGACAGCCATCCTCCTGTTTTGCACCTTACCCTGTTCTTCCATAAACTGTTTGTGTGTTGAATTGAAAAAGCATAGTTCCGACGTCACCTTTGTTTTCCCATGCCTCTCTTGTCCAGCAAATCTTGGCGACAACCTCCGTGCATTGGTGATTTCGCTAACGATTCTGAATGCCATCGGAGATCCTTTGGAAGGACCCCTCATGTTGAACGCGATAGGTGATCCTTTCAAAGGACCTTGCCTTATGTTTTCATTGAACCATGGACTACCGCGATACTTGCTTCCTTGCTCGTACACCTGCGTGTGCAAGATACTATAATTTAAATATACCAGGCAAAAAGAAAGGACCTTGCGCATTCGTATTTGCTGTACGGTAAGGTTTATTCCTCCTATGTTTGATTTTCTCGTTGGGCTCTTCTTGCTTGTGCAAACCGTACCAAATCCTTGAACACCAATGCTTTTGTTGCCAATGATCCTTCTGCTTGCATCAAAGGAAATTCTATTACCCTGTACCTCTTCATTATGACCGCCTTCAAACGCTGGGTCGTCACAACGCCCGCTCTGCGCCTTTGTGGACATTTGTGTCTTGAAACCAAAAAATAATTAGAGGCACGTGCGAGTATTACGAAGAATTAGCACGTAAAACTTCCACGAACGTTCAAAACCAGCGTTTGAAGTTTTCGTCGTTACCTGCACAATCTGCTTAGTGGAGTCTCTGCTACTTAGAATGCTCCTCTTCGCAGGTGTCTGTTGCACACCATGCTCCTGGTTGGGATGTTTGCCAAGAACTTGTATCTCACTCTTGACTCCAATTATTCCAGCCCGCATGGCATGTGCGTGTTTAACAGCATCTGCATCCTTGATCTTCTTCTCGTTTTGTAGTAAAAAAATTCTTCCACCTCTCGATACTCAACTTCAGAGTAGATGCACAGGATAAACAGATATTACAACATTCATCCAGGATATATTAATCATTTTTGTTGTTGTTAATGATCTACTATTTGGTGTTCTTAGTGGTGGCATCTTGACAGCAAACGTCCCAGAAATAAAAGACCAAACGCTAATGTTCAACTGCCTTACTATTACCTGCCTCCCATAATCCTTGCCGATGTCGTTCAAAGACCGACCGTCCCTGTTGTCCTGACCAGATGACGCACTCCTGAACATCTGCCCGAAAAAGAGACGTAATAAATATAAAGGTTATAAACCTGCAGTATCAGTGTTGAAACTTTTCGAAGCCGATCTCAATATTTCTTACTAACCTTTTACACTTACCACGCAACAGAGATATATTTTTAGTTCTATATAATTGAGATATATAAATATATACATATATTAATTTTTAATTAAACTGCAACCTCAACCAAAGTGAGATCCTCTGATGCTAGTTTGCTTGTGCAACACTTAACACAAAGATAACCATGAAACCTAGCAAAAGTAACAAGCTCGTATTACAAGGACGAGAGTACACAAAAAAACTCAAATCAGAGCTACAGTGTAAAACTAAACAGTTTTATTCTATGAATCCCGACCACAACAAATTCATCAATGAATTGAATCTCGTGTATCAGGAATCGCAACGCAAAGGTGCGTTGATAATTTTTTTACTAACCTTTGATTGCCAAATCTTATGCGCTGATTATTTAGAACTCACACCTTTCTAAACTGTGGGGGGTCTGCTTCCCTGCAGTTTGTCAGTGATCTCCTTCAATGATTTTGAATCTGGGAGAGAGAGAAAAGAGAAAGAGAGAGGGAGAGAGAGAGAAAGAAAGAGAGAGGCTACTTCGATTGTTTGCGGGCAGGAGAAGAATAACCTGATAGGTGGGGTGAGTTTTGGGACGCATGAGAGATGCACATGTTTTTTCGGCGTGACGAGATGTGGTAGGTCGACTTCACTTGACCGTCGACGAGACTAACAAGTGGGCTCTCAGTTACTAATTCCTCTAAGTCTCTCACTAACTTGTGGGGTCGGCCTTATATGAGTCCTACGAGGAGTACCTCCATCTGGGGTGAGAAAATGTGGTAGGTGGACTTCAAAGTCATACTGACATGTGGGCTCTCAAATAGTTCCTCTAAGTATTTGACTAACTTGTGGGGTCGTCCACAGATGAGTTCTAGATCTCTCTCCATCTAGCGTCGCTGGTGACAGGCGAGGCATATTCTAGCTCTCCAAAGGAAAACCTACAGTCTCGTCCTGATCCCTCCACAGCGCTCAGTCATCACTGAAAAATTATCGGTCTCCTTAACCTCGCTCGCGGTGGATCTACTGTTCAGGTAATCCATTGCTTCCTCGCCATGATTATGCCACCGATTCAATGATTGAAAAAATAAAATTCCGGTGATAGCAATTCCGCGGGCTGGGTACACATCGCATGTGCGCAACACAACCGGTGGGGCGCGATTTAAATATCCGTTCCGGATCCAATTACTTTCAGCTGGTCCGTGCTCAAACTATTGCGTCGTGTTAACGGGAGAAGGGTTATGGATTTAAAATTAAGACTCAGCTGACAACACTTTAATCCTGCCAACTACATGTTTGCACCGTGGTTTTGCTAAGTTGAGTTATATCTCCAGCCATGCAAAACTTAAGCACTCTCGTGAAAATAGATTATATTAGTTCCAGAGCTCAATGAGACTACAGTCAAAATTCACTATCTTAATCCCTAACACAAGGTCACAGCTCAAATGACTGTATAGATCCGCAATTTATAGCAGGGATCCAAAGGACTTACATTCGTTTTTGCAAAACAGTTACTAACTCAGAGTTAAAATCCGTCTTAGCTAACCAAACTATTGATGATGGTCTCAAATGGACTGCTAACAACAATCTTACGTAGCTGACCTGGTAACGATGATGTCTCATGACCTCTTATGTAGAGATCGATGAGATCGACTCCACCCCACAACTGTCGGAGACTCAGTCTCAGCCTGTCGATGGCACGGAGATTGTCACGCAAGATTTCATGGTTCATGACCAACTAGAGGCAGAGAGACTAAGGATCGAGTTAAAACGTGCAGCACACAAAAAGCTTGTTGAGGAGTACAGGAGAAAGAAGCAGCTTGCTGCCTCGAAGTAGGTGTTTTTTTCATGCATCTCGCATGTGTAGTTGAAATTTCTTTGGAAATCAATGCCTCTCATTCTAACTTCATTTTTTATCACGGCTTAAATATTTGAGTCTGTTTTGCTGACTCGGCGTTTATATGTAAGCTTCTCCCAGAAAAGCATGTGGTTCAACAATACATTTGTTAAAGGTCATTTCTTATCTTTGTCCACAGAACTATTACAATGGGTGAATATGAAGAAGAGTTCATCACAAAACTAAGCTTGCAAAAATTCATTGATGTCTGTAAAAAGCTAACAGAACCACAAAAGCAGCTTCTCAGAGATATTGGTTTTGGATACATTCTCGATCTGTGCTGCCGCGAGCTTCCAAGGTGTTTCGTCCGCTGGCTTGTCCGCTATTTTGATTGCCCTTCCAGATGTTTCATACTGCCTAGTGGATACAGATTCCTTATCAACTCATACACCGTGCACTGGATCCTAGGAATTCCACTGGGCGTGCAGATTATCCCTAGAAAATGCTCAGAAGCTTTCAGATGTCAGGTTAAGTCTGAGACTCGGTGTGCTGGGCGCGCTCCAAACATCAGAGAGTTAACTGATCTCATAACCCCGGAGCTGACAGGAGAAGTGTTTTAGCGGGTTTGCGTGATGTTTGCAACAGCGGTATTTCTATACCCAACGACATATGATTGCGTTAGCCCCGACTACTTAGCCGCTCTAGAAGGACCAGCAAGTAACATAACATCATATGATTGGTCCAATGCTGTCACAGAGAAATTGGTGGCATCACTACAGACCTTCAAGGACAAAGGATTCACAGGCGCCCTGTGTGGCTGCCTCCTGATTCCATTGGTTCGTTCATTAACTTGTACATTTCTTTATACCCACAAGCAGCTACAAGAACATTATTCATTTTTACCTCTTATACCCTTGCAGATAACATATTTTGAGTACCTGGATACAAACATAATGGAACTAAAATCTGACACTCCTGCAAGGCTTGCCATATGGGACACAGAGGCCATTAAAAATTATGCTAACATACACAGCCTGTCAACAGAGGACGGAATTTTTGGGAAACACACGGTGAGTCAACTTTTCAGCATTTCCCTTTGGTGAAGTTTTCGACCCAACATATTGACTTAGCTGCCATGTATTAATTTGACTTGATCATCATTGTTTCCTTCCGCATGGCAGCTAAAAGACATTAGGCGCACGCCTTTCCAACCACCGCCTGGCTTTCAGGCGCCATTTTTCCAAAAGAGTCCCAGACTAGAGGCCTACATAGAAGAATTTGTGCCTCAAGAAAAACTTTGTTCCGTAAGTGATTTCTAGCTTGTGCACTTGATTTTATGTTTGAAATGATGTACCCTGAGTTTTTACGAAACAGATACGTGTCCTCCCTGCATTAGATAATGTGTGTTGCCATGATGCTTTATACCTCCACTTCACTGCAGCGGGTTACAAATACTTCGCAAAGTAGGTTACGAGTGTTCATCCAGACAGTTTCCTATAGTACGTTTTTTGTGCCTTTGTGTTAAATATAGAAGTGCTTCCTATAGTACGTTAGCTGTGCTTTTGTGTTAAAACTACAAGTGCTTCCTATAGGACGTTAGCTGTGCTTTTGTGTTAAACCTAGAAGTGCTTCCCATAGTAAGTTAGATGTGCTTTTGTGTTAAAACTAGAAGTGCTTCCCATAGTACGTTAGATGTGCTTTTGTGTTAAAGCTAGAAGTGCTTCCAATAGAACGTTAGTTGTGCTTTTGTGTTAAAACTAGAAGTACTTCCTGTAGTACGTTAGTTGTGCTTTTGTGTTAAATATAGCATTGCTTCCCTGCAGCACTAGGTCTTCCAATAGGTGCACGCCTTTCCAACGACCGACTGGCTTTCAGTCGCCATTTTTAAAAGTGAGTCCCAGACTAGAGGCCTACATAAAAGAATTTGTGCTTCAAGAAAAACTTTGTTCCGTAAGTGATTTCCAGCTTCTGCACTTGATTTTATGTTTGAAATGATGTACCCTGAGTTTTTACGAAACAGATACATGTCCTCCCTGCATTAGCTAATGTGTGTTGCCATGATGCTTTATACCTCCACTTCACTGCGACGGGTTACAAATACTTCACAAAGTAGGTTACAAGTGTTCATCCAGACAGTTTCCTATAGTACGTTTGCTGTGCTTTTGTGTTAAAAATAGAAGTGCTTCCTATAGTTTGTTTTCTGTGCCTTTGTGTTAAATATAGAAGTGATTCCTGTAGTACGTTAGTTGTGTTGTTGTGTTAAAACTAGAAGTGCTTCCTATAGGACATTTGCTGTGCTTTTGCGTTAAAACTATAAGTGCTTCCCATAGTACGTTAGATGTGCTTTTGTGTTAAAGCTAGAAGTGCTTCCAATAGTACGTTAGCTGTGCTTTTGTGTTAAAACTAGAAGTGCTTCCAATAGGACGTTACCTGTGCTTTTGTGTTAAAACTAGAAGTACTTCCCTACGGCTGTAGGTCAACCATGCTTCGTTCAGTACGTCAGGTGTGCTCTTTCAAGGAATGTGTTGACCATGATTCAAGGACTTCTTTAGCCGCGCTTACCGCAGCACATCATGTGTGATTCTACACATATTATTCCATGCCTTTTCTACAATTTTTGACAGAACGTACAGTAGGTCACAAGATATTTTTCATTTTCGGTATTAATAACTTCTTTTCATTTTCGGTATTAAAAATTTTGATGTTTTTTTTCAATTTAGGCCAAGGTGAAAATTGCCAAAGTTATCAATGAAATGTACACAGAACTTTTCTCGCGGTTTCAACCAGTTCTCGAGCAGAAATTGGAGAAGCTCCTTTCACTTGGTAGGGATCTTAGTGCAAAAGAAACCAAGGCCTGCGACCGGGGCGTTTATTGTAACTTGCAACAGGACAACTCGGATGAAAAAGAAACTTTTTCATCACTCCCTTCAAAATATTCTATGCTTCCAAGTTCTAGCACGACAAGCAGTCAAAGTTCTTCCGGCAGTGGCTCGACCAGTGTCCTTCACGCCACATCATAGTACCTAGAAAATTTGATTGGTTGCTGCGATACCTGTCGGTGTCGAAACCGGCAGATCTCGGGTAGGGTGTCCCGAACTGTGCGTCTAAGGCGGATGGTAACAGGAGGTGGGGGACACAATGTTTACCCAGGTTCGGGCCCTCTCGATGGAGGTAATACCCTACTTCCTAGTTGATTGATCTTGATGATATGAGTATTACAAGAGTTGATCTACCACGAGATCGTAGAGGCTAAACCCTAGAAGCTAGCCTATGGTATGATTGTTGTTCTACGGACTAAACCCTCTGGTTTATATAGACACCGGAGGGGGCTAGGGTTACACAGAGTCGGTTACAAGGGAGGAGATCTACATATCCGTATTGCCAAGCTTGCATTCCACGCCAAGGAGAGTTCCATCCGGACATGGGACGAAGTCTTCAATCTCGTATCTTCATAGTCCAACAGTACGGCCAAAGGATATAGTCCGGTTGTGCGAGGACCCCCTAATCCAGGACTCCCTCAATACCCCTGACCCAGACTCCCAGAATCCGTACGACAAAGAGCAGTCCCAAATTTATCTATCTTCACGCCTAAAATCATCAACTCAGCTTAAGTTGCTACCGGAGGTGAACAGGATCGACCACAACAAAGAGGACATTGATGAACAAGCCAAGATTCATCTGGACAAAGTGCATAACCATCTGCACAACTGCCTTGATGGCTTGCCGGTTCATGAGCCTTTCGTGCCAACATCTGAGATGCCGGACAGCGGGGCAATTATAATGGCAGGTGAAAATTCATCTGAGTGTTCTGTACCGACTGAAACCCAAAATTATGCTGGAGAATCTGTAGACCACAAATCTCTTACAAACCCACTGGAAAAACTCTTGGAGGAAACAGCAAAACCTACTGCAACAGAAACATCAACCTCGCACTCTACGGTTGACAAACAATTACTGACTGATCCAATCTCAACCGATACACTTGGAGCACCTGTTTATCACATTGGGAAAATGTCACCAACTACTGCACGGTCCAGCAGTTCTGATAGCGCTCACAACAACTCTTCAACCAACACAAAGAGCCTCACTATATCCCAACCTGCACAAAAGTTAAACAATATCACTGGACAATGTTCTTCTTCACTGCCGGAAGATAAGGTCCATCTTGTTTCAACTTTGAGTGAGGAGAAGAACATTGCTGAAATAGAATGCACAAGAGCTACCTCCTCCTTGCTCCTATAGTAGAAGTCCCCAGTGATTCTGCCAGCGGTTCTGGCTCAGTACTGGATACACGAAAAGCAATTCCATCAACTAGTGATGCTCCACTGGTTGCTGCTGCATCTGTCGATGCGGAAGACAATAACATTGCAGAAGAACATGAACAATGTACGAAGCAACCACGTATTGATCCCACAGACAGCGTCCCTATTACCACAAGTGCACATACGCCAGAACAGGAACCACAAATGGCAGCTCACAAGAGGTCCTTACAGCAGTCAGAAGATCCAGGAAACAAGAGTATATCGCCTCCTAAGAAAAGAGTTAGGATACTGGAGCCTCCACATAATTCAACAGAAACTGCAAACAACCAGTCTCTACATGCTGACAACCGCAGAGGCCTCCTTGATTGTGGATTCATTGATGATGATCAAATATGGTCTGACCCATCTATCTATGAACAACTTGACAGAGTCATTGAACAAAAAAAGAAGCAACCCTTTCATAACCAAGTAGCATCCCAACAATGCCAACCTGATACTGTCTCGCACTTGTCCAATAATTCAAGCTCGTCAGCGAGATATTCCCTTTCTAACTATCCAGAGCCACCTATACCCAGCAGATCGGGATCAATGTCAGGCGGTAGCCACCTCACATAAGCTTTTGATACGTCATACTCTACAGGTTTAACTCAAACTGTCTTGTCCCAAAGTTTACCAGCAACTCCCTTGTCCCAGCACTACCACCAACCAGCTCCTAGTATCAAAAACCACTTCTACCGACATCCTGGTTCTCAGAATAACGACGGTTCAAACAGCAGCCAGCGCTCACCTTATGCAATGAACAACCAAAGTCACAAGCAGTACCAGCAACAAACCCCTGTCGGTGATGCCCACTACCCCCAACACAATGATGCTCAGAATAATAACACTACATGATGCCAACAACGCCAACCTCAAGAGCAGAACCATCAGCAACCACACAGAGGCGAGTCTAATGGGCAAAGTTACAGTGCCTTGCAACAATAGTTCAACAGCGTGCAGTATTCCGGCCATCCTCTGCAGCATTTTCCAATAGATATTCCTTCGAGCTCAACCGGTGATCCAACTGTCAGAACATTAGAACTGCACATGCAGCACCAACCACAAGGCCTAATGTTCCAAAGAAACAACAATTATAATGAGGGTCATCTGCAACTTAGTAATGGTCAATTGAACTCCGGTGGTCATGTCTTCCAGCCTCATCAACATCATTCTCAGCTAGAACAGACTCGATTCACTGACCAAGCGAATGACCATCAAGATCACTGCCAACTTTTGGAAATAAGAGACTCTACAATGGAAGAGAAAGAAGTGTATGAAACAATCGTCGACAATACGCCAGGTGTCAGGAAAAATGATAGGTAATGAATTCGTTGTTCCTGTTACAGTAAAGTTTTGGTCCCTTCGTTTACTAATGCAATGTATTCTGCCTGAAGCTATCACATTCAAGTGTTTCGGCTCGATTCTTATACTATTGTAATTGAATACTAATCATTTCCTCTTATGTTAAATAAGAAAATCATACGATTTAAAATTCATTTATTTTTTTGGCAGCAAGAGGATATTCTTCGTCGATCGACATTGGGCCGATCATCGAACTTTAGGTTTGTCAATGAAGGTATACGGATATATCAACTCATTCGTGGTCGAAGCTTACTCAACGTTGCTGATGAAAGAACAATTCTACGGACATCCAACACTTGTGCACAAGCATATAATGTACATCAACGCTTCTGTAAGTTCTTGCTTCTCATAAAT
Source organism: Triticum aestivum (assembly GCF_018294505.1). Lineage (NCBI taxonomy): Eukaryota > Viridiplantae > Streptophyta > Magnoliopsida > Poales > Poaceae > Triticum > Triticum aestivum. The sequence goes on along the minus strand of NC_057814.1, from coordinate 54,551,229 downwards.
AATAATAACAAACGACATTTACTACTACTACCACACTGAGTGACACAGCTTCAATTTTCTGCAGGATAAATTTCAAGTTCTAGGAGCAAGCATTGAACTACTCAAGGAACACATTGTGGAAAAAACTATTGGGTATAGGCTGCCCAACAAATGTAACATCGTGAGTTCACCCTACTCACTCTATCTGCCCAGTGTTTGTCTTCGATTCTACCAGTTTTTCTTGTTACAATGATATTATTCCCTGTTAATTGTTTTAGGTCTTAATACCTGTGAGAAAGGAACCACATTTTATCTACCTCATCATCGTGAATCTTGCAATGTGTCGCTTCGAAATTCTGTGTCCTTATATCAATTGCGACGGTATAAAGGAACACTCGGACATTCTAATAGAAAACTTCAAGAGAGCTTACCATTCTGCTTACAACAACCATCCTCACACCATGGCCTCCTTTCATGTCAAACCTGTGCAGAGTGTATGTAACTCAAACAGAGAGTGAGCTTCTTTAACTGTAGCTCTACCTCATTTAAACCATGCATTTTTTTGTTCCACTACACATCCCATATCTATTGTTCACCTTCTAATCACTAACATTAATGCTCTCAATTTTTAGGGATGACAGTGCTATTTACACCATGCATTTGATGCCGCTCATTAATTTGAATAATAATTCATTTTTTATCAATAATGTAAGTTCACTCTCATTGACAACACATCAACATACGTTCATCCAAGCCAGCTGAACATTATGTTTTACAATAAATTTTATTAGTTTGCACGGTTATGTGTTTGCAGATCCATGTGAAACCGATGAGAGAACAACTAACTTTCAAAATGATAACATCCAACTACAACACAGGCCATGTATTTGAGGCACTGAGCATCGTCCTCGACAAACACAATATCCGGCGTGAAAGAAGAAGAGTTGGAAGAAGATGACTACTGTTTAACTGTGCCTTAATTTAGCTGGAGCCATCCGATCATTGTTTCAGCCATATCGACTCATGTAATCACAACAGCGTTTGAGCTATTTTTGTGTCGGTACAAGATATCTGCTATGGATCCCATTAAACACAGCTGTGCGTTCAAATGGTCATGTCTTAAATTCCTGAACAGCAAACATTATAAATAAGAATCATATTATTTCCAAAAGTTGTAAACATGATATTCAAGACATCACTTCCTTGCAGTAGAACACCACTCACTTCGAGTAGACATAATAAATGAAACAATTGGAACATAGAGAAAAACACTATCAATTCGTAATCATCTGACGAAGGAGCTAAATGACTCACCTCCAGTAATGCGGGTCACAGAGGCACTGTCGTGCGTCTTATCCACGTAGGACGTGCCTCTCTTACCACGGACAACTAAGCTGACACACGCAAGTGCACCACCAATTAACACAGGACCGTCCCCTCGATAGCTTAACACCAGTCCCTCTCCAAGCCAATGAGTCATGGAAGCACGACCGTGACTCAAGTTAACGAAAGAAGATCCATCATCTGGGATAGATGACTAAACTGAAAAATACCAAAACAGAAGAACGACCGTGACTTCAACTGTAAAAGGTCCGTGAACTTACAAGTTTCACGGACAAGCCTCTCTCATCAAATAAGTGAATGCAAAAAATTCGAAAGAAAGGCATGACCGTGCCTTTGAATAACATCGTAGACGTGCCTCTCCGAGCGAACGTGTCAGAGGAAGCATTTGCGAACGACAAACAGAACTCTGACTCAACATAACATAGGACATGCCTCCACTAACTAGACAGACGTGACTTCACTAGCAGACTACCTAGAAATATTACAGAACATACAACCATGACAGTAACTCATACTAACATAACGCAGTGCCTCTCCGAATTTAGTACCCAAAGGAAGGATAACGCCTCTGCCAAACATACGACGGTGCATCGAATACCTTCACAGCCATGCCTTTCCAAATCAAAGTACCACCACAATAATTGGAACAAAGAAATGCAACCGTCACTAAAACAATACTCCCACAGAAACTCTCACACTGGATCATATATTGAAACAGACAGCACAGAGAGAAATTCTGAAGAATCTTAAACACACTCAAGCTCTGCATAAAAACATTTCGAACACACAACCACAACTGTATATTCGATATAAAACCAACCGTGCCAAACACACTACGAACACAAAGTGAAAGTAACGCCCCTACCTGTTAGTGTGACCATATTGAGAGAAGAACTGAAACAGCTAGCAAACTAATAACACCAGAGCATGCCTTGCCTAAAAAAAACAATGCCTCCCTGAGCAAACGACTGTGCGCTGCCTAGATTCACGAAAGTGCACATCTGAGTGGTCCTCTTAATACATCTGATCTTATACCAACGCGTAGCCTAAAATCATAGAGGTAAATATTCTTGAAGGCACCGAATCAAGAAAAACATAATGGAACGAAAATAAACTTAAATTTCCAAACTAGTCAACTCCATCTGGTTCAAAATAAAACCACCACAATTACAAATTCATCAGTCGATGTAATATTACCCCATACAATAACTATCAAATAACCAATTCATCACACAATCCATCTTGCCAGCACTTCCACCCGGACTACTCCTCAGAAACGTCCTCGCCATCTGAGATCAGGAAGAAAGCGACGATGCAGGATGTCCCTCATCGACAGAAACCGACAGTATAGCTCATAGCTCACATACCCTTCCTAAAGGAAAAGCAAATGAAAACATGAATATACAAAAAAACGTATTGTTCTTGCAACAAAGGTAGAAACTAACGAAAATGAAATATTCACTTACAGTAGCTCCATATTCAAGTGATCAAAGGTAAGTGGCTTCCAATCCTAGTAGTTACGAAGAAGTTCTGGAAAAGAGGACTCCAGCTTCGAGTAAGATTCGTCAATGATGGCTCCCGCTAAGTCCTCCATGGAGTCTCTTTCTTCACCGCCTTTGATCATGAACTTCTCTTGGATGTCGATGTGGTACCCTTCTGGAATTCCGATGAAATCTTGAAAAAGAGCATCTCTAATATTCCTGACGCCCACACTAGAGAAAGTTATACCTCTATTCTCAAGGAAATCCTTTAGGGCAAGGCACTCAGTCCTGGCCTTGTAGAAGTGATAGACCAAAACATGATTCTGCATAGCCAGTTGCATGACGGCGACTTTTCTACGCCCATAACAATCCTTTCGTGTGAACTCCATGCCGAGACCAACAAACTTGTACTTCTCCTCGCGCAACCAGTCCTCGTACAAGGCAATGATCTCCTCCACCTTGCCAGGCTCGTTCGTGTACCACACATCGAGCTTCGTGTTACCATCGGCAACTTCCGGATGGTACTCGGTGGTGTTCAAAAAGTCGTCCATGGCAGCGAGCAGCAAGGTGCCAATGGATATTCCTGAGACCCTGCGACAAGGTTAGGGAGTGGTGAGGAGGGTGGGAACTGCCTGATGTTCGGTGGCTACAATACGACGTGGAGACCACACAAACACGGCCAGTATTTAACCTTGGCAAGGGACGTTTGAGTTACCATGCGCATTAACGTGTGAACTAGGAACAGCAAATAGACGGTTGTGCTTCCGCAGCTCGTGGAACCATGCACTTCGTAAAGTCACGGCTGTGCGCAAATATTTGATGACATGGAGAAATCGAGGAGCCTCTAACTTTATTTTACGGTAACTGACACACTGAATAGTCACATCGAACAGCCGCCACATCGTTCATCAATTCCTCCTTTGAACAAAGACCACCGATGGAAGAATCGAATGAGGCAAACGAACATCCTGCCATACACCTTAGATCCGAAGGCCAAAACTCATCTGTGCCTCATCTAGCTAGATTCGCACCATCTGTCCCTCGATAGTGAAGGCTGGTTTCACGGGAGGCCCGGGTATGCAGGCACAAGACGCACATACGTGTCTATTCCACAGGCACGGGCGTACGACTTTTCGAGACCTTGGTCGGTACCACCACAGGCACGTAGAGATACAGGCAACAAATCGCCAGAAACACGTGAATGCAGGCAACGGATGCACGGAAACTTAGCCTCTACAGGCACGTGGTTCGGCTTGGCGAGGCACGGATACGGCCTTGCAATTGACCCTCTGCGTACAGACATGGAATTGCGGCTTCTTCGATGCACAAGTATGGTTTTGGAATTGGCATTCTCGAGGGACAGGTACAAATCCTCTGGATACAAATCCTCTGGATGCAAAAAAGAGAGGTGGCAGAGACATCGGTGAGAACACTCTGTTCGAGAGGCACGGTTGCGAACTCTCAAGAGGGATAGCCATGTGACACCGCAGGCACATAGCGTCATGCGCGTGTATCACGTGAGATACATCAAATACAAGCAGCGAATCAACAGGAGAAGTCAGAGAGCCACAGTTTTAAAGTCTCTGGAGGCACGGGAGTGTAGAAGCACAGGCACGACGAGTCACAGCCACCCCATCCCCTCACGGACGGGCGTCTGGCACCACAGGCACGTAGAGTCACAGCCAGCGTGTTTCCTGAGACACGCGAATGCAGGTATAGGAGGCACAAAACTGAAGCGTATACAGGCACGGAATTGCGGCTTCTTGGCGCACAGGTACGGCTTTGGAGTTGGCGTTCTCGAGACATGGGTACAAACCACCTGGATGCACAAAAGAGTGGTGGCAGAGGCACAGTTGTGTAGTCTGAAGAGAAACTGCCGTGTGACACCAGCACATAGAGACATCGCGTGTGTCACGTGAGGTACATGAATAGCGGAAAAGAAGCCACGGGAGTGAAGCCTCCACAGACATGGATGCCCGGCTTCTAGAGGCACGGTCCCAAAGAACACAAAGACAGGAAACTGAAATGTTGCCTCGTACGTTACCAGACGTGCCTCTCTTGTGAGAAGGTGTAAAACACAACAATACAAACACAAACAAACGGCGCTGAATATAAGCCAAACAAAAAACACGCTTCTCCCAAACAATACATATGCGTCCCCTCACGGACGGGCGTCTAGCACCAGAGGCACGTAGAGTCACAGCCAGCATGACGCCTGAGACACAGAAATGCACGTACAGGAGACACGGAATTGAAGCGTATACATGCACGGAATTGTGGCCTCGGAGTTCTCGAGGCACGGGTACAAACCACCTGGATGCACAAAAGAGTGGTGGCAAAGGCACGGTTGTGTAGTGTCAAGAGGAACTGCCGTGTGACACCAGCACGTACAGACATGGCGTCTGTCACGTGAGGTACATGCATAGACGGAAAGAAGCCACGGAAGTGAAGCCTCAACAGACACGGATGTCCGGAATCTCGAGGCACGGTCCTGAAGCACACAAAGACAGAAAACTGAAATGTTGCCTCGTACGTTAGCAGACGTGCCTCTCTTTTGCGAACGTGTAAAAGACAACAATACAAACACAAACAAATGGCACTGAATATAAGCCAAACACAAAGCGCGCTTCTCCCAAACAATACATATGTGCCACTTCAACAGGTTCTCTAAATGTACATGAACTCGTGCAAACGTCAATAATGAACTTGTAACATGAAAAAACATAAGAAATTATATTCACATAACATAAGACAAGCCAAATATGATGCTGCGAAAATAAAAAAACCAAAATCCCAAAACGGTACTAAATAGGATTGAACTAAAAGTACTCATTAATTATACAAAAAAAAAAGAAATGAACTCTTCCAGGAGTCCATTCTGCTCAGAAACGTCCAAACAAACGTCCACTGTGACCATTCTACTCAGTTGGTGTTCTACTAAGAAACATCCATGGCGTCTGCGGTCGGGAAGACAACGAGGATGCATCATGTCCTTCATCGACAGAACTCGGCGGTAGAGCTCGTAGCTGACATACCCATCCTAAAACAAAAAGCGGATGAGAATGAAGATATACGTAAAGGGGAAAAGTACTATTGTTGCAATAAAACAAAAATATAAAGACAGAAAATCATAAAAAACGAAATTTTCACTTACAATTGCCGCATATTTCAGGTGGTCAAGGGAAAGCGGCTTCCATTCCCAGTAGTCATGCAGACCTTGTGGAAAAGACGACTTCGTACTCAAGTAAGATTTGTTTATGACGGCTCCTGCGATCTCTTGGAATTTTGAGGAAACTGTTTGTGAGAACATCCCTATCGTTCCTGACGTCGACACTAGCGAAAATTATACCTTTGTTCCAAATGAAATCCTTCAGAGCAGCGCACTCCGTCCTGGCCTTGCACAAGTGATAGACAAGAACATGCTTGTGCATCGCCAGTTGCATGACGGCGACTTTTCTACTCCGATCAAAGTAATCCTCTCGTGTGTACTCCAGATCAGGACCAACAAACTTGTACATGTCGTCACGCAGCCATTCCTCATAAAGAGAAAGAATCTCCTCCACCTTGTAGGGCTCGTTGGTGTACAACACCTCAAGCTTGGTGTTACCATCGGCATCTATAAAGAGACGCTCAGTAGTGTTCCTGAAGTCGTCCATGAAAACGACGGTGAGACTGACAATGGAGTTTGACTGTGCTTCTCGTACGTGGCGAGGATGATGGGAGCTACCTGCACTTCTCTGGTGAGAATAAGACGCGATAACCTCCCGGAATAGACCACTACTTAACCTTGGGGAGAGACGACTCAGTTACCATGCGCCCATTAAATTGCATCGGGAACAGTTAATGGACGGTTGTGCTTCTGCAGCTTGTGGAACCAAGCATTTCAAAAGTCACGGCTGCCATGCTGTAATCGAGGAGCCTCTATATTAACTCTAGCACGGTATCTCGCACAATGAATACTAACAATAAATAGCCATCCCATCGGTCACCAGCACATCTTTTGACCGAGAGAACAATGCGAGGAAGCAAACGATGACCTTGTCGTACAAATACTACACGGGGAGTGAACCAAAATAGAAGCACGGTTCGGCCAAAACAAAAGCCACACGCGTGCCTCCACTTTGTTAAAGACAAACCTCGGTGATATCAACGGACCTGCATCTCTATGTCTGCGTACCACCAAAAACATTGCCAAAACAAAAGCACGTCCATGCTTCTGACATACATATGACCGTGGGCTATCATACATATTCCCGACTAAACCCAACGTACATAAAAACAGTGGCTCTCTGGGTCAACAACTGCCTGAAAAAAAATTGCAATCGCAGAGTCACGAACCGTGACTCCATTTCAGATGCAAAAGTGCCTCTCATTAGGAACCATCATGCCTCCCCCAACGTATCGACCATACCTCTCCTACTACAAAGACCATGCATCTAATAACATCATCACCGTTCCTCTCCTAAAGACACACCCAACCATATCTGATTAAACTTGTGATTAAAAAAATTAAATCACAGAAGCACAAGTATGCTTTTCAGCATGTATAACCGCGCCTCACAAAAAGTCTGTGAGGCACGATAGGCACGTAGAAGACTCCGCTGGGAGGCAGCACAGCTGGACAACTACAATGGGAGGCAGTTGGACGAGTCAAATGTCTCGCGTCCCCATAACACCTCGGAATGCACGCACACCATCGACAACCAGCATTCATTCCATTTCGTAGAATAAAAAATAAAAAAAGAAGCACTCATTACTACTCATGCTCTCTCAAGACTCCTTTATATTTCAATAAGCTCCGACTCCCTCAGCCACATCACAACTCACTTGCCTTCTCTGTCGCCTGCTTCTAGGGTTCGTGCTTCTTCCCTGCACACAATCTGATTTCAAACAAGTTATTGTAGAGTTTTTATTGGGTCTCTCGATTAATTTCTAAGCCGTGCTTCTCTCGTAGATTGCTGGCCGTGGGTGCTTGTCCTAAGCTTCCCATCACAACCCATCTGCCTTATCCGTCTACCTACTTCTAGGTTTTGTGCTTCTTCCCCGCACACAGCCTCATTTCAAAAAAGTTATTGTAGAGTTTTTATTGGGTCTCTCGATTAACTTCTAAGCCGTGCTTCTCTCGTAGATTTGCTGGTCGTGGGTGCTTGCCCTAAGCTTCCCCTACACCAATCTCCATTTGTCGATGCCCGTTCTTCTTCTCTCCCAGGTAAAAAGCATATGCACAAGCAGCATGCTTCGATCCGTATTTACGTTTTGAAAAAGATATTTAAATTATTACTGTTTTACGTTTAGTTTTTTCATTTGATAGTTATTGAAGCATCAGATCCGGTACAACGACTTCATTCTCTAAAGGAATATAAAAACCATTTGAAAATCTAAACAAGTGATCTAAATTCTGTCATACTGCTTTTCTGGAAGGAGTAGATGAGAAGATTTCTGGTAAATTTGTAGTTGTTGTCTGCCTTCGTACGGATATTTTTAATATGGCTAACGCAGTTGAAGCTAGTCGTTGTCTACCTTCAGCGTTGAAGCTTGTTTTAAATTGTTATGATATTCTTGTTTTCTTAACATAGTTGTTCTGAATTATTTAGGTATGATTTGCCCTACCAGCCGCCAACTAGGCGGCCCTTGCGAACCACACCCTGAAGTTCTCCAGCAGTTTGAGGTTATTCTTGATGAAAATTGCTGGAGCCTCATGGTTAGTAAGAATTACTAACATATTAGTTGCTTACAACACAGTAGAAATCGTCGCTGTTACTCATACCCCCTTGCACCTACACTAGGTTCCCCTGCTGTCACTTCTTCGCACCTGTCTTGTGTTTTCATTTTCCATTAGTTTGCCTGCCCATGCCTTGATTACTATAGTGCATCTTCAGTTCTAATTAAATTAGTCAACATATGCCAAAATCTTTCCATTAATTAATACCATTAAATTAATTATGTCCAAAAATCTGTATCCATTAATTTATAATACCATTATGTTGTTATCTGTAATTCTTATCAAAAATTCATATCCAATTTAAGAAAACTTTTAACATTAATAATACGCGATTTCAAATTTATACTTACAGGTTGTTATTTTTACTATTTTTTCCAGTATGTACCTTGTAATGTCAGAGCTTTTCTCGCTGAATACATTGATGAGAAGAATAAAGAAGCAAGAAAATTGCGTAAAGAGCAGATAGAGCCAGCCCTTCTTACACATGAAGGAAGGTCTTACAATGCTTTGTTTAAGCATAGGGCGAACTACACAAAGTTCTGCGGTGGTGAGTGGAACATCTTTGCGGATGATTACGAACTACGTGCTGGAGACCGCATAGAATTTGAACTACCAGACGAGGGTCTCAATCTCGAAATACAAACATATCGGGATGACAAAAGGCTGCTTCCATTACCCCATGTTGGTAGGTATTTAATATTACAAACTTATCTTCTTTCGCTGTAATTTTATATGCATGCATCGAACTGAATAATATTAACACCGTGTTGGATATAACTTTATCTAACTTTAAAATCTTGTTCTTTTTGTAGCTCTCGACGATCTTTCTTATGTCGATTTCAACCATGTTCACTGCTGTGTCTACTCTAAGGATATTGAGCTTACCTACGACCAGACACGATTCTTTCTACAACGCCTTTTCAGAGATACTTTCATTCGTTGCCGTCCATTTGTCCACGTCTTGACTCCCACTAATACCAAAGACTGCGCCATGGTTGGTTACAACTGTCCTTGTTAAAATACCAAACGTATTTTGCTCATACGTAATATAAACAATATTGACGTAATCTTGCTTATATGTAAAATTATAAAGAACCTATTTATTCAAACCTAAAACAACAAAACTTTTGTTGTTCTCTTAATATGTTGTTTTATCTGTTTACACACAAACCTAAACATGCCAGGAATTATATTACTTTCAATATGGAATTTCTTAATGTTTGCGCACTCACCGTATTCAGCCAGTCTTTTATTTATTGTCCAAGTGGCAAATCAACGGTTTTAATTTCTATTTAATTTCGATTTCTTCTAGAAAATTCCGAGGAGCGTTGTCTCGACACTGAAAAGATGGGTGGACATGCCAACCAATGGCAGGGTGACCCTTGAAGCTCCTGATGAACCTACCCATGTCATCACTCCTTCGTCGTACTACATCTGCAAAAACGACGGCAGGATGGTAATAGAAAAGTCTTCTTTTAGAGACTTCATATCAGCTGCATCCTTTGTTGAAAAGAACGTTGTTCTAATCACTTTCAAAAAGCGCCATGACCGTTCTGTGTCCATCATCATTTAGCACATTCTATAGATTCCGTCAGAACCAGCACCTAAAATGGAAGCAAACAGTGTATCTCCTAGGATGTTCAGCGCTCGTTTCATGATGATGCCTCCAGGAGCAAAACACTGGTTACTATTAAGTTTGCTAGTTAGGATGGTAGAGTAATGTAACTATTATGGACCATGTGCTTGGTTGAACTATCGGAATGATCTTTTGGAACTTATGTAGCTCTTACGGACCCAAAACTCGCTGTTTCAACCATCGGAATGATCCTTTGCAACGAATGTTGTTTGAACTATCGGAATGATTCATTCGAAAAAATGTAGTTCTTATCCTTTGAAAAGTTCACAATTCAAAAAACCAAAAAACAGAAAGAATCATTTTCAAAAATCAAACAAAACAAGAATCAGTTTTTGATTCAAAACCTATAGCAATGCCATGTTATCAAACTTATTCAAACCATCTAGTGAAACATATCTCAATTAAAAACCAAACAGGACTCCGTTTTCAAGTGCAAACTATATTTACTTCAATTTTTCCTAAACACACACTTGTGCACCGACTAACATAACAACAGCGCCTCCCTGACCAAGGAAGGTTGTTAATTGAAAAAAAACGTTTTCACAACAAAGGCATGACCATGCATCTCCTGAGTGTTCTACCGTTTACACTACTACTTTCACACCAAAGATGGAATATGCACATATGGATCACGCACGCAGCATGCAACGAATAAAAATTTTCAATGAACAAGATAAGTGAAAATCTTTAAAAACAGATAAAACAAACGCCTGTTTCCGAAAATCTACGCCTGGAACCGCCGGATGACTACCAACTGCTCTTTGGCGGTTTCCTTTTTTGCACTTCAAAGTAAAGATCCCTTTCACTTTTCCGACTCCATTTGCATCCTCTTCATCGAAAGTTTCTCGCCGGCCGCAGTTCACCACCGCACACCTCCAGCCATGGACGACGGGAAACTAACAACACTCACCGAACACATCACTACCCACGGTACAACCATCCTGGAGGTGGTGTACACCAACGACCCAAGGACCATGGAGCGGATCATCAAAAAGTACGAGAATGGCTAAAGGAGGAGAAGAACAAGTTCGTCGGCCTCAACCTCGAGTACACACGTAAGAGCAGTTACATATGACAAGGGATCGCCGTCGTCCAACTTGCCATGCGCGAGCATGTCCTTGTATACCACTACTGCAGGTCCGAGCGCTCCCAGGCGTTACTTGACTTCCTGCAACGAAAAGCAGTAACTTTCACTAGCCTCGACACCAGGTGCGACAAGACCATGCTTGCCCGTGCATGGATCAAAATTCCAGACGAGCACCACGTCGACATCCAGAGGCTATTCTGCATCAAGGGTGGTGGAGAAAGGGACTCCATGGGTGACCTTGCAGCGGCCATCATCGACCCCACATACAAGAACATGAAGAAATCATTCCCAAAGGAGAAGCACCAGTTCTGGGAGTGGAAGCCGCTTTCCCCGATACACCTTGAGTACGCAGCAAAGGACGGGTATGTTAGCTACGAGTTGTACCGTAGAATCCAAATCATCAAGAACGGGCTACGTCACCTCCACCAACAACTAATGAAAGAAAGACTCCGCCCACGTAAGAACAAAGACGAGGGATCTTCTAGCGGCTGGAAGCGCCGGAAGGGAAACAGTGGTTGGTAAATTGCGAGAAAATGGATGTCTACATTAAACTAGTAGGATCGTGTCGTGATTGATTGATCTGCAGTGATCGAGGGATAGGGTGTGTGGCACTACTATTATGATAATTTTGATTGAATGAACCCATGTTGTAAATATGTTTGTTGTTGCTCAAAGATGTTGTCTGTATTGTATTACTATTTTACGTTTGAACTTTGAACACAGTGGTGTGTATGTCTATATGCAATTAGTAAGTTATGTCCCAGTATTGAGCAAGCATATATTGTATCCATGATTATAGAACGAGAGATATGTTGCACGATATTGTATTATAATTTTCATACTCAACATTTACAAGATGCATCGTGCATTTACAAGAATATGTCATGGTATCGTTGTAAACTTTCAGTATAATGCTTATTCAACATTGGCGTGAACAATTCATAAATATTGCAGAAGAACATTCGGTACACAGACGCAAGCGACAAGAACTTTGTTACTTTAACCACATTGAAAAAAAATTAAAATAACACAACACAACCATTTCACATCAAACACCGCTTCGTCCATTCAGAACATCCTTGCTATTGCACACAGGTTCCTCTCCGTACACCAGTTCTGCACAATGCCACAAAACTACACTACCGTGTACAACCGTGGCTCTCTAAGTGTCTACTCAACCCATGCCTGTGGTGCCACGCACCCGTGACCCTAGAGACTTCACACCTGTGCATCCACAACCGAGACTCTCTAACCAAATATTCGGACCCATGCCTCTGCTGCCATACATCCGTGTCTCTATAAACTTGACAGCAGTAAGAGGGTTCAAAACCGTGCATCTACACAACCATGCTTGTACTTACTTCACTTATGTGCCTTCGTTTACTCGATCAACGTGCCTCACATGAAACCCACAGTAACTCTACGAGCTCCGCACACGTGATCTCCCGTGCAACTTTGGTGCTGCACACACGCTCCTCTCAGTATACCCGTGCCTCCACACAACCGTGCCTGTACTGACTACAATTCCGTGCCACCGTTTGGTCAATCCACGTGCCTCACATAAAACCAACAGTAACTCTACGTACTACACACAAACGCGCCTCTCGCATGAAACCCATAGTATCTCTACGTGTTCGGCACGCGTGATCGCCCGTACAACTTTGGTGTTGCGCACACGTTCCTCTCAGTATACCCGTGCCTCCTCACAACCGTACCTGCATTTGCTCAATCGACGTGCCTCACATGAAACCCACAGTAACTCTACGTGCTCCGCACGCGTGATCGCCCGTGCAACTTTGGTGCTGCACACACGCTCCTCTCTGTATACCCGTGCCTCCACACAACTGTGCCTGTACTGACTATAATTCCGTGCCTCCGTTTGATCAATCCATGCGCCTCACATAAAATCAACAGTAACTCTACGTACTACACACACATGTGCCTCTCGCTCTACGTGCTCCGCATGCGTGATCGCCCGTGCAACTTTGGTGCTGCACACACGCTCCTCTCTGTATACCCATGCCTTCACACAACCGTGCCTGTAATGACTACAATTCCGTGCCTCCGTTTGATCAATCCACGTGCCTCACATAAAACCAATAGTAACTCTACGTACTACACACACGTGCCTCTCGCTCTACGTGTTCGGTACGCGTGATCGCCCGTGCAACTTTGATGCTGCACACACGTTCCTCTTAGTATACCCGTGCCTCCACACAACCGTGCATGTACTGACTGCAATTCCGTGCGTCCGTTTGCTGAATCCACGTGCCTCACATAAAACCACAGTAACTCTACGTGCTCCGCACACATCATCGCCCGTGCAACTTTGGTGCTGCACACACGTTCCTCTCAGTATACACGTGCCTCCACACACAACTGTGCCTGTACTGACTACAATCCACGTGCCTCACATAAAAGAGATGCACAGTCGTGCCTCAGAGTAAACAACACACGTGCCTCTACTGTATTTATAACTATGACCCCAATTAAATAACATTCGTCCAAAAAAACATCGTTAAAAGAGATGCACAGCCATTCCTCTTCTATAAACGAACAACAGCAAAAAAATGAACAGTTAGGTTCATATCGTTTCATATATCTAAATAACACTAAACCATAGCATAAATTTTTAAACAAAATCCATTATGTTCAAAGGCTATAACTAACATCACTGCGGTAGAAGATTGAAGATAACAACAAGCCTCCCATCATGCTCTTTGAAAGTTATCAGCACCAAGCTGTTTACTTCAATAGACGATGCCTGGAGAAAATCACTGAAACCTTCCTGTTTGAACTCCATTCTATTACCCAAGCCAATGAAGTAGGAGCAAGGAGTGCTCACATATATATCATCATCACCAGATTCCAAAGTAACTTCAAGAGTTAAAACGCCAGTCCTAGGAAAAGTCACAAACTCCTTCAAACTCCTCACAACAATACCAGGAATAACCTGACAAAAAACATCAAGCTATTAGAAATAGAACAAAAATTCAAAACTATAAATAGAAGAGATAATAAAAATAAATAAATAAACAGAAATAAAGAAAAAACAGTGGAAAAAAATCTGACCATATGATGACCATTAACATTCATGGAATCAATCCTGTGAACAAAAGGACAACAGGGTATGTAGTCATCATCAAAGAGTTGACACCTCATGAAATACATCTGCTGATAATTAAGCAAAACACCACGGGTGTAATAACAACTCCCAACAAGTTCCATCTCGGAGTCGCTCAAACCATCAATAGCTACAAAATATAATTACACAGGTTCAAGGGAACAGAAAAATCATCATGTACAATAAAACAAGCTAAAAACTTACTTAAAAATATACCTTACCAACAGACAGTAAAGGGGACAACGCATCTCCACGACCAACACGATAAAAATCAATACCAATCCACGTTCCATAATGTTCAAGCCTAATGGTCACTATATCACGAGGACGAACACCATAATCTTGACCAATCGTTCCCAGGAAGGACCATGGAATTTGCTCCTCACCCGACCATGACTAAACAGAACACCATACAAATAACCCTCATTGCACTGAAGAGCAACATCAGTATATTTGTCACCCCTCCTTATGGCTAAAGCCCTACACTCCTCGATGTAACAAGCAAGATGAGCTCTAACACTGCACGGAACGTACTGCACAACAAATCAAAACAAGGATCATAATCAAAACCTAAACAGCATGGGCAGCACCAAAAGAAATAAGCGTGTGTGCCAAAAATTGAACAATTATAAAATGATATTCTTACAACACGCCTCCAACAACGCCGATCCAGGACCACACTGAACCCATCTATAGAAGAATCAACAGAAGAACATGGGCCACCAGGCATATGGCAAAAAGGACAAGCCATAACTGCAAGGAACGCAATGGTTATCAAGAACTAATCCCACAAAACCCAGTTGAAACTTGACATCTCATAGTGTTGGTAGTCCCCACCCTTAACTACCCCATAAATCTCCATATCCCGGAAATATAATGGGAACAAAAAGATAAACGAGAAAGGGAAATAGGGAACCCACGAAAGCAACCGGTAAGGAACGACGATATCGCGAACGGGGAAGCGCGGTCGACCCTAAAGAACGACTGCCGTAAGAGCAGGCAACAAGCGCGACGGCCGGGACAGGGGCCGCCGTAACCATGCGACAAGAGCGGCAGCTGCGACGGGCGGAGACAACGGCAAAGAAAGAACAGTGCGCGATGACGGTTCGCCCACATTAGAGAGAAACGGATCTCAAAACAGATCAAAAGGTATTACAAAACATTAAAAGTACAAGGACTAAAGTGAAAAAAGGAAAAACCATATAGGGAAACCGGAAACCGAAAATCACGGGAGACGCCGTGCGCGCGACAATTGTCACGCGTGGAGTGCGTCGGAAAAGTCTCACGAGCGCTCCGCGCGTGACACTTGGCGCGTGGGCAGCGCTCCCCGACTAATCGTTGCGGGGAGCGCTTCTCAATTAGTGATTTCTCTTTTTGGGAGAAACTATCCAAGGTTACCCCTTCCGGGGATCCTGCAAGGGTCATCTTTTTGGCATGCAAGCACGTCTAAGTCATGCGCCCAGTCCCGGCTACGTGTTGCGTACTGGGCGCTCCCTCTGGATTTTTTTATTTTTCTAAAAGCGTTTTTGGGTTTTAGATGTGTTTTTATTTTTTTTGGCTTTCTAGGTTTTTTCTTCATTCTGGATCAATTCTCTTATGGATCTTAACCACAGTTGGGGTTCTCAAAAATAAAATGTGCTTCCACAAAAAGCACAGATTTCTTCCATCTTCTCAGAAATGGAGAAAAATTGTCTTCCACCAAAAGCACAAATTTGCTTCTCATAGATGTGCTTCCATGAGAAGTGTGTTTCTCGGAAAGGGAAAACAACTACCACAAGAAGCACAAGTTTACTTCTCATGAAAATACAGACTTAATTCTTGTCAAAGCACATATTTGCTTCTTGCTTCTCGGAAGAAAAAGAATTGTGCTTCCATGAGAAGAACATATTTGCTTCCGCGAGAAGCACATCTATGCTTCTCGAAAAAAAACTATGCTTCCGTGAGAAGCCCAGATTTGCTTCCACGAGGGAAAAAACCGTGCTTCCATGAGAAGAACAAATTTTCTACTCGTGAAAACACAAATTTGCTCCCGCGAGAAGCACCACTTCTTGGGAAAACAAACTGTTCTTCTCGGAAAGGGATTTTTCTAAAAAAAAACATACTTCTGGGCTCAGGTTTTTTCTTCTGTTTTTTTATTTGTTTTTTCTCAAATTGTATTTTATTTCCATTTTTACTATATTTTGTCTTTTTCAGTTTCTTTTGTTTTCCGTGTAAGAAAAGTTCACCGAAACCTATTAACACGGGAACTGCTTTTGAAAATCTTGTCGCGAGAAATCCAAGGGTGGAAACGGTTCAAAATTTGGACGCACGGTTCAAGACATAGAATAGTTTTAATAAATGAATATACAAAAAAGGCAAAACACTCCGGGTTACGACAAGTGCCACACATGCAAGGCGCCACTTGTCAGCGCCTCGGAAGATGGGTATTACCTTTGCAAGGGGTACCTCATAGGGCATCTTCAGCGACGACCCTCAAACCACCCGCATACGTCCTGACCGCACAGTCCGGATGTGTTGTGCCATCCAACGCGGGCCTGTATAGGTCCACTGGACGGTCCGGACGTACTTTTTCCACAAACCGGAGACAAACTAGGGGGAGGCTTTGCGGGCGTCTGGACCGCTGCCACGTCCACCCCTGACCGCCCCGGACCATAAAAAAATCCCACCCACCTCTCCCATGCTTGCCATCAAACACCCGCGCCGCTTGACGCGCCGCATTCATGCCGACCTAGAGTATGCAGCAGCCGACATTGATGCCAGTGATTTGATTGGACGGGAAGGCAGCGCAGACGGCCGCGACCTCTCAGGCGTCACCGCTTCAATGCGGATGCCGTGTCCCGAGAAACCAACTCCGACCGCTGCGCCGCATTGAAACGGGATGACCGCCCCTTCGCCTGGCCTGGCCGCGGCTATTTAAGTCGTGCGAAGGCGACACACAGATCCGCACTCGCCCTCCCCGAGCACCGTCCTCCTTCCTTCCCTGTCACCTCGCCGAGCCTAGCGGCGATGCTAAAGTCTTGGTTCTCTGCGCAGGTGGAAGTTCCTCTTCGGGCATATCGTGGCGCCACCGTCCTCGCTCTCCGGGACCATCTGCATCCACGGCGATAGGTTCCTTTGGAAAGGAGTCATATCCTCCTCCCACGAGGAGGACCAGCCTCAGCTGCGGCCCGGTCTTCTCTCGGAGGCGGCTCTGACGGATGAAGAAGTCGTCTGTCAGATGGAGATCACGACGGAGTATTCGCTCCGTCAAATGGGCCTGGCGCCACCACCGCCGGCAGGTGAAGGATGAGCTGGCATCCCTGCCGTGCAACGGACTCCACATTTGTGCCCGTGTGAAGGAGCCGACGTCCCCTAGCGCCTCGGTCGCGTGAAGGACGAGCCAGCGTCGGCCCCACCACACAGTTGCTACGAGCGGACAGATGAGCCCTCGTTGCCACTACGACGCCATTGCCACCTGATAAAGGAGGAGCTGCCACCCACGATTGCGAAGGTGCATGGCCGCTTCTTCCACTACCTTGGAGGAGGCGGTTACGTCGGTGCCTCCGGCTGTCGGCCCTGGTATCCGAGGCGGAGCGTGCGGCGAGGCAGCAGGAGAAGGCGCGGGGCCACATCCTCCACTAACTTGTGATTTCGGCCTTTTGGGGCTCTAATACCAATGGAGAGCGGCCACTGCCAACAAAATACTAGTGACAAGCCCAATAAACACGCCCATCACTACTGCGGAGTACTATAGACTAACGTTTTACTGGTGGGACCCTTTTGGGCTGTGATAGCAATGAAGAGCGGCCACTGCTAATGAAGTACTAGTGACGGGCCCAATGTACACTCCGATCACAAGTGCTACTAGTGTTTTAACAATGACAAGCCTAATGACCGATTTTTAAGTGGCTAAACTGGTAACCCTCCCAAGGGTTTTTGCAGTAGTGATTTTATACCCAAAAAAAAAAAGCAAGAGCCGCAAAATAAGACGAGTAGAGTTAGTGGCACCTCGTACCAGAATTGCAATTTACTGAACCTCATCGTTTTAGTTCCGAAGTATCTCAAACTCCAACTTTGATCTCGAGGAATCTCAGTATCCATGGAGATCCTCGCACACACCCATGGTGACGTTTTGTTCCATACCTGGCCTTGTCAAATAGACAGTCCTTCAGCGTCAACCTCAACTTCGCAGCCCATTCGACCTCTCTTCGATATGCACCATACTTTGTCAAAAAAAATTAGAACCGTTGCTGGATATTAATTTAATTGCAAATTACAACTAGATTGTTTTGACTTTAACTAGGTGCATGCATGGTTAAGGATCTAAGACAAATATACATAAGCGTGATTTTATGTGTTCAGGAAGGTGTATATGTAGGGAGGGTGTGGTAAATGTTTGGAGTAGTAGAACTATATGTATCTAAGTAATAGTCCAGGCCTTCCAAAATTTATGTGTTCTAACTTTTTTTGGTATCCATAGTATGAATGTTTGACCATTAAACAAGTATGACTATGTGAGTGTGAAAGATTACAAAAAACTTTACATCGTAAAACATTTTTCATGTGCTGCCATTTATGCATAATTGACAAAAATGTTTTCTTTATATTAATTAGTCGTCTAAGTGCAGATCTTGGCTTTCGGGCTTGAGATTTTAATAAATTTGAAAACTGCAACTTGAAGTTTCAGAAAGTTCTGAAATTTTGTCAACACATATGTAAACATGTTAATAACATGCAATACATATCTGCAAATTTGCATGTAGGAATATCTGCATGTGTACTACTAAAAAAAGAGATGAACGTGTGGATCTGTATCACAAATGGTGCACATTTATATGTACGTGTCAAGTTTGCTGGAAAATTGGACTTTTAAATGTGGTTTTTTATATGTTGGAAATGCAGACTCGGTGAACCTAGGGAGCTATTTGGGTTTCTATGTAATTAATGTATATAGGTAATGTGCACATATATTTCCTTAAGAAAAATGTGCAGATATATGTATGCATGTATGTCAAGGCAATTAGATTCTTGAGCAAGATTATGGAGAGTTAATATCATTTTTACTATCCTTGACAGCCAACGCCTAGGATTTCTCAACTACCCTTACTCAACATATTATACCTACGAACATGGTGTGTCTAAAAAGAGCTCAAAATGTCCACACACTTGATAACCAGTTTGGACACGGCATTACCAATATAGGCTATTTTTCCCGATAGGTAAAGTGCCATCTAATCGATGTTGTGATGTGCTGAAAGATGAATGTTTATAGCCTTCGCGTAGGTAAAACATTATTATTATTATTATTATTATTATTATTATTTTGAAGAAAAAACTTTCAATTCTAGATCCAATCCAAGAAAACAAAAGGAAGAAACAGCCCAGTTCTCACTTCTATTCATACTTAACTAGCTAGGTGACCTTTTCATTTGTGCGGCTAGATTTTATTATATGTATGTACATTTTTACTTGACAAATTGAAATAATTCTTTTGACGACAATTGCTTTTTTGCTGTGTAGTAATTGCTAATGTGAGAAAAAAAATTGAGTGCACATATTGTTCTCAGACTATGCATTTATGATCCACTGTCGATTGATATGTAGTTAGACACAAGATTCAAATCTTTTACTCCCTCTGTAAACTAGTATAGGACGTTTTACATCACTAAAAACTCTACTCCCTCTGTAAACTAATATAAGACGTTTTGGAACACTAAAGTTTAGTGATCTAAGGCATCGTATATTAGTTTACAGAGGGAGTATTTCTTAGCTGAAAATTCTCTAGCAAGATATTTGCAAAGCATCATAATAACGTGTTTGTGCTTTCTAAATATCTTCCAGAGAATTTTGAGCTAAGGAGTAGACGATTTTGAACTTTTTGTTTTTTGTCAACCCACCTCATTGTCAGCAATATATATCGGTTAAATTTTAAATTATTCAGTTTGTGCAGTTGTCATGCATCTAAATGCTTCACACATGTTCATCTTGGCTCACAAAAATTCATGGACAAAAAGTTGTGCAGATCGATCGAGGTCGAACAGACAACGAAGCAGAGGCCGGAACAGCGAAGGACTGCTCACCTGACAAAGATCACGGCAAGGAACACATCACCAGATATACATACATACACATATATACATATTCAAAGACCTGCTGCATGTAGGATCCGAGGCATATATGCACCAGATCCGAAGCATACATCAGTTGGAACCCTGCAGAAAACACACAGAACAGATCATCACTTGCGTAGATATATACCACTGCTTGTTAATCCCATGCACTATATATGTAGTCAAGCTACTCAGCTGCGTGCAAATGGATCTGGATCGATATGGATCTTGGTCGGTAGACCTACGTACGCACGTACGTACCTTTGTTAACCCCGCCGTACGTGAGGCTCCACCACGGCGGCGACGGCGGCGACGACGACGACGACCAACATATGCTATATACAAACTGTGCACGTAACTGTGTCTGCACCATAAACATCGACGAGGACCAAGATATATTACGAAAATGCTATGTGCTATGTGTGTGTGTGTAGCAACTTGATATGCATACGGGGCATTTTATAGGCGGCAGAGTCAGAAGGCAGAAGCACACGTCGCGGCCCTACACCGACGCCACGCGCCGGGCCGAGTCCATGACAAGACTAGCTAGGTTGGTAGAAGGGTCGCCGGGTAGTTGGCTAGGGTAGCTAGCTCGCTTTCCCTCAAGAGAAAAAAAAAAGAGAGAGAGACAGAGGGAGAAAAAAAAAGCCTAGGGTAGCTAGCAGATGGAGCGCTGCTCGGTGTCCGCTGTGTGTGGTGTGTGCGCCGCGTTGTCGCGTTGGTGGGGAGGTTTTGACTTGTGGGTGCAGCTAGCAAGCCCGGGACGCACGTGGCCCCGTCGCCTCGGCATGCAGCTGCATGCAGCACCAACCTCTCTCGCTCGATCATCGCATGGTCGTCGTGGCAATGCAGCATCCCTTCCTTCGTGCAACTCAGCTACCACAGCCAAGCTTGAAGTTAGGGGATGACTGGCCAGCCCATGCAAGTTTGTGTGCATCCGGCCGCATGGCAAAGCACGCCATCGGTTGTTTTCTCCCCGGCCGGCAAGTGGGTGTACTCCCGCGACGTCACTGCTCCGTAACTGTATGCTACTCCCTCCGTCCCACAATATAATATCTTATTACGTCAAATACTTATGTACTCTAGCTTCATGAGAACAGTTTAGGAGAATTCTGGGGAAATATCAAAGATTCTTACTATAGCTTTTCATCAACTATTATGCTATCAGTAGTACGAAAAGTGGCTGTAAAGGCCGAGCTCCATTGAGCTCTATATACATTTCTCAGCCAAAATACCTTTTCCATAACTCAAAAAAATCTGAAAAAAATGTTTTCATGTAGACATATACTTGAAGTATACGTGTACAAATTTTCATAAACATATGTATTCATATGTGATGTATAAAAAAAGACAAATACACGGATTGAAATAGGCTTTTTCGTTGTTGCATTTGTGTCAGATATTTGTCTTTTTTGTGTAGCTTGCAAATGATCAAATTAGTTACTGAAAATTTATACATACTTAAAGAATATGCATATGTATTTGTACAAAAAAAATTGGCATTTTTTGAAACTTTTAAATATATTTCGAATTTTTTTTTTGCAAAACGAGCTCCATGGAGCCCGGTCTTTGCAACGCCACCCTCATCAGTAGTATGGCTATTATTGTTTTTGCAAATTATTTTCCTGTGTGGTCAATATGTGATGGGCCCAGATACACCGTCGGTGATGGGATAGATCATAGGGCTCATCACTAACTCCCATCGGTGGTAACTGTAGGGGAACAGGGTAGGCTACACCAGCGCAAATTAGGAAAGGGTCTGTTTAGGACACATCTCGTATCTAAGCTGATTTCCACTCTGTTTGTGGTCTATTTTTTTTGTCCTAGTTTTTTTATTTCTTGTTGCTGCATTATATATTTGTGGGAGTTTAGATGTAACATCTTTAAAAAAATCTAGATGTGAATTAGACAAAGGGGGACGCTAGGCGCCGGCGCGCCGGCCCAA
The DNA here is from genome assembly GCF_018294505.1 of Triticum aestivum. NCBI lineage: Eukaryota > Viridiplantae > Streptophyta > Magnoliopsida > Poales > Poaceae > Triticum > Triticum aestivum. Next base: position 54,528,822 of record NC_057814.1, on the reverse strand, counting down.
CAGTTGGACCGGTCCAGCTTCAGCCGTCCGATGCAGGCGCTTAAAGCCGTCAGATCTGTCCCAGTGCTTCGTCCTTCTCGCGAGTCGTTTTCTTCTGAAAAACTGAACGCCCCGAGCGCCGCCAGACACCCTCCCCCGAGCTTGAAGCAGCACCGCAGCGCCCTCGTCGCCGGTCAGTGCCCTCGCCAGCCGTCCTCGTCGCCGGTCGGCACCCTCGCCGGCCGTCCTCGCCGCCGGTCGCCGCCCTTTTCCCTTGCTCTACCCATGCAACAGCTGCTCTGGGTTGTAGCTCCGCCCGGCGACGGATGTAGCTTGGTGGCCATGCAACACCGCCATGCCGTCGGCCGCAACTGGGCGATAAAGTCGTCGCAACTCCACCGCCGCCGGCCATTGACGCATGCAACACTCGCCGCGGTTGCAGCTAATCCGTGAATGGACGTAGCAAAATTTAAAGACAGTTGTAGCAAAAACGCCGTCGGAACTCGTCGCCGCGCTTGAAGCACCATGGCCTGGTCAATGGATGTAGCAAAAACACGTCTCCAGTAGTAGCAAAAAACAAGGTTGTTGCAACAAAAATGTCGTCTTCGTCGTCGTCGCCGGTCACATCTCAGTCGTAAAAAAGCACCACAGCTTCATGAATGGATGTAGCAAAACACACAGACGTTAGTAGCAAAAAAATGACACGGTTGTAGCTTTTCTCACAAATGGTTGATGCTTTTCCCCTCTACGATGGAAGCTTTTCTGCAGACCATTGAAACTTTTTTCGTTTTGAGCAGCGCCTGGGTGAAATCTTCCTCTATCGTTCAGTTGCAGCAAAAATCACAGAGAGACGCCATGGCCGTCGTCGAGGAAGATTTCTCAATCTCTGGTTGAAGCTTTTTCATCTGCAGGTTGAAGCTTTTTGTCAAACGGTTGTAACTTTTCCTGTATTTTGTTGTCTGGTTGAAGCTTTTTTATCATGTAGCTTTTTGTGTCCATGGTTGTAGCACGGGAAAACACCGTTTGCAACTCTCCAAGTACCGCGGTTGCAGCTCCTCCCCGTGGCCATGGTTGTAGCACGGGCACCTCGGTCCTCCCGGCGTTTTGTCACCAGTTGCAACAAAAAGGGAAGAGAGGAGGAGGAAAAGGGAAGAGAGGGAGAAGTAAGAAAAAGGAGGTGGGAAGGCGAGCGGAGCTGCAATCTATATCCATGGCCGACGGCGAGCTACTCCACGCGCTACAATGGGGGAGACGAGATGGGGTCAGACGGCTGGCAGAAGGAAGAAGAAGCAAAGAAAAAAGAAAAAAAGTGAAAAACGTTTGGGTTAACTAAGCGCGCGCCTGCCAGCGTGTCCCGCGCGTGAAAAAGGGAAGCGACCGGCCGAGCGCTTCGGCCGGCGCACCGGGCCCAAACACTTCCCTTAGACAAACTGATTAGGAAAACGCTTCCTATCATACGTCTGATAGGAGGCATTCGCCAGACTGGTCGAGGGACGTCGACAGGTTGCAAATCTCACGGCTGGATTGCTTCCAAATCCATCTCCCGTTTTCAAAGGAGACCGCTTATCTCGCCACGCCCCCCATAACCTCTCGTCAGCTTTTAAATCCTGATTAATCTCACCTGCCGACCTGCGTCGACCACCCAACCATCGTCCTCATCTCGCATGGCCCCGACATCTCCGAGCTCGCCACGCCCCTCGCCGCATCCTCTCTCTCTCTCTACTAGCGATTGACCGATCCAGGCTCTCTCCACCGGTGACCAGCCGCCACCCGAAGCTACATGTCCGTCGTCGCTCTTGCCGACGACGGTGGTGAGGTTGTTGATTGGGAGCGGGGACGAGGAGCATCTCATTAGCGAGTATATCTGCAAGCAGCGGCTGCCCGTTCACGAGGAGCGACGGCTAATTCTCCATGATGCGCGCGGCCGTGATCTGACGAGATACTAATTGTCCATGATGTCGCGCCGACAAGAAGAAAAGAGCGGACGAGCACCGACGACCGTGCAGCACTATCCGCCGCCGCTCGCTCTGGCCATGACGTGATCGATACCCTGGCAACATGGAGACGTCCTCTGCATGGAGCCCTTCTACTGAGTCGCCACCGTCTCGAATGCTTCCTACCATTAACGCATACACCACCGGTTCCTTGACATATCTGCTTCCTAATTCTGTCTATTATGTCTCCTAGTGCATATGTATGTGTTTTCTTTAGCTGTAGTACCAAATACGTGCTTCAATGTAATATGTGGCATGTTTTCAACTTATGAATAATATGTTTCCAAGTATCTACAGTGTTGTTTGGTTCTTTTACGAAACCATGGCAATGCATCAGTACTACTTTGTTCATGCTTCGAAAGTTACAAACTATGTTTCCAATGGCTCACCAACACACAAAATGCATCAATATTACATGTGACATGTTTCCAATGGCTCACCAACACACAAAATACAATCACATGTGCTTCATAGTAGAAATTCTGAAGCTCCATCTAATTTTTTTTTAAATGGTAGAAATTCTGAAGCATGGTTCGTAGTACTGGAAGCATGTTTATCTTACGATGGAAACATGTATGAAATGAAAATTGAAGCACGTGATTATTGGGTCCTGGAGCAATATTGTGACTATATATACTGGAAGCTAATTTCATTCGTACTCCTTTAGATCGAAGCAAGCTTCAGCTGGGTCGGAAGCAACGTGGACAAATCATAGAAGCAAAATATGCTTCATGATGTTGGGAAATAATTTGGCAAGTAATTAATTGATTTCCCTAAAATCTGTGATTAGTTTCCAAAACCACAGCAATTGTGAGTAATTAGCAGCACTCAAACGGCAAATTCGTACGTTAATTACTCGCAATTAATGGCAGAGTGATTGGTTTCTAATTTGGAAAGTTCCACGTGAGATGGGCTGCATGCAACCGTGTATTATCCACCACTCATCATGTCTGCATCCGACAGCCACGGAGTAGTCTGATAGGTAGCAAAACATCAGTAGTCTGATGCCTAGTGCTGCCCCTTAAAACTATGTTGTGTACACCAAGAACTGTTGCAGCACTAGATCGCGAGCTTACCATTAGACGCGGCAAGCCCAAATTGAAATTATGTTGTATATACCCAGAATTGTTGCAGTAAGAGCTCGCGAGTTTACCACTAGACATGTCGACTCGCAATGGAAGTGGAGTAGGAGAAACATGTAGCAGGTGTAGACGAACTCCAGTATCCTCTTCGTCATCCCCTCAAATAGCTCGCTCAAGCGTCAGTCACAACGCATCCAAGGTATCCACACCTACGGGGAGGAAGGTTACTTGCCCAGTTTGGCAGATCCAAACGTATGACTTCGAGCGTGGGACAAGTGACGACTGTACTTTAGGGAATTCCCAGTTGTTAAACCCTAAAACATATGTGCCCTTCTCCTTACATAACCATCCTGATAACACTAGTAGAAAACAGGGCTTTGGTTCGGGCATGGCAAGCCCATTAGTCCCGGTTCAGTCACGAACCGGGACCCATGGGGTATTCGTCCCGGTTCTTGAGCCCAGGGGGCCGGCCGGGGCCTCGTGGGCATTGGTCCCGGTTCGTGTGGACCCATTTGTCCCGGTTCTGGGCACGAACCGGGACCAATGGTCCTCGCTCCTGGCCCACAACCATTGATACCGGTTATTGGCTTGAACCGGGACAGAAGGCTGGGCTTTAGTCCCGGTTCCAGCCAAGAACCGGGACAAATGAGTTGCCTATATATACCCCATCGCTGCAGCAGAGCACTCCACAGTGCTCTGATTTTTGCTAGCTGGCGAGGGGAGGGCATTTGGGTGCTCTAGCTCACCTCCTATGCACATGAGGTGTTCGATGAAATGCCCGAGCCACACTGGTTAAGCTTTCTCCTCTCGAAGCTCGACCTCCTAGCTCCATTTTTCCCGAGATTTGTCTAGGTTTATATTAGCGGTCCGTCACGCCCCGTCCCCGTCTTCACCGCCGTCGATCGCCCGCGCCGATCTCGTCGTCGGCACCACCGTGGTGAGCCTCTTGTTCTTATCTTCTTTCTGAAAGAAAAAAATTCTTACTTCAGATAGTTACTTGTCTAATTTTGTTACTTTTATTATTCCTTGTTATTATATAGTGCAATGGTTTTGGCATCCGCCCCCGTCGGCCCTCGTCCTGTCTATGATTCGGACGTGGTATATATTATCCTTTTATAACTATTTGGTTCATTTATTGTTTATGACAATTATGCTGACCAACGTGACATAGATTTTATTTATCTAGGAGGTGGTTGAACCGGAAATTCTAACCGACCCTATTGTCGAGAGGTTAAATTTAGTTGAAGAAGAAAACAATTACTTGAAGGAAAAAATAAAAAAAATTGAGGAGGAGAAGATGATATTGGAGTTGCATGTTGCGGATGTCGTCGATGATCACAAGATCAAGATGGATGCAATGCGCTTGAAGATTAGAAAGATTAGAAAATATGCCATTCATACCGAGGCTTGGTATCATTATGCCGTTGGATCAATTGTTACCTTGGTTGCGATTATGATCGCATTTGTTTTCGCATTGAAATGTTTTACATAGTTTCAATGTATGGTTTAATTAATTAGATGCTCTGGAGAGCTATATATATGTTGTTAGATGAGAACTATGTATGTACTTTGGTTCTAATGTGATGATGAACTTCTATTAATTTGGTCACTTAATTATCTATTCATGATGTTCTGTAATGGTTTTTGACACACTTAATTATATATAATGCACGCAGATGAACCGGCAATGGATGTACGGTGACAGACACACCTCCGAGTACATTAAGGGCGTGCATGATTTTCTCGAAGTGGCTGAGGCAAACAAGCAGAATGGTTTTATGTGTTGTCCATGCCCTACATGTAGGAATACGAAGTCTTACTCTGACCGAAAAATCCTTCACGCCCACCTGCTTTACAAGGGTTTCATGCTACACTATAATGTTTGGACGAGGCACGGAGAAATGGGGGTTATGATGGAAGACGGCGAAGAAGAAGAGGACGATGACAACTATGTGCCCCCTGAATACGGTGATGCTGCAACGGGGGAAGCTGCTGAAGATCAAGAGGAACCAGACGATGTGCCCAATGATGCTGCAAGGGGGGAAGCTACTGAAGATCAAGAGGAACCAGTGCCCGATGATGATGATCTCCGCCGGGTCATAGTCGATGCAAGGACGCAATGCGAAAGTCAAAAGGAGAAGCTGAAGTTCGATCGCATGTTAGAGGATCACAAAAAAGGGTTGTACCCCAATTGCGAAGATGGCAACACAAAGCTCGGTACCGTACTGGAATTGCTGCAGTGGAAGGCAGAGAATGCTGCGCCTGACAAAGGATTTGAGAAGCTATTGAAAATATTGAAGAAGAAGCTTCCAAAGGATAACGAATTGCCCGACAGTACATACGCAGCAAAGAAGGTCGTATGCCCTCTAGGATTGGAGGTGCAGAAGATACATGCATGCCCTAATGACTGCATCCTCTACCGCGGTGCGTACAAGGATCTGAACGCATGCCCGGTATGCGGTGCATTGCGGTATAAGATCAGACGAGATGACCCTGGTGATGTTGACGGCGAGCCCCCCAGGAAGAGGGTTCCTGCAAAGGTGATGTGGTATGCTCCTATAATACCACGGTTGAAACGTCTGTTCAGAAACGAAGAGCATGCCAAGTTGATGCGATGGCACAGTGAGGACCGTAAGATGGACGGGAAGTTGAGAGCACCCGCTGACGGGTTACAGTGGAGAAAAATCGAGAGAAAGTACTGGGCTGAGTTTGCAGCTGACCCAAGGAACGTATGGTTTGGTTTAAGCGCGGATGGCATTAATCCTTTCGGGGAGCAGAGCAGCAATCACAGCACCTGGCCCGTGACTCTATGTATGTATAACCTTCCTCCTTGGATGTGCATGAAGCGGAAGTTCATTATGATGCCAGTTCTCATCCAAGGCCCTAAGCAACCCGGCAACGACATTGATGTGTACCTAAGGCCATTAGTTGAAGAACTTTTACAGCTGTGGAATGGAAACGGTGTACGTACGTGGGATGAGCACAAACAGGAGGAATTTAACCTGCACGCGTTGCTGTTTGTAACCATCAACGATTGGCCCGCTCTCAGTAACCTTTCAGGACAGACAAACAAGGGATACCACGCATGCACGCACTGTTTAGATGACACTGAAAGTATATACCTGGACAAAAGCAGGAAGAATGTGTACCTGGGCCATCGTCGATTTCTTCCGACCAACCATCAATGTCGAAAGAAAGGCAAGCATTTCAAAGGCGAGGCAGATCACCGGAAGAAGCCCGCCATGCGTACCGGTGATCACGTACTTGCTATGGTCAATGATTTACACGTAATCTTTGGAAAGGGTCCCGGTGGACTAGCTGTTCCGAATGATGCTGAGGGACACGCACCCATGTGGAAGAAGAAATCTATATTTTGGGACCTACCCTACTGGAAAGAGCTAGAGGTCCGCTCTTCAATCGACGTGATGCACGTGACGAAGAACCTTTGCGTGAACCTGCTAGGCTTCTTGGGAGTGTATGGGAAGACAAAAGATACACCTGAGGCACGGGAGGACCTGCAACGTTTGCACGAAAAAGACGGCATGCCTCCGAAGCAGTATGAAGGTCCTGCCAGCTACGCTCTTACGAAAGAAGAGAAAGAAATCTTCTTTGAATGCCTGCTCAGTATGAAGGTCCCGACTGGCTTCTCGTCGAATATAAAGGGAATAATAAATATGCCAGAGAAAAAGTTCGAGAACCTAAAGTCTCATGACTGCCACGTGATTATGACGCAACTGCTTCCGGTTGCATTGAGGGGGCTTCTACCGGAAAACGTCCGATTAGCCATTGTGAAGCTATGTGCATTCCTCAATGCAATCTCTCAGAAGGTGATCGATCCAGAAATCATACCAAGGTGTAACACCCCGAGAATCATGCTACAGTGACTCTCTGTGATTAAGCTAATCATGTTGCTAAACAGGGCTTGATCACATTGGAATCACATTTCTTTTCAAACTCCTAGTTCAAACTTCAATTAAAATTAAAGTGGAAAATAAAAGTTTTCAAAAATTTAAACAAAAATGTTCGGTGGGTGCCAAATAATACACTGGTAATTATTGTGGAGAAAACTCCTTTTTAGAAAATGCCTAAGTATTTTAAAATGGATTAAAAGGTGAAAGAAAATAAATAAAAGAAAATGCAAAACAAAATAGAAAAAAAAAACAAAAGCCCCCCACTGGACCTGGCCCAACTGGGCCAACCCCAGGCCCAGCCGGCCAGCACCATCCCCCCCCCCCCCCCCCCCGCCGAAAGGCCCAGCTCCACCCTGGCCCAACTGGCCTCCCTTATCCCCACCCCAGGAAACCCTAGCCCCCGCACCCATTCCCCACTCGCCCCCCCCCCCACTCACTCCTCCCTCTGCCCCCGATCTGGATCGGGAAAACGGCGCCCCGACCCCCCATCGCCTCGACGTGCATCGCCGCCCCACCGCGCCTCGGTCCTCCACCGCGGCGCCACCACGCCGGCGTCGCACCTCCCGGCCTCCTTCCTCTCCCTCGTTCACCGCGTCGTCTTCCCCGAGCTCCGCGCGCACTCCGTCCACGGCGCCTCGCCGCCCGTCTTCGTCCTCCTCCACGACCGGAGCTCCTCCGCCTCGTCGCGCCTCGCCGGAGCGCTCTCCCCTGCCGGACTGCCTCCCCTACGCCGCCGTCCTCGCCATCCCCCTCGACCCCCACTGCCGTGACCCTGCATACCCACGGTGAGGCCACCGGCCTCCGTCGCCCGCACCCTCTCCTCTCAGTCACCGCCGCCCCGCTCGCGCCCAGACGCGCCCCCGCCGCGCCTGGCCACGCACCGCGCTCACCGTCGCGCCCTCACCCCGGCTCTGCCTCGCTTCGCCCGCGCCTTGTTCGACCCCGCCTCCGCCATTCGCCTCTGCTCTGCCCGCCCTGCTCCGCCGCCGCTCCGGTGGCTCGTCGGAGCCCCGCCTCCCCTGGCCCTGGCCGCCGGCGCCGGCGTGCGCCGTGCGCGCCCAGCGCCCCGCCCCGTTGCTCGCCCGTAACCCGCAGTGCCCCCTGGGCCACTGCCAGTGGGCCTCGCCCCCTCTGGGCCACTGCCAGGTGCGCCTCGCCCCACCTGAGCCACTGCCCACTGGGCCCGACCCCACTGGCCCAATGACAAACGGGCCCCAGCGCCCCAGAACGTTTACAAAAAAACAAAATAATAATAATAAAGTAAAAATAAAAATAAAATAAAAATAAAAATAAATAAATAAATAAATAATAAAAATAATAAATTAATTAATAAAAATTAATAAATAAATAACTAAAGAAAATAAAAATAAAAATAATTTTAATTAATTAATTAATTAACTAAACTAATTAAGTTAATTAATCATGTTTAAATTAATTAAACAGTAATTATTTAGCTAAACACTAATTAACCTAAACAGAGAATGACAGGTGGGTCCCACTGGACCCACATGTCAGTTTGACTTAGTCAACCCCTGTTGACTGCTGATGTCAGCATGACATCATGCTGATGTCATAAATCCAAATTTCGAATTAAATTAAATAATTAATTAAATTCCAGAAATTAATATAATCTTAAGAAAATCATATCTTTTAATCCGTAACTCGGATTAAAATGTTTTCAACATGAAAGTTGCTCAGAACGACGAGACGAATCCGAATACGCAGTCCGTTCGTCCACCACACCTCCCTAACCTATCGAACTAGCAACTTTCCCCCTTCGGTCCGCCTGTCCGAAAACGCGAAACATCGGGAATACTTCCCGGATGCCCCCCCTTCGCCGGTACCACCTACTATCGCGTTAGAACACACCTAGCACCGCTCATTGTCATGTCACGCATCGTCATGCTTATGTTTGCATTGTATTTACTGTTTCTTCCCCTTCTTCTCTCCGGTAGACTACGAGACCGACACCGTTGCGGCCCAGTTCGACTACGGAGTCGACGACCCCGCCTACTTGCCAGAGCAACCAGGCAAGCCCCCCCCCCTTGATCACCAGATATCGCCTATTCTTCTCTATACTGCTTGCATTAGAGTAGTGTAGCATGTTACTGCTTTCCGATATCCTATCCTGATGCATAGCCTATCCTTGCTACTACTGTTGTTACCTTTACCTGCAATCCTACATGCTTAGTATAGGATGCTAGATTTCCATCAGTGGCCCTACATTCTTGTCCGTCTGATGTGCTATACTATTGGGCCGTGATCACCTGGGCGGTGATCGCGGGTATATACTTGTATACTATATACATGACACATGTGACGACTAAAGTCGGGTCGGCTCGTAGGAGTACCCGCAAGTGGATCTTTGTGGCGGAGCGACAGGGCAGGTTGAGACCGCCTAGGTGAGAGGTGGGCCTGGCCCTGGTCGGCGTTCGCGGATACTTAACACGCTTAACGAGATCTTGGTATTTGATCTGAGTCTGGCCATTTGGTCTATACGCACTAGCCATCTACGCGGGAGTAGTTATGGGTATCCCGGCGTCGTGGTATCAGCCGAAGCCTTCGTAACGTCAGCGACTGAGTGGCGCGCGCCGGATTGGACTGGAACGCCACTAGGCTAGGTCTGTTTCCGGCCGCGTACGCAACGTGCAGGTGTGCATAGGGCGATGGGCCCAGACCCCTACGCGCATAGGGTTAGACCGGCGTGCTGACCTCTCTGTTGTGCTTAGGTGGGGCTGCGACGCGTTGATCTTACGAGGCCGGACATGACCCAGGAAAGTGTGTCCGGCCAAATGGGATCGAGCGTGTTGGGTTATGTGGTGCACCCCTGCAGGGAAGTTTATCTATTCGAATAGCCGTGTCCCTCGGTAAAAGGACGACCCGGAGTTGTACCTTGACCTTATGACAACTAGAACTGGATACTGAATAAAATACACCCTTCCAAGTACCAGATACAACCCGGTGATCGCTCTCTAACAGGGCGACGAGGAGGGGATCGCCGGGTAGGTTTATGCTATGCGATGCTACTTGGAGGACTACAATCTACTCTCTTCTATATGCTGCAAGATGGAGATGGCCAGAAGCGTAGTCTTCGACAGGACTAGCTATCCCCCTTTTATTCTGGCATTCTGCAGTTCAGTCCCCTGATATGCCCCTTTACACATATACCCATGCATATGTAGTGTAGCTCCTTGCTTGCGAGTACTTTGGATGAGTACTCACGGTTGCTTCTCTCCCTCTTTTCCCCCTTTCCTTTCTATCTGGTTGTCGCAACCAGATGTTGGAGCCCAGGAGCCAGACGCCACCGTCGACGACGACACCTACGACACTGGAGGTGCCTACTACTACGTGCAGCCCGCTGACGACGACCAGGAGTAGTTAGGAGGATCCCAGGCAGGAGGCATGCGCCTCGTTCGATCTGTATCCCAGTTTGTGCTAGCCTTCTTAAGGCAAACTTGTTTAACTTATGTCTGTACTCAGATATTGTTGCTTCCACTGACTCGTCTGTGATCGAGCATTTGTATTCGAGCCCTCGAGGCCCCTGGCTTGTATTATGATGCTTGTATGACTTATTTATATTTTAGAGTTGTGTTGTGATATCTTCCCGTGAGTCCCTGATCTTGGTCGTACACATTTGCGTGCATGATTAGTGTACGGTCAAATCGGGGGCGTCACACAAGGCTAAGGAGTGATGTGGCGCAATGTCTTGTCAGTTTCGAGCTGGTGTTCCCACCATCCTTCTTCAATATCATGACGCACGTCCTAGTTCATCTAGTCGACGAGATTGTCATTCTGGGGCCCGTATTTCTACACAATAAGTTCCCCTTTGAGAGGTTCATGGGAGTCCTAAAGAAATATGTCCGTAACCGCGCTAGGCCAGAAGGAAGCATCTCCACGGGCCATCAAACAGAGGATGTCATTGGGTTTGTGTTGACTTCATTCCTGGCCTTAAGAAGATAGGTCTCCCTAAATCGTGGTATGAGGGGAGACTGACTGGAAAAGGCACGCTTGGAGGGGGTACTCAATAATATGCAGGGACGGATATTCTTGGTCTCAAGCACACTACACAGTTCTACAGAACTCTACCTTGGTGACCCCGTATGTCGATGAACACAAGAACAGTCTGCGCTCCAAACACCCGGAGCAGTGTGACGACTGGATTACATGTGAACACATCAGGACTTTCAACAGTTGGTTGGAAACACGTCTTAGAGGTGACACCACTGTTTGTGATGAGTTGTACTCGTTGTCCAGGGGACCATCTTTGACTGTATTGACTTACAAAGGATACGAGATAAATGGGAATACATTTTACACGATCGCCCAAGATCAAAAGAGCACCAACCAAAACAGCGGTGTCCGCTTTGATGCAGCAACCGAGAGGGGAAAGGACACATATTATGGTTACATAATGGACATATGGGAACTTGACTACGGACATGTTTTTAAGGTCCATTTGTTTAAGTGCAAATGGGTCAATCTGTCAGGAGGCGGGGTACAGGTAGAGCCACAGTACGGAATGACAATAGTGGATCTGAACAATCTTGGGTACACTGACGAACCGTTCATCCTAGCCAATGATGTGGCACAGGTTATCTATGTGAAGGACATGTCTACCAGACCGAGGAAAAGAAAAGATAAGGAAGCGAATACATCATACGATGAGCCAAAGCGCCACATAGTTCTTTCAGGAAAAAGGGACATTGTGGGAGTGGAGGGCAAGACAGACATGTCTGAAGATTATGAAAAGTTTCATGAAATTCCTCCCTTCAAAGTCAAGGCTGACCCAAGCATCCTGATAAACGATGAAGATTATCCATGGTTACGGCGCAATAAGCAAATGACACAAGCGAAGAAAAAGTGAAGACTTTCTCCTGCAACTATTATGATGATACCATGCCAACTTTGTAATAGACAAGTATGATACCATTGTCCGTTTTGTACAAGAAGTGCATCTAGTTTTTGCCGTAACCCTCTCAACTTTCTTGCACATGCTATGTGGATGAAATGATGATACCATGCCAACTTTCAACCTTTTCAGAGTTCATTTGAAATGCTTTTCAATTTTAGGGTCTTATAGCTCAAAATAATTAGTAAATGCATGAAAAATAACAGGCCAAAAAATAAAAATTATGCCATCTACTGGGCCACCACGGCCTGAATACGATTAGAAACCCATCCATGGGCCAAGATTCAGGCCCGCAGAAGGCCCAGTAGGCCCACAGGCATGTACAGAGAGGTTAGGCCCGTAAGCCTACTTTAGAGAGGAGCTCGACAGCTCAGGCGCACCGCACCTTATAAACAGGTGCGGCTCTCTCTTAGCTAGCGAGGTGGGACTAAACTCACCACCACGCCATTGTGCAAGGCCATTGGTCCCGGTTGGTGGCACGAACCCGGACCAATTCCACCCTTTGGTCCCTATTGGTGCCACGAACCGGTACTAATGAGGCTGTGGCCTCACGAGCACCTTTAGTACCTGTTCGTGGCACGAACCGGTACTAGAGTTTCTTACTAGCTAAGCAGTTTTTTAGTCCCACCTCGCTAGCTGAGAGGCACTAGGAGCGGTTTATAAGCCCTGAGTGCAGAGACGATGAAGAAGAGGCGCAATGCTCACGTTGCTTAGCTTCAAGCCTTGAGGAATAAGGTAGACTGCATCGAGCTATGTGCAGTGCAGTCTACACTATTCCGAAAGGCTTGAAGCAAATCAACGCGCATTGCGCCTCTTTTTTATTTTTAATCATTAAAAGCAAAAAGAATTTTCATAAAGAACTTTTTTTGATAGAAACTTTAATAGCAGAAAGAATTATCATAAAGTAAAATAAATAAGTAATTAGAAACAAAATAAAATAAAATAAATAAGTTTTTTGTTGTAAGTAGAAAAAAAACAAAATAAATATAGCAAAAAAGAAAACAAAAAACTAAATACAGCAAAAAGAATTTTCATAAAGAACTAATGGCACTAATAGAAAGTTTATATTTTTTCTAAAACTAATGGCACTAACAGACAGTTTATAATTTTGCTGACCTAAAAGCAAAAAGAATTAAAAAATAAAGCAAAAAACAAAAGAAAATAAATAATGCAAAAAAACAGAACCAAAAAACTGAAAAAAATATATTAAAAAACTGCCACCTATTGGGCCACCACGGCCTGAATACGACTAGAAACCCAACCTGGGCCAGGATTCAGGCCCGCAGAAGGCCCAATAGGCCCACAGACAGCACAGTATGACATTAGGCCCGTAAGCCTGCATTTGAGAGGAGCTCGAGAGGGCAGCCGCAGTGGGGCTTATAAACCACTCCGAGCCCCTCTCAACTAGCGAGGTGGGACTAAACTTTTGGCCGCGGGCAGCGCAAGGCCTTTGGTCCCGGTTGGTGGCACCAACCGGGACCAATGCACCCCCTTTAGTCCCGGTTGGTGCCACCAACCGGGACCAAAGGCCGCCGCTTCCCGCCCTTTGGGCTGCTGAAAAGGGACCTTCGCCACCAACCGGGACTAAAGGGTGGCATTGGTCCCAGTTGGTGCCACCAACCGGGACCAAAGGTGTGCCTATATAATGCAACACTTGGGAAATTTTCAGATACCTCGCCAGTTGCCCCCGACGCCGCCAGGCTGCCCGTGCTCGCCGTCGCCGCCCGCTCCTCGTCGCCGTCGCCCCGCGCCCTTGCCTCGACGGGTCGCCGCCCGGTGCTCGTCGTCGTCGCCCTGCCCCCACGCGCCGCCCCGCCTCGTGCTCCCCTGCTCGCGCGCGCCGCCTCGGCGCCCCGAGCCCCCCTGCCCGGCCCGCGCGTGCTCGCCGGCGCCCTCACCGCCCCCGCCCATGCCCGCCCCCGCGCTCCGGCGCCCTCGCCGCCCCCGCCGTCGCCATCGCCCTAGCCGCCCCCGCTGTGAGAGCAGCCGCCCCGGCTCTGTTTTTTATTAGTTAATTGTTTTTTGATCATATATATATAATGTATATGTGTATGTATGTGGCTATATGTTTTTGTTCATATGTGGCTATATGTTTTTTTTTTATTAGTTTAATTTTTTTGTTCATATGTGATGTATATGTGTATGTGGCTATAATGTATATGTGAACAAAAAAAATTGTATGTATGTAGATGTTCAAAATGTATGAATATATATGTCAAAAATGTTTTTTTGTTCATAGAAAGTTTTTTGTTCATATATAGAAAGTTTTTATATATGACAATGGATATATATTCGATATATATGAGAAATGATGATCCACATGGAAAAGTTTTATATATGCAAAAGTTACAATTTTAGAAAAGTTTTATATATCTAGCTAGGAAGGGAAGAAGAAGAAAAAGAAGGATAGGAAAGAAGAAAATAAGAAGAGGAAAGAAAGAAGAAGAGGAGAGGAAGAAGAGGAGAAATAAGAAGAGGAAAAAGAAGAAAAGAAGAGGAGAAGAAGAAAGGAATAGAGGAGAAGAAGAAAAAATAGAAAATATTCTATTTTTTCTTCTTCTCCTCTATTCCTTTCTTCTTCTCCTCTTTTTTTTCTTCTTTTTCTTCAATCCTCTCCTCTATTCCTTTCTTCTTCTCCTCTTTTTATTTCTTCTTCGTTTTCTTATGTTTTATCGGGTCTGTCGTCGTCGATATATACCCCTCCCGATAACTTCAACACGAGGGGGGATAACTTCAACACGAGGGGGGGTCGATATACCCCCTCCCCGATAACATTATTTTCCCGTGTATATATGTCGTCGTTGTCGATATAACCCCCTCCTGATAACTTCAACACGTGGGGGGGGTCGATATACCCCCTCCCCGATAACATTATTTTCCCGTGTATGTATGTTGTCGTTGTCGATATTACCCCCTCCCGATAACTTCAACACGAGGGGGGATAACTTCAACACGAGGGGGGGTCGATATACCCCCTCCTCGATAACATTATTTTCCCGTGTATGTATGTCGTCGTTGTCGATATAAAACCCCCTCCCGATAACTTCAACACGTGGGGGGGGGGGTCGATATACCCCCTCCCCGATAACATTATTTTCCCGTGTATGTATGTCGTCGTTGTCGATATATATAACTCCCTCCCAGATAACTTCGACATGATGGACGGTCGATATGTATACCCCCTCTCGACCGTGATAACTTATACCACGGGAGCACCCCCCGGCCCTCTCGCTCGACCAAAACTCTCGAGGACACCCAAACCCTAGAAAAAAACGATGTCGGTCTCCTACCCCCTCCCGCCGCGCCCCTACCCTTGAAGCGTTGCCTAGGCCACCCCAAACCCGGAATAAGCTAGGTCTACGTTTGCACTAATATATCCACCTGCTGTCATGTTTGTGTAATAATTGCCATGTTGTAATATTTGCAGAAACAATGGAGCACGGACGAGATGAGCAAGCAGAAGAGGTGTTGGGGGACATAATCTTAGCCGGAGGTGATATCTTGTCGTATCTTAACGACAATGATGGTCTGGAAGAACAGGGTGAAGAAGCAGGCTACGGTGATCGAAGAGTGGAGGAGGAAAGACATGACGGTGACCCAATGCTGGTGCAAGAAGGAGCCCGTGGTGACGGCTCCGGTGACCGAACAGAGTCCGGCCAGGTAAATATATTAGTTAAGCCTGTGCTGACTAGCTAATTGATGCATTCATTGTTTTGGTATGTACACATATTAATTAACACTCGTCTTTCTTCTTTTTTCTAGCCCTCCGGATCGAGCACAACTGCGGTAAAGAGACGAGGCCCGAAGAGAAAGTTGCGCTCGGATGAAAGGTTTGAGATCACAGCAATCGCGCGCGACGGCCAACCGATTGAACCCCTCCGGACAAAGGATGCTTTTGCTGCTCAGTGCGGGGTTCTAGTTAGGGACAAGATCCCGATCAGCATCCACCAATGGTATAAGCCTAAGAAGGAAGACCCTGAGGTGTCTTATGTCAATGATATGCAGAAAGATGATCTTTGGACTGAGCTGAAGGCAAATTTCACCCTACCGCCAGAGGAGGATCCGGAGAAGCCAGTTATAGAGCAATTAATCAAGTCTCATGCTCTTAAGAAGATGGCAGACCTATTCAGGAGGTGGAAGAATGAGCTGAAAACGTTTGTCGACAAAGAAGAGACACCAGAATTCATCGGCCGGTATGAGAAGATCAGAGATCACTGGCCCGCATTTGTGGCCCACAAGACATCGGAAAAGAGTAAGAAGATGTCAGCGACAAACAAGAAGAATGCTGCGAAGAAGAAGCTTCACCATCGCACGGGGTCAGGTGGCTACCTCAAAGCCCGGCCTAAGTGGGCCAAGTCTGAGAGGGATCTGCTTGATAAAGGGATCGAACCAGAGACAATGAACTGGCCAGACCGTTGCCGGACTTGGTTCTTCGGGGCTGGCGGAACCTTGGACCCTGTATCAGGGAGGTGTCGTTGGACGGACGAGCAACTTGCAATACCCGTCAAGAAGCTTAAGCACTATATCGATGCAGCGCAGCAAGGGACGTTCGTTCCAGACAGAGAGAACGACGAGCTCACAATGGCCCTCGGGAATCCTGAGCACCCTGGACGGACACGAGGCACGCCAGGCTCCGTTCCGTGGAAGGCTGGTTTTCCGGACGCGGGCGGTTACAAAACCCAGGAGAGGAGGAAAAAAGTGGAGCAGATCCAAATTCAGAAGCTGCACGAAAGGGTTCAAGCGCTAGAGGAACGAGACGGCAATCGAGATGCCGAAACTGCCCCCAAGCTACACCGCCATCTCAGCGGAGAAGCAGCGTGGCTTCCACCGAGCTGCCTTAGCTCGAGCATGCGGCTCGTGCTAGCTACCCCGTGGATGCTATCACGGAGTCTCAACATTGCCACCTTATGGCGGAATGGCAGAACTTGAAAGTCAAGGCGGCTGTTGGCTCTGTTTTACCTACTGAACCCGGCGCAATCTACCACTGCCGGCCGATTCCAGAAGGATATGCTAGGGTGATGGTGGATGAAATAACGGAGGAATTTGAGGACCTCCAGCTTGACCACCCTACCGGTGAAGTGGAGACTCGGCTGGGTTTAGCTCTGAAGACTCCATGCCTATGGCGGAAGGAGCTCATCAAGCTTCCGAACTGGACGGCTCCGGCGAGTAAGGGTACTACGCCTCCGCCTGCTCCTCCGGCGAGTGATCAGGGCACTCAGCCTCCTTCTCCGGCGCGTTGCGGCACTCCGCCTCCTTCTCCGCCAGCGCCGGCGCGCCAGAGCAGCCAGCCTCCTCCTTCTCCGCCTCGTCAGCAAGGGCGGAAGAGACCCGCCGCCGCTGCGGCTGCTCCTTCGCGTCGTAGTCCTTCTCCTCCGCCTCGTAAGCAAGGAAAGAAGATAGCCGCAGCCGCTCCGTCTGCTCTGCCGGCGTCTAGCAGTACAGCTGCCAGAGGCAGGAGGCAACACAGATTCGGTCCTTCTCTGAAGACTCCAGAGAAGTTACCATATGAGAGGACCGAGGAGGAGAACGCGAAGATCGTGCGAGCCGAAGTGAAGAACTTCTTTGAAGGGGTGAAAGCAAAGAAACATCCACCTCCGGAGGAGAAGGTAGATCCGGTGAAATCAAAGCGCACTCTGGCTGCCCTGACAAAACCACCAAATTCTCCGCCGAGAGGAAACTATGAGCGCGTTCTTGCAAAGGCATATGCCGAAGCGGAGCGGTCGGGAAGTACTGTCAGTGATAAAAGGATGAAAGAACGACGAGCTGGGAAAAAAATTGCCCAGCTCGGCGAACAAGCGAACCAATCGTGCCCCCCGCTCAAGGTGTCAAAAGACATCGTCGCTAATGATCCGAGTATGGTGCCCGGTTATAGCAATCTTGGAGATTACCTGCCCGACGATGTACATTATGAAATCATGGAGGTGGACGAACACAAATACCATTACGGGAAGCCTCTCGTCAAAGATGTCAGATCTCTAAGCACGATGATGCGAAGACTACATGATTGGTACATGAAAACCTGCAGAGAGTCTGATGGGATGAGTACTTTGACGCTGAGAGTTAAACCGGAGCATGACCTCGTTGGAATTGAACTGCTGAATGTTCCATTTGAGGATTTCTTCCAGTTTTACAATCAAAAGTCCCTCGATAAAACAACGATCACTTGCTACTGTCTGTAAGTAGTACTACTTCTGTCATTAAGTCTCTCTATATAGGTCAGCTCTTTCATTGCATGTATTTATACTTATCCTCACTATATTATGCAGATTGAAGATCGCCGAATTGAAGAAAAGACAAATCGGTGATATTGGGTTCATTAACACAAATCTCATAGATGCATATACGGTTGAAAAACATCCCAAAGAAGCCGAGGCCAACTTGCTACAATCGTTGGTATTAAATCAAAACAAAGATATAATACTCTTTCCTTACAACTTCAAGTGAGTGTTACTGTCTTGTGCATATTCGGTTTCCCTTATTAGTCCAGGTTATGGTAATGTAATTGATGACTTATGCATGCATGCGCAGCTTCCACTATATTCTCCTAGAGATTAAGCTTGAGCCGGGAGTAGTAACCGTCTTAGACTCGAGACGAAAAGATCCCCAGGACTATGCGAACATGACTCAAATGCTCCAGAAGTAAGTTAAATCGATCATTATCCACCATATCAGCAACTTTGTTCATTTCCTGATATCAAGTAATTGTTTTCTTTGTCTGGCAGGGTTTGGAGAAAATTCACCTCAAAAGCTCCGGGACTCCCGAAGAAGCTGCAATTTAGACACCCGAAAGTAAGTACCATAGTAGCATGTTCCGCGCATCTCCTAGTGATTCAAGCACTAGTTTCATCAATACCATTTAGCATGCTTGCTTATCAGTTTGATTGACCTCTATTTTTGTAAAGTGGTTGTGGCAGGAACCCGGGAATAATTACTGTGGATACTACATTTGCGAGTCCATCCGCCACACGACCTGTGAGCGGGGCTACACTGAAGAACAATATGAAGTGCGTAAGCAATAATATTCACAATTTTATTTTATTACCATCATTTGTGTTGAGTTTCATTTATTCATATATATATATATATATATGTATTGACCCCCTTCTTCAAATTAGATCTTTCGGATGCGGGATGAACTCCTAGCACCAGATCGTATGCGAGCAATTCAAGAGGAATTGGCGGCATTCTTCCTTGACCACGTGATCGCTGAAAACGGAGAATACTATGTGGACCCTGTGTTCCTACAATATAATTAGGAGATTGTATTGTAAGAGATAATTATTGTATATATGTAGCCGGTAGTGTCGGATAGATATACGAGAACTTGTTGTTCGACCAATATCTCGGAGAAGGAGAGGTGGTCGATATCACTTCTCTCTGTATGCATATGTTCATGACGATCTTCTGTTTCCTTCATTTGATTACTAGCTAGCGTGTCTACTCCTCTCCATACGTATATAGTACGTAGCGTCGACCAAGCACGGAGATAAGAAAGGACACTTCTCTCTATTAATTAGCTAGCTAACACAATATATGAAACACCTAAATTAACCCCCCAAAACCCCTAAACCACCCCCTTTCAAAAAAACAAAAACCTCAGCTCCTGCCAGGTGCTGACGCGTGGATGCCTATTGGTCCCGGTTGGTGACACCAACTGGGACAAAAGGCCCTCCTGCCTGGGCTCCCCGCACCGGCCACGTGGACGGCCTTTAGTCCCGGTTCGTGTAAGAACCGGGACTAAAGGGCTAGGGAATTAGTAACGACCCTTTAGTCCCGGTTCCAAAACCGGGACTAAAGGCCCATATGAACCGGGGTAAAAGCCCCTTTTCCTACTAGTGTAAAGGCTTCTATGTTAGAGCCCTATTAGGACTCAATGTCCGGTCTAACTTGAATTCTAATCTGAATTAGGCTCTTCAGCCCCTTAAGTATGCCCCCCTATATAGGTGCATGCACATTTAGACATCGCCCGGTTATTCCAACTCAGTCACTACTTGGTACGGGCCCTAACAGGATATGCCAACTTTTAAACACACATAAAGATCGTATTGGACGGACTTTCATGATGTTAGATACTATGTCGTGTACTATACTCGGTATTAAACTCAAATTCATACTTGATTGCATGTTGAGAAAGTCCCAACTCAAACTCTTCCATATTGGGATGTGCGGTGTCTTGTGTCATTGGAGGGTCGTCTTTATCATACTCTACATCTTGGGTATGATCAGCCGCATGCAACTCATCATCCTCCTCTACTTTAGAGTCCAATGCGCCCTCACTCTCCCCATGATTTCCTCCCCCCTCTCTTTGATCCTCAGGGATACTGGTCTTGTATTAGTGTTCAGATACTAGTTGCGTGCTCCCCCCCCAACCAATGCGATACTAGTGGCCATTTTGGCACATCACTAGTTCACTACTAAGCTTTTCTGTTATAGTGCATATTCTCCTCATGAACATCAACATATGCTCATTTTCAGATGCTCGCCTACAAAGGGGAGTATCCCCTATTCTTTATTGTTATCAGGTTGGATTTGCATATCACTATGCCATTGGGCCATATGCTCATTTGGCTTAGAGGGGTCACTATATGCAATGATCATTCGCACGGCCTTTTGTCTTGAAGTGTTTCACAAACATACAAGCTAATTCTTGTTCAAATTTTACTTTCAGATAGGTTTTTAGAGAATCTTCAATAGATGTGCCATTTCCAAATAACCAGGTGGGTACTGCTCTATGATTGATTCAACCAAATCCTTATAATTTTTCAAGTCACAATCAATGTCCTTCTCAGCATAATTAATAACATTTGGCATCCTCTTTAGCATTTTTTGTTACCAAAAAAATAGCTTTCAGCAAATAACTTCAATTTTGGATCCACTTGTAAATGAAAGAGAAACCTATGCATGAGTATTGCTACTAGATGTACTCTACTCCTACCAATATTGAATTCAAAAATTAAGATTAAACCTGGGATGCCACTAGCCCATTAAGGACAGTATAACCGCACCTAATCCCTACCCTCTCATGCCCCTAGCTATTTTGACCTCTAGATTTCGCGTTTGAATCGTCTCTGGCCGTCAGATTTTTTTTCAGCACGAATTTACCATGACTGGGCTACCTGTCCTAATGGGCCGCTACTCTGGGGACTTTTCTAAAGGCATGTCATTGAGTGGGCTTCGTTGGCCATGTATAACTCACGAAGCTACACAGAGATAGGTGCTTCACTGGGGGACCTCCTAATCAGCGCTCTCAGCGCCAGCTAGCGCTCCTGGAGCTCACATGCGGGCTGTAGCGGGCCGGCCCAATCAACCTGTGGAGAAAACAAATGCAAAGGAAAACATTCAGGTTAATTCGAGAAAAGAGGGAATCAATCTCTCCTCACCTAAGTCGACAGGTTCGAGCGTTCCACTAGGCCATGCTTAGTTTGTTGCTTATGATCAAGAAATAATCTTATTTGACCCCAGTTTTAGTACAAACATTGACATATAGACAACTTTCTTCACGTTGATTAATATAAAAAGGAAAAAAAATCACAAAAAACAAAAACTTTACAAATTCAAAAATGCTCACGCATGAACAAAAGTTCATGAATTTTAAAAAAAAGTTCATCAAATTTTAAAAAAGGTTCATCGAATCTGAAAAAAGTTCATTGATTTCAAAAAATGTTCATCAAATCTGAAAAAAAGTTCACCGAATCTGAAAAATAGTTCATTGATTTTGAAAAAAGTTAATCATTTTTTTGAAAAATGCTCATCGAATTGAAAAAAGTTCATCAAATCTGAAAAAAAAAGTTCACTGAATCTAAAAAATAGTTTATTCATTTTGAAAAAAGTTCATACAATTTGAAAAAAGTTTATACAATTTGACAAAAGTTCATACAATTTGAAAATAGTTCATCATTTTTTGAATAATGCTCATCGAATTGGAAAAAGTTCACCGAATGTGAAAGGAAGTTCACAAATCTGAATAAAAGTTCATTGAGTTGAAAAAAAAGTTCATCAAATTTCAAAAAAAGTTCATTGATTTAAAGAAAAGTTCACATATTCATCAATTTAAAGAAAATTTCCAAAAATAATCAACTTTAAAAATAGTTCATCAAATTTTAAGTAAACATTATTGATTTGGAAATATTTCCCGCATTTAGGAGAAGTAAAAAAATGAAAATTGATGAGGGAAGAAACCAGGAAGAAGAAGAAAAGAAAAACAGAAAACGAAGGTGGAAAAAAGGAAAATGAAATAAAGAAAAGAGAGAAGAAATGAATAAAAGAGAGGAAACTTTGAAGCTTATCAGATCCCGCTCCGTGGCGGGTTGGTTATACATACGAACCTCGATGCGTTAGGGCGTTGGTTCGAATCCCAGCAAAAGCCAGGTTTTTTGCCGAATGAATACAGACAAATGGGCCGGCCCAGCATGGGGCGCTGCAAGCGCCAGTTTGCGAAATGCATGCAAAGGCGCCTGCAGCGCTAAATAGGAAACGCCCTTCACGGGCCCATATATCATTTGCATCCATCCGACGCGACGCGCGTGAAGGAACCGACGGTTCAGGGAATCCAGCCGACACGAGCCGCTCGAGGGCCGCCTAAGCGCAGGATGAGGGTGAATCGGACGCAGTCGATCCAACCAGCCTGGGCGATCCGCCTGCGCCGAAGAAAGGTAGGGGTGATGGCTGATACGTCCATTTTGCATCATGC
Organism: Triticum aestivum; assembly: GCF_018294505.1. Taxonomy (NCBI): domain Eukaryota; kingdom Viridiplantae; phylum Streptophyta; class Magnoliopsida; order Poales; family Poaceae; genus Triticum; species Triticum aestivum. Next base: position 54,506,257 of record NC_057814.1, on the reverse strand, counting down.
TTTTACATTGATATTTATTGCATTATGGGCTGTTATTACACATTATATCATAATACTTATGCCTTTTCTCTCTTATTTTATAAGGTTTACATGAAGAGGGAGAATGCTGGCAGCTGGAATTCTGGACTGGAATGTTGAGGAACGCAGTAATTTCAAAAAAAATCCTACGATCACGCAAGATCTATCTAGGAGAACCATAGCAACGAGCGGAGGAGTGTGTCCACGTACCCTCGTAGACCGAAAGTGAAAGCATTTTATCAACGCGGTTGATGTAGTTGTACGTCTTCACGATCCGACCGATCCTAGTACCGAACATACGGCACCTTCGTGTTCAGCACACGTTCGGCCTGATGACGTCCCTCGTACTCTTGATCCAGTTGAGGCCGAGGGAGAGTTTCGTCAGCACGACGGCGTGGCGACGGTGATGATGAAGTTACCAGCGCAGAGCTTCGCCTAAGCAGTATGACGATATGACCGAGGCGTGTAACTGTGGAGGGGGGCACCGCACACGGCTAAAAGATCAACTTGTGTGTCTTTGGGGTGCCCCCCTACCACGTATATAAAGGAGGGCCGGCCAAGGGGGGCGTGCCATAGAGAGGAGTCCTACTTGGACTCCCGGTCCAAGTAGGATTCGCCCCCTCCCCCCCTTTCTTATTCCAAGTAGGAGAAGGAGGAAAGGGGAAGGAGGGGGGCACCGCCCCTTCCTAGTCCAATTCGGACCAGCCCATGGGGGGCGCGCGGCCACCCCTTGAGGCCCCTCCCTCCTTTCCCCTAAAGCCCACTAAGGCCCATTACTCTCCCAAGGGGTTCCGGTAACCTCCTGGTACTCCGGAAAATACCCGAAACACTTCGGAACCATTCCGGTGTCCGAATATAACCTTCCAATATATTGATCTATATGTCTCGACCATTTTGAGACTCCTCGTCATGTCCGTGATCTCATCCGGGACTATGAACAACCTTTGGTACATCAAATCACATAACTCATAATAGAAATCATCATTGAACGTTAAGCGTGTGGACCCCTACGGGTTCGAGAACTATGTAGACATGACCGAGACACATCTCCGGTCAATAACCAATAGCGGAACCTGGATGCTCATATTGTCTCCTACATATTCTACGAAGATCTTTATCGGTCAAACCGCATAACAACATACATTGTTCCCTTTGTCATCAGTATGTTACTTGCCTAAGATTCGATCGTCGGTATCCACATACCTAGCAATCTCGTTACCGGTAAGTCTCTTTACTCGTTCCGTAATGTATCATCCCGCAACTAACTCATTAGTCACATTGCTTGCAAGGCTTACAGTGATGTGCATTACCGAGAGGGCCCAGAGATACCTCTCCGTCAATCGGAGTGACAAATCCTAATCTCGATCTATGCCAACTCAACAAACACCATCGGAGACAGCTATAGAGCATCTTTATAATCACCCAGTTACGTTGTGACGTTTGATAGCACACTTAGTGCTCCTCCAATATTCGGGAGTTGCATAATCGCATAGTCATAGGAACATGTATAAGTCATGAAGAAAGCAATATCAATAAACTAAACGATCATAGTGCTATGCTAACGGGTGGGTCTTGTCCATCACATCATTCACTAATGATGTGATCCCATTCATAAAATGACAGCACATGTCTATGGCTAGGAAACTTGACCATCTTTGATTAACGAGCTAGTCTAGTAGAGGCATACTAGGGACACTCTGTTTGTCTATGTATTCACACATGTACTAAGTTTCCGGTCAATACAACTCTAGCATGAATAATAAACATTTATCATGATATAAGGAAATATAAATAACAACTTTATTATTGCCTCTAGGGCATATTTCCTTCAGTCTCCCACTTGCACTGGAGTCAATAATCTAGATTACATAGTAATGATTCTAACACCCATGGAGTCTTGGTGTTGATTATGTTTTGCTCGTGAGAGAGGCTTAGTCAACGGGTCTGCAACATTCAGATCCGTATGTATTTTGCAAATCTCTATGTCTCCCTCCTTGACTTGATCGTGGATGAAATTGAAGCATCTCTTGATGTGCTTGGTTCTCTTGTGAAATCTGGATTCCTTTGCCAAGGCAATTGCACCAGTATTGTCACAAAAGATTTCCATTGGACCCGATGCACTAGGTATGACACCTAGATCGGATATGAACTCCTTCATCCAGACTCCTTCATTTGCTGCTTCCGAAGCAACTATGTACTCCGCTTCACACGTAGATCCCGCCGGCGCTTTGCTTAGAACTGCACCAACTGACAACTCCACCATTCAATATAAATACGTATCCGGTTTGTGACTTAGAGTCATCCGGATCAGTCTCAAAGCTTGCATCTACGTAACCATTTACAACGGGCTCTTTGTCACCTCCATAAAAGAGAAACATATCCTTAGTCCTTTTCAGGTATTTCAGGATGTTCTTGACCATTGTTTAGTGATCCACTCCTGGATTACTTTGGTACCTCCCTACTATACTTATAGCAAGGCACACATCAGGTCTGGTACACAGCATTGCATACATGATAGAACCTATGGCTGGGGCATAGGGAATGACTTCATTTTCTCTCTATCTTCTGCAGTGGTCGGGCATTGAGTCTCACTCAACTTCACACCTTGTAACACAGGCAAGAACCCTTTCTTTGACTGATCCATTTTGAACTTCTTCAAAATCTTATCAAGGTATGTGCTTTGTGAAAGTCCAATTAAGCGTCTTGATCTATCTCTATAGAAATTCTATATCGTTTCCAATCAACAATATGCCATCCACATATAATATTAGAAATGCTACAGAGCTCCCACTCACTTTCTTGTAAATACAGGCTTCTCCAAAAGTCTGTATAAAACTATATGCTTTGATTACACTATCAAAACGTTTATTCCAACTCCGAGAGGCTTGCACCATTCCCTAAATGGATCGCTGGAGCTTGCACACTTTGTTAGCACCCTTTGGATCAACAAAACCTTCTGGTTGCATCATATACAACTCTTCTGCTAGAAATCCATTTAGGAATGCAGTTTTGACGTCCATTTGCCAAATTTCATAATCATAAAATGTGGCAATTGCTAACATGATTCGGACAGACTTAAGCATCGCTAAGGGTGAGAAGTTCTCATCGTAGTCAACTCCTTGAACTTGTCGAAAACCTTTTGCAACAAGTCGAGCCTTGTAGATAGTACCATTACCGTCAGCGTCAGTCTTCTTCTTGAAGATCCATTTATTCTCTATGGCTTGCCGATCATTGGGCAAGTCAACCAAAGTCCATACTTTGTTCTCATACATGGATCCCATCTCAAATTTCATGGCCTCAAGACATTTCACAGAATCTGGGCTCATCGTCGCTTCCTCATAGTTCGTAGGTTCATCATGGTCTAGTAACATGACGTCCAGAATAGGATTACCGTATCACTCTGGTGTGGACCTTACTCTGGTTGACCTACGAGGTTCGATAGTAACTTGATCAGAAGCTTCATGATCATCATCATTAGCTTCCTCATTAATTAGTGTAGGAATCACTGGAACTGATTTCTGTGATGAACTACTTTCCAATGAGGGAGCAGGTACAATTACCTCATCAAGTTCTACTTTCCTCCCACTCACTTCTTTCGAGAGAAACTCCTTCTCTAGAAAGGATCCATTCTTAGCAACGAATATCTTGCCTTCGGATCTGTGATAGAAGGTGTACCCAACAGTCTCCTTTGGGTATCCTATGAAGACGCATTTCTCCGATTTGGGTTCGAGCTTATCAGGTTGAAGCTTTTCACATAATCATCGCAGCCCCAAAATTTAAGAAACGACAACTTGGGTTTGTTGCCAAACCACAGTTCATATGGTGTCGTCTCAACGGATTTAGATGGTGCCCTATTTAACGTGAATGCAGCCGTCTCTAAAGCATAACCCCAAAACGATAGCGGTAAATCAGTAAGAGACATCATAGATCGCACCATATCTAATAAAGTGCGGTTACGATGTTCGGACACACCATTACGCTGTGGTGTTCCGGGTGGCGTGAGTTGCGAAACTATTCCACATTGTTTCAAATGAACACCAAACTCGTAACTCAAATATTCACCTCCACAATCAGATCGTAGAAACTTTATTTTGTTGTTACAATGATTTTCCACTTCACTCTGAAATTCTTTGAACTTTTCAAATGTTTCAGACTTATGTTTCATCAAGTAGATATACCCATATCTGCTCAAATAATCTGTGAAGGTCAGAAAATAATGATACCCACCGCGAGCATCAACACTCATCGGACCGCATACATCAGTATGTATTATTTCCAATAAGTCTGTTGCTCGCTTCATAGTTCCGGAGAACGGAGTCTTAGTCATCTTGCCCATGAGGCATGGTTCGCAAGCATCAAGTGATTCCAAAAGCCCATCAACATGGAGTTTCTTCATGCGCTTTACACCAATATGACCTAAACGGCAGTGCCACAAATAAGTTGCACTATCATTATTAAACTTATATCTTTTGGCTTCAATACTATGAATATGTGTATCACTACTATCGAGATTCAACAAAAATAGACCACTCATCAAGGGTGCATGACCATAAAAGATATTACTCGTATAAATAGAACAACCATTATTCTCTGATTTAAATGAATAACCGTCTCGCATCAAACAAGATCCAGATATAATGTTCATGCTTAACGCTGGCACCAAATAACAATTATTCAGGTCTAAAACTAATCCCGAAGGTAGATGTAGAGGTAGCGTGCCGACGGCGATCACATCGACTTTGGAACCATTTCCCACTGCATCGTCACCTCGTCCTTAGCCAATCTTCGCTTAATCCGTAGCCCCTGTTTCGAGTTGCAAATATGAGCAACATAACCAGTATCAAATACCCAGGCGCTACTACGAGCATTAGTAAGGTACACATCAATAACATGTATATCAAATATACCTTTCACTTTGCCATCCTTCTTATCCGCCAAATACTTGGGGCAGTTCTGCTTCCAGTGACCAGTCCCTTTGCAGTAGAAGCACTTAGTTTTAGGCTTAGGTCCAGACTTGGGCTTCTTCACTTGAGCAGCAACTTGCTTGCCGTTCTTCTTGAAGTTCCCCTTCTTCCCTTTGCCCTTTTTTCTTGAAACTAGTGGTCTTGTTGACCATCAACACTTGATGCTCCTTCTTGATTTCTACCTCCGCAGCCTTTAGCATTGCGAAGATCTCGGGAATCGTCTTATCCATCCCTTGCATATTATAGTTCATCACGAAGTTTTTGTAGCTTGGTGGCAGTGATTGAAGAACTCTGTCAGTGACACTATCAACCAGAAGGTTGAGTCAAGTGATTGTGGTACCCAGATATTTTGAGTATATGTTCACTGACAGAACTATTCTCCTCCATTTTGCAGCTGTAGAACTTATTGGAGACTTCATATCTCTCAATCCGGGCATTTGCTTGAAATATTAACTTCAACTCCTAGAACATCTCATATGCTCCATGGCGTTCAAAACTTCGTTGAAGTCCCGGTTCTAAGCCGTAAAGCATGGCACACTGAACTATCGAGTAGTCATTGGTTTTGATCTGGCAGGCATTCATAATGTCCGGCGTTGCTCCTGCAGCGGGTCTTACACCTAGCGGTGCTTCCAGGACGTAATTATTCTATGCAGCAATGAGGATAATCCTCAAGTTACGGACCCAGTCCGTGTAGTTGCTACCATCATCTTTCACCTTAGCTTTTTCTAGGAATGCATTAAAATTCAAAGGAATAGTAGCACGGGCCATTGATCTACAACAACATAGACATGCAAAATACTATCAGGTACTAAGTTCATGATAAATTAAAGTTCAATTAATCATATTACTTAAGAACTCCCACTTAGATAGACATCCCTCTAGTCATCTAAATGATCACGTGATCCATATCAACTAAACCATGTCCGATCATCATGTGAGATGGAGTAGTTTTCAATGGCGAACATCACTATGTTGATCATATCTACTATATGATTCACGCTCGACCTTTCGGTCTCAGTGTTCCGAGGCCATATCTTCATATGCTAGGCTCGTCAAGTTTAACCCGAGTATTCTGCATGTGCAAAACTGGCTTGCACCCGTTGTATGTGAACGTAGAGCTTATCACACCCGATCATCACATGGTGTCTCGGCATGACGAACTGTAGCAACGGTGCATACTTAGGGAGAACACTTGTACCTTGAAATTTAGTGAGAGATCATCTTATAATACTACCGCCGAACTAAGCAAAATAAGATGCATAAAGGATAAACATCACATGCAATCAATATAAGTGATATGATATGGCCATCATCATCTTGTGCCTTTGACCTCCATCTCCAAAGCACCGTCCTGATAACCATCGTCAGCGGCTTGACACCTTAATCTCCATCGAAGCATCGTTGTCGTCTCGCCAACTATTTCTTCTACGACTATCGCTACCGCTTAGTGATAAAGTAAAGCAATTACATGGCGATTGCATTTCATACAATAAAGCGACAACCATAAGGCTTGATACGTCTCCAGCGTATCGATAATTTATGAAGTATCCATGCCATGTTTACTATTGTTTTATATGATTTTGGTATGATTTGATTAGAACTAACCCGAACTGACGCTGTTTTCAGCAGAATTACCGTGGTGTTGTTTTTGTGCAGAAATAAAAGTTCTCAGAATGCGATGAAAATCAACGGAGAATTTTTCTGGAAAATATAAAAATACTGGAACAAAAATCTACCGGAGGGAAGTCCCGTGGGCCCACGAGGGTGGGGGGCGCGCCCACCCCCCTGGGCGCGCCCCTGTGCCTCGTGGACTTCCCGTGGGGCCCCCTGACTTGTTCTCGACGCCAACCTCTTCTATAAATGCCCAAACCTCCAGAAAATAACATAGATCGGAAGTTCCGCCGCCGCAAGCCTCTGTAGCCACGAGAAATCAATCTAGGCCCTCTTTGGCACCCTGCCGGAGGGCGCCATCATCACCGGAGGCCATGGAGGAGGATCCTGGAGGGGCCATCATTGCCATGAAGGCCAAGGACCAGAGGGAGAACCTCTCCCCATCTAGGGGGGAGGCCATGGAGGAGGAAGCACAAGGGGGAGAACCTCTCCTCCTCCTCTCTCGGTAGCACCGGAGTGCCATCGGGAGGGGAATCATCGCTGCGGTGATCGTCTTCATCAACATCACCATCCTCATCTCTTTTACGCGGTCCACTCTCCCGCACCACGCTGTAATCCCTACTTGAACATGGTGCTTTATGCCACATATTATGATCCAATGATGTGTTGCCATCCTATGATGTTTTGAGTAGATTTCCTTTGTCTATGGGTTGATTGATGATCTAGATTGGTACGAGTTGTATGTTTTATTTTGGTGCTGTCCTATTGTGCCCTCCGTGTCGCGCAAGCGCGAGGGATTCCCGCTGTAGGGTGTTGCAATACGTTCATGATTCGCTTATAGTGGGCTGCATAAACCTGAGTAAGGGGGTTGTTGCGTATGGGATAAAGGGGACTTGATATGTTAATGCTATGGTTTGGTTTTACCTTAATGATCTTTAGTAGTTGCGGATGCTTGCTAGAGTTCCAATCATAAGTGCATATGATCCAAGAAGAGAAGGTATGTTAGCTTATGCCTCTCCCTCATATGAAATTGCAATGACGACTACCAGTCTTGTTAACAATTGCCTAAGATAATTCTGCACACCGTCCAATCATTATTCCACACTCGCTATTTAAAATATTTAGTAATATATTCTAACTTTATAATAAAAGCACCTACTTTTATGTTTTAGCTCTCCGATATCATGCAAAGTTATCCTCTTCATACCCACAACGTAGTTTTATTTCTCGTTTCTAGTTGGAAGCAAACGTTCGGTTTATGTAGAGTCGTATTAGTGGCAGATAGGGCTTGAGAGAATATTGATCTTACCTTTAGCTCCTTGTGGGTTCGACACTCCATACTTATCACTTCCACCATTGGGAATTGCTACGATGATTCCCTGCACTTGGGGATTATCAAGACTCCTTCCAGTTGCCGATAACTTTTACAAAACATGATCATCTCATACAACAATTTATATATCATCACGTCTTGACCATATCACATCACAGCAAGACCTGCAAAAACAAGTTAGACGTCCTCTACTTTGTTGTTGCAAGTTTTACGTGGCTACTACGGGCTTAGCAAGAACCGTTCTTACCTACACATCAAAACCACAACGACTTTTCGTCAAGTGTGCAATTTTAACCTTCAACAAGGACCGGGCATAGTCACACTCGATTCAACTAAAGTTGGAGAAACAGACACCCACTAGCCACCTGTGTGCGAAGCACGGCGGTAGAACCAGTCTCATGAACGCGGTCATGTAATGTCGGTCTGAGCCGCTTCATCCAACAATACCGCCGAATCAAAGTATGACATGCTGGTAAGCAGTATGACTATTATCGCCCACAACTCTTTGTGTTCTACTCGTGCATATAACATCTACGCATAGACCTGGCTCAGATGCCACTATTGAGGAACGCAGTGATTTCAAAAAATCTCCTACGATCACGCAAGATCTATCTAGGAGAAGCATAGCAACGAGCGGGAAGAGTTTGTCCACGTACCCTCGTAGACCGAAATCGGAAACGTTTTATCAACGCGGTTGATGTAGTCATACGTCTTCACGATCCGACCGATCCTAGCACCGAACATACGGCACCTTCGTGTTCAGCACACGTTCGGCTCGATGACGTCCCTCGTACTCTTGATCTAGTTGAGGCCAAGGGAGAGTTTCATCAGCACGACGGCGTGGCGACAGTGATGATGAAGTTACCAATGCAGAGCTTCGCCTAAGCACTACGACGATATGACCGAGCTGTGTAACTGTGGAGGGGGCACCACACACGGCTAAAAGATCAACTTGTGTGTCTTTGGGGTGCCCCCTCCCACGTATATAAAGGGGGAGGAGGAGAGGGCCGGCCAAGGGGGAGCGCGCCATAGAGAGGAGTCCTACTTGGACTCCCGGTCCAATTAGGTTTGCCCGCCTTCCTATTCCAAGTAGGAGAAGGAGGGAAGGGGAAGGAGGGGAGAAGGAAGGAGGGGGGCGCCGCCCCCTCCTAGTCCAATTCGGACCAGCCCACCGGGGGGGGGGGGCGGCCACCACTTGAGGCCCCTCTCTCCTTTCCCCTAAAGCCCACTAAGGCACATTACTCTCCCGGGGGGTTTCGGTAACCTCCCGGTACTCCGGAAAATACCCGAAACACTTCGGAACCATTCCAGTGTTCGAATATAATCTTCCAATATATCAATCTTTATGTCTCGACCATTTCGAGACTCCTCGTCATGTCCGTGATCTCATCCGGGGCTCCGAACAACCTTCGGTACATCAAATCACATAACTCATAATACAAATCGTCGTCAGACATTAAGCGTGCGGACCCTACGGGTTCGAGAACTATGTAGACATGACCGAGACACATCTCCGGTCAATAACCAGTAGTGGAACCTGGATGCTCATATTGGCTCCTACATATTCTATGAAGATCTTTATCGGTGAAACCGCATAACAACATACGTTGTTCCCTTTGTCATCGGTATGTTACTTGCCCGAGATTCGATCGTCGGTATCCACATACCTAGTTCAATCTTGTTACCGACAAGTCTCTTTACTCGTTCCGTAATGTATCATCCCGCAACTAACTCATTAGTCACATTGCTTGCAAGGCTTATAGTGATGTGCATTACCGAGAGGGCCCAGAGATACCTCTCCGTCAATCGGAGTAACAAATCCTAATCTCGATCTATGCCAACTCAACAAACACCATCGGAGACACCTGTAGAGCATCTTTATAATCACCCAGTAACGTTGTGACGTTTGATGGCACACTAAGTGTTCCTCTGGTATTCGGGAGTTGCATAATCTCATAGTCATAGGAACATGTATAAGTCATGAAGAAAGCAATAGCAATAAACTAAACGATCATAGTGCTAAGCTAATGGATGGGTCTTGTCCATCGCATCATTCTCTAATGATGTGGTCCCGTTCATCAAATGACAACACATATCTATGGCTAGGAACTTAACCATCTTTGATTAACAAGCTAGTCTAGTAGAGGCATACTAGGGACACTCTGTTTGTCTATGTATTCACACATGTACTAAGTTTCCGGTTAATACAATTCTAGCATGAATAATAAACATTTATCATGATATAAGGAAATATAAATAACAACTTTATTATTGCCTCTAGGGCATATTTCCTTCATGGAAAAGGAGCAAATATTAGGGACCTATTCTGCACAACTCCAAAAGTCCTGAAACTTCATGGAGCATATTTTTGGAATATATAAAAAATATTGGGCAAAGAAACTGCCAAAGGGCGGCCACCAGCCAACCATAAGGGTGGAGGGGGCGCGCCCTACCCCCTAGCCCCCCCCCCCCCCCCCGCGTCCCTGTCCTTGTGGGCCCCCTGGCAGGCCCCCGACGCCCATCTTCATCTATATGGTGTGTTTTGACCTGAAAAAAATTAAAAGGAAGCTTTCGGGATGAAGCGTCGCCGTCTCGAGGCGAAACCTGGGCAGAACCAATCTAGGGCTCCGGCGGAGCTGTTCTGTCGGGGAAACTCCCTCCGGGAGGGGGAAATCGAAGCCATCGTCATCACCAACGATCCTCTCATCGAGAGGGGGTCAATCTCCATCAACATCTTCACCAGCACCATATCCTCTCAACCCCTACTTCATCTCTTGTATCTGATCTTTGTCTCAAAACCTCTGATTGGTACCCGTGGGTTGCTAGTAGTGTTGATTACTCCTTGTAGTTGATGCTAGTTGGTTTATTTGGTGGAAGATCATATGTTCAGATCCTTAATGATAATTAATACTCCTTTGATTTTGAACATGAATATGCTTTGTGAGTAGTTACGTTTGTTCCTGAGGACATGGGAGAAGTCTTGTTATAAGTAATCATGTAAATTTGGTATTCGTTTGATATTTTGATGAGATGTATGTTGTCTTTCCTCTAGTGGTGTTATGTGAACGTCGACTACATGACACTTCTGTTGGAAATATGCCCTAGAGGCAATAATAAATTGGTTATTATTATATTTCCTTATTCATGATAATCGTTTATTATCCATGCTAGAATTGTATTGATAGGAAACTCAGATACATGTGTGGATACATAGACAACACCATGTCCCTAGTAAGCCTCTAGTTGACTAGCTCGTTGATCAATAGATGGTTACGGTTTCCTGACCATGGACATTGGATGTCGTTGATAACGGGATCACATCATTAGGAGAATGATGTGATGGACAAGACCCAATCCTAAGCATAGCATAAAAGATCGTGTAGTTTCGTTTGCTAGAGCTTTTCCAATGTCAAGTATCTTTTCCTTAGACCATGAGATCGTGCAACTCCCGGATACCGTAGGAGTGCTTTGGGTGTGCCAAACGTCACAACGTAACTGGGTGACTATAAAGGTGCACTACGGGTATCTCCGAAAGTGTCTGTTGGGTTGGCACGGATCGAGACTGGGATTTGTCACTCCGTGTGACGGAGAGGTATCTCTGGGCCCACTCGGTAATGCATCATCATAATGAGCTCAATGTGACTAAGGCGTTAGTCACGGGATCATGCATTGCGGTACGAGTAAAGAGACTTGCCGGTAACGAGATTGAACAAGGTATTGGGATACCGACGATCGAATCTCGGGCAAGTAACATACCGATTGACAAAGGGAATTGCATACGGGATTGATTGAATCCTCGACACCGTGGTTCATCCGATGAGATCATCGTGGAACATGTGGGAGCCAACATGGGTATCCAGATCCCGCTGTTGGTTATTGACCGGAGAGGCGTCTCGGTCATGTCTGCATGTCTCCCGAACCCGTAGGGTCTACACACTTAAGGTCCGGTGACGCTAGGGTTGTAGAGATATATGTATGCGGAAACCCGAAAGTTGTTCGGAGTCCCGGATGAGATCCCGGACGTCACGAGAGGTTCCGGAATGGTCCGGAGGTGAAGAATTATATATAGGAAGTCAAGTTTCGGCCGGAAGTCGCACCGGGAAAGTTTCGGGGGTTACCGGTATTGTACCGGGACCACCGGAAGGGTCCCGGGGGTCCACCGGGTGGGGCCACCTATCCCGGAGGGCCCCGTGGGCTGAAAGTGGAAGGGAACCAGCCCTTAGTGGGCTGGGGCGCCCCCCTTGGGCCTCCCCCCATGCGCCTAGGGTTGGGAACCCTAGGGGGGAGCTTCCCCCTTGCCTTGGGGGGCAAGGCACCCCTTCCACCCCACTTGGCCGCCGCCCCCCTTGGAGATCTGATCTCCCAAGGGCTGGCGCCCCCCCAGGGGTCCTATAAATAGTGGGGGGAGGGAGGGCAGCATACTACAGCCTTGGGCGCCTCACTCCTCCCCTGCAACACCTCTCTCTCTCTCTCTCGCAGAAGCTCGGCGAAGCCCTGCCGGAGACCCGCTACATCCACCACCACGCCGTCGTGCTGTTGGATCTCCATCAACCTCTCCTTCCCCCTTGCTGGATCAAGAAGGAGGAGACGTCGCTGCACCGTACGTGTGTTGAACGCGGAGGTGCCGTCCGTTCGGCACTCGGTCATCGGTGATTTGGATCACGGCGTGTACGACTCCGTCATCCACGTTCATTGGAACGCTTCCGCTCGCGATCTACAAGGGTATGTAGATGCACTCCTTTCCCCTCGTTGCTAGTAGACTCCATAGATGCATCTTGGTGAACGTAGGAAAATTTTAAATTATGCTACGATTCCCAACAGTGGCATCATGAGCCAGGTCTATGCGTAGTTACTATGCACGAGTAGAACACAAAGCAGTTGTGGGCGTTGAGTTTGCCAATTCTTCTTGCCGCTACTAGTCTTTTCTTGTTTCGGCGGCATTGTAGGATGAAGCGGCCCGGACCGACCTTACACGTACACTTACGTGAGACAGGTTCCACCGACTGACATGCACAAGTTGCATAAGGTGGCTAGCGGGTGTCTGTCTCTCCTACTTTAGTCGGAACGGATTCGATGAAAAGGGTCCTTATGAAGGGTAAATAGAAATTGGCAAATCACGTTGTGGTCATACGTAGGTAAGAAACGTTCTTGCTAGAAACCTACAAACCACGTAAAAACTTGCAACAACAATTAGAGGACGTCTAACTTGTTTTTGCAGCAAGTGCTATGTGATGTGATATGGCCAGAAGATGTGATGAATGATATATGTGATGTATGAGATTGATCATATTCTTGTAATAGGAATCACGACTTGCATGTCGATGAGTATGACAACCGGCAGGAGCCATAGGAGTTGTCTTTATTATTTTGCATGACCTGCGTGTCATTGAATAACGCCATGTAAATTACTTTACTTTGTTGCTAAACGCGTTAGCCATAGAAGTAGAAGTAATCGTTGGCGTGACGACTTCATGAAGACACAATGATGGAGATCATGATGATGGAGATCATGGTGTCATGCCGGTGACGAAGATGATCATGGTGCCCCGAAGATGGAGATCAAAGGAGCATGATGATATTGGCCATATCATGTCACTATTTGATTGCATGTGATGTTTATCATGTTTTTGCATCTTATTTGCTTAGAACGACGGTAGTAAGTAAGATGATCCCTTATAATAATTTCAAGAAAGTGTTCACCCTAACTGTGCACCGTTGCGAAGGTTCGTTGTTTCGAAGCACCACGTGATGATCGGGTGTGATAGATTCTAACGTTCGAATACAACGGGTGTTGACGAGCCTAGCATGTACAGACATGGCCTCGGAACACACGCAATACACTTAGGTTGACTTGACGAGCCTAGCATGTACAGACATGGCCTCGGAACACGGAGGACCGAAAGGTCGAGCATGAGTCGTATAGAAGATACGATCAACATGGAGATGTTCACCGATCTTGACTAGTCCGTCTCACGTGATGATCGGACACGGCCTAGTTAAACTCGGATCATGTTTCACTTAGATGACTAGAGGGATGTCTATCTGAGTGGGAGTTCATAATCAGATGAACTTCATTATCATGAACATAGTCAAAAAGGTATTTGCAAATTATGTCATAGCTTGCGCTTTAGTTCTACTGGTTAAGATATGTTCCTAGAGAAAATTTAGTTGAAAGTTGGTAGTAGCAATTATGCGGACTGGGTCCGTAAACTGAGGATTGTCCTCATTGCTGCACAGAAGGCTTATGTCCTTAATGCACCGCTCGGTGTGCTGAACCTCAGCGTCGTCTGTAGATGTTACGAAACATCTGACATACACGTTTTGATGACTACGTGATAGTTCAGTGCGGTTTAGAATTGTGGCACCAAAGACGTTTTTGAAACGTCGCAGAACATGTGAGATGTTCCGAAGACTGAAATTGGGATTTCAGACTAGTGCCCACGTCAAGAGGTATGAGACCTCTGACAAGTTTCTTAAGCCTGCAAACTAAGGGAGAAAAGCTCAATCGTTGAGCGTGTGCTCAGATTGTCTGAGTGCCACAATCGCTTGAATCGAGTGGGAGTTAATCTCCCAGATGAGATAGTGATAGTTCTCCATAGTCACTGCCACCAAGCTAGTAGAGCTTCGTGATGAACTATAACATATCAAGGATAGTTATGATGATCCTTGAGCTATTCGCGATGTTTGACACCGCGAGAGTAGAAATCAAGAAGGAGCATCAATTGTTGATGGTTAGTAAAACCACTAGTTTAAGAAGGGCAAGGGCAAAAGGGATACTTCATGAAACAGCAAGTCGTTTGCTGCTCTAGTGAAGAATCCCAAGGTTGAACCCAAACCCGAGACTAAGTGCTTCTGTAATGAGAGGAACGGTCACTGAAGCAGTACTACCCTAGATACTTGGTAGATGAGAAGGCAGGCAAGGTCGACAGAAGTATATTGGATATACGTTATATGAATGTGTACTTTACTAGTACTCCTAGCAGCACCAGGGTATTAGATACCGGTTCGGTTGCTAAGTGTTAGTAACTCGAAATAAAAGCTGCGGAATAAATGGAGACTAGCTAAAGGTGAGATGACGATATGTGTTGGAAGTGTTTCCAAGGTTGATGTGATCAAGCATCGCATGCTCCCTCTACCATCGAGATTTGGTGTTTGCGTTGAACATGATTGGATTATGTTTACCGCAAAACGGTTATTCATTTAAGGAGAATAATGGTTACTCTGTTTATTTGAATAATACCTTCAATGGTCTTGCACCTAAAATGAATCTCGATCGTAGTGATACACATGTTCATGCCAAAAGATATAAGATAGTAATGATAGTACCACATACTTGTGGCACTGCCACTTGAGTCATATTGGTGTAGAACGCATGAAGAAGCTCCATGTAGGTGGATCTTTGGACTCACTCATTTTTGAAAAGATTGAGACATGCGAACCATGTCTATTGGTATATATGCATGAAGAAACTCCATACAGATGGATCGTTTGGACTCACTTGATTATGAATCACTTGAGACATGCAAATCATACCACATGGGCAAAATGACTGAAAGTCCTCGTTTTCAGTGAGATGGAACAAGAGAGCAACTTATTGGAAGTAATACATTTTGATGTACGCAGTCCAATGAGTGCTGAGGCATGCAGTGGATATCGTTATGTTCTTACTTCACAGATGATTTGAGTAGATGCTGAGTGTATTTACTTGATGAAACACTAGTCTGAATTATTGAAAGGTTCAAGTAATTTCAGAGTGAAGTTGAAGATCGTCGTGACAAGAGGATAAAATGTCTGTGATATGATCATAGAGATGAGTATCTGAGATACGAGTTTGGCACACAATTGAGACATTGTGGAAAGTGTTTCACAATTAATACCGCCTGGAACACCATAGTGTGATGGTGTGTCCGAACATCATAACTGCACCCTATTGGATATGGTGCATACCATGATGTTTCTTATCAAATTACCACTATCGTTTATGGGTTAGGCATTAGAGACAACCGCATTCACTTTAAAAGGGGCACCACGCAATTCCGTTGAGACGACACCGTTTATAGAAACCTAAGTTGTCGTTTCTTAAAAGTTTGGGGCTGCGATGCTTATGTGAAAAAGTTTCAGGCTGATAAGCTCGAACCCAAAGCGGATAAATGCATCTTCATAGAATACCCAAAAACAGTTGGGTATACCTCCTATTTCAGATCTGGAAGCAAAAGTAATTGCTTCTAGAAACGAGTCCTTTCTCGAGGAAAAGTTTCTCTCGAAAGAATTGAGTGGGAGGATGGTGGAGACTTGATAAGGTTATTGAACCGTCGCTTCAACTAGTGTGTAGCAGGGCACAGGAAGTTGTTCCTGTGGCACCTACACCAATTGAAGTGGAAGCTTATGATAGTGATCATGAAACTTCGGATCAAGTCACTACCAAACCTCGTAGGACGACGAGGATGCGCACTACTTCAGAGTAATGCGTGATCCTGTCTTGGAAGTCATGTTGCTAGACAACAATGAACCTACGAGCTATGGAGAAGCGATGGTGGGCCCATATTCCGACGAATGGCTCGAGGCCATGAAATCCGAGATAGAATCCATGTATCAGAACAAAGCATGGACTTTGGTGAACTTGCCCGATGATCGGCAAGCCATTGAGATAAATGGATCTTTAAGAAGAAGACGGACATGGACGGTAATGTTACCGTCTATGAAGCTCGACTTGTGGCAAAGAGTATTTTCACAAGTTCAAGGAGTTGACTACGATGAGTTTTTCTCATCCGTAGCGATGCTTAGGTCCGTCGGAATCATGTTAGCATTAGCTACATTTATGAAATCTGGCAGATGGATGTCAAAACAAGTTTCCTTACCAGTTTTCGTAAGGAAAGGTTGTATGTGATACAATCAGAAAGGTTTTGTCGATCCTAAGGATGCTAAAAGGTATGCTAGCTCCAGCGATCCTTCCATGGATTAGAGCAAGCATCTCGGAGTCAGAATATACGCTTTGATGGAGTGATCAAAGTTTTTGGGTTTATACAAAGTTTGTTAGAAACTTGTATTTACAATAAAGTGAGTGGGAGCGCTACAACATTTCTGATAAGTATATGTGAATGACATATTGTTGATCCGAAATGATGTAAAATTTCTGGAAAGCATAAAGGGTTGTTTGAAAGGAGTTTTTCAAAGGAAGACCTGGATAAAGCTACTTACATATTGGGCATCAAGATCCATAGAGATAGATCAAGACGCCTGATGATACTTTCAAAAGACAGCACACCTTGACATGATTTTGAAAGAGTTCAAAATAGATCAGCAAAGAAGGAGTTCTTGGCTGTGTTACAAGGTGTGAGTATTGAGTGAGACTCAAGACCTGACCACAGCAGAAGATAGAGAAAGGACGAAGGTCGTCCCCTATGCTTTAGACGTAGGCTCTATAGTATGCTATGCTGTGTACCGCACATGTAGTGTGCCTTGCCATGAGTTGGTCAAGAGGGTACAATGGTGATCCGGGAAAGGATCTCATGACAGCGGTCGAACTTATCCTTAGTACCTAGTGGATTAAGGAATTTTCTCGATTATGGAGGTGGAAAGGAGTTCGTCGTAAAGGGTTACGTCGATGCGAACTTTGACACTAATCCGGATGACTCTGAGTAGTAAACCGGATTCGTATAGTAGAGCAATTATTTGAAATGGCTCCAAATAGCGCGTGGTAGCATCCACAAGATGACATAGATATTCGTAAAGCACACGGTTCTGAAAGGTTCAGACCCGTTGACTAATAACCTCTCTCACAAGCATAACATGACCAAACCAGAACACATTGAGTGATAATCACATAGTGATGTGAACTAGATTGTTGACTCTAGTAAACTCTTTAGATGTTGGTCACATGGTGATGTGACCAGTGAGTGTTAATCACATGGTGATGTGAACTAGATTATTGACTCTAGTGCAAGTGGGAGACTGTTGGAAATATGCCCTAGAGGCAATAATAAATTGGTTATTATTATATTTCCTTATTCATGATAATCGTTTATTATCCATGCTAGAATTGTATTGATAGGAAACTCAGATACATGTGTGGATACATAGACAACACCATGTCCCTAGTAAGCCTCTAGTTGACTAGCTCGTTGATCAATAGATGGTTACGGTTTCCTGACCATGGACATTGGATGTCGTTGATAACGGGATCACATCATTAGGAGAATGATGTGATGGACAAGACCCAATCCTAAGCATAGCATAAAAGATCGTGTAGTTTCGTTTGCTAGAGCTTTTCCAATGTCAAGTATCTTTTCCTTAGACCATGAGATCGTGCAACTCCCGGATACCGTAGGAGTGCTTTGGGTGTGCCAAACGTCACAACGTAACTGGGTGACTATAAAGGTGCACTACGGGTATCTCCGAAAGTGTCTGTTGGGTTGGCACGGATCGAGACTGGGATTTGTCACTCCGTGTGACGGAGAGGTATCTCTGGGCCCACTCGGTAATGCATCATCATAATGAGCTCAATGTGACTAAGGCGTTAGTCACGGGATCATGCATTGCGGTACGAGTAAAGAGACTTGCCGGTAACGAGATTGAACAAGGTATTGGGATACCGACGATCGAATCTCGGGCAAGTAACATACCGATTGACAAAGGGAATTGCATACGGATTGATTGAATCCTCGACACCGTGGTTCATCCGATGAGATCATCGTGGAACATGTGGGAGCCAACATGGGTATCCAGATCCCGCTGTTGGTTATTGACCGGAGAGGCGTCTCGGTCATGTCTGCATGTCTCCCGAACCCGTAGGGTCTACACACTTAAGGTCCGGTGACGCTAGGGTTGTAGAGATATATGTATGCGGAAACCCGAAAGTTGTTCGGAGTCCCGGATGAGATCCCGGACGTCACGAGAGGTTCCGGAATGGTCCGGAGGTGAAGAATTATATATAGGAAGTCAAGTTTCGGCCACCGGGAAAGTTTCGGGGGTTACCGGTATTGTACCGGGACCACCGGAAGGGTCCCGGGGGTCCACCGGGTGGGGCCACCTATCCCGGAGGGCCCCGTGGGCTGAAAGTGGAAGGGAACCAGCCCTTAGTGGGCTGGGGCGCCCCCCTTGGGCCTCCCCCCATGCGCCTAGGGTTGGGAACCCTAGGGGGGAGCTTCCCCCTTGCCTTGGGGGGCAAGGCACCCCTTCCCCCCACTTGGCCGCCGCCCCCCTTGGAGATCTGATCTCCAAGGGCTGGCGCCCCCCCAGGGGTCCTATAAATAGTGGGGGGAGGGAGGGCAGCAACCTACAGCCTTGGGCGCCTCCCTCCTCCCCTGCAACACCTCTCTCTCTCTCTCGCAGAAGCTTGGCGAAGCCCTGCCGGAGACCCGCTACATCCACCACCACGCCGTCGTGCTGTTGGATCTCCATCAACCTCTCCTTCCCCCTTGCTGGATCAAGAAGGAGGAGACGTTTCTGCACCGTACGTGTGTTGAACGCGGAGGTGCCGTCCGTTCGGCACTCGGTCATCGGTGATTTGGATCACGGCGTGTACGACTCCGTCATCCACGTTCATTGGAACGCTTCCGCTCGCGATCTACAAGGGTATGTAGATGCACTCCTTTCCCCTCGTTGCTAGTAGACTCCATAGATGCATCTTGGTGAACGTAGGAAAATTTTAAATTATGCTACGATTCCCAACAACTTCACCATTGTTTGGGCCTAGGGGAAGGCATTGGGAAGTAATAAGTAGATGATGGGTTACTAGAGTGACAGAAGCTTAAACCCTAGTTTATGCGTTGCTTCGTAAGGGGCTAATTTGGATCCATATGTTTCATGCTATGGTTAGATTTATCTTAATTCTTCTTTCGTAGTTGCGGATGCTTGAGAGAGAGGTTAATCATAAGTGGGAGGTTAGTCCAAGGAAGGGCAGCACCCAAGCACCGGTCCACCCCCATATCAAATTATCAAAGTAACGAACGTGAATAATATGAGTATGATGAAAACTAACTTGACAACAATTCCGACGTGTCCTCTGGAGCGTTGTGATTTATATAACAGCTCGTCCAGGCTTGTCCTTTGCTACAAAAGGGATTGGGCCACCTTGCTGCACCTTAGTTACTTTTATTACTTGTTACCCGTTATGATTTATCTTATCACAAAACTATCTGTTACCGATAATTTCAGTGCTTGCAAAGAATACCTTTCTGAAAACCGCTTGTCATTTCCTTCTGCTCCTTGTTGGGTCTGACACTCTTGCTTATCGACACTAGTAGAAAACAGGGCTTTGGTTACAGGGCAGTATTCACATTAGTCCCGGTTCAGTCACGAACCGGGACTAATGTGAGCATTGGTCCCGATTCGTGCGGCTAAGGCATTAGTCCCGGTTCACCTGGGCCCTTTAGTCCCGGTTGGTGCCACGAACCGGGACTAAAGGGTGCGATGCCCATTAGTACCGGTTGGTGGCACGAACCGGTACTAAAGGTCCCACTTTCAAACTCTACCCCCCCCCCCCATGGACCGCCTTTCCAGTTTTAGAAAAAACAAAAGAAAATGATGGAAATGTCAAAAAATAAAATAAAATAAGTTTCCCATGTGATATGTGGTCTAGTTGTTGGGGAAATTTACAAATATGAATTTCGACTTTATTTGCAAAATCTCTCTGGAATTTGTAAAATGGGCATAACTTTTGCATACGAACTCGGATGAAAAAGTTTTTTATATGAAAAATCATCTACTCGAAAAGTTACATCCGAATTTAACCGGGGGAACCCCGTTAAACATTTTCAAAATCCTCAAAAACCTAACAGAAAAAAAGTTACGTGGCTTTTAAGATCTAGAGTGGAAAAAAATCGAAAAAATTTCAAACTTAATAGTGGCGCACCATTTGCTAGGTGCGCCACTAGTAACAGAAAAAAATATAGTTTCAATTTTTTTTTTGGAAAATATGTGGTCAAATCTGGTCAAACTGTGGTCAAACAGTGGTCAAACTAATTATTCTAGAATATTAGTGTTACTAAATAATTATTTCAGTTTTTTTGAATTTTGGTCAAATCTGGTCAAACTATGGTCAAACAATGGTCAAACTAATTATTCAAGAAATATTAGTGTTACTAAATAATTATTGTTTTTAAAACAATAGTTTCAAACTCAAACAGTAAAATGTGTCACTTCATGCTCAAGCTAAATTCCTGAGGGTTAATAGGATTGACAACTTACTATTGTCAAGAAAACAACAAGTGCAGACTTGGAAATGAGGGAGAACAGAACCCGGAAGTTAAGCGTGCTCAGGCTGGAGTAGTGAGAGGATGGGTGACCGTCCGGGAAGTTAGATGATTTGGAATGATGAGGGGTGATTAGAGATTAGAGGATAAATTGAGCAGTGATGAGGGGTGGTGATTAGAGATTAGAGGTTAAAATAATTCAGAAATTTGAAAATCAAAAAAAATTCAAAAAAAAATTAAAAAAAATCATAAAATTTCCTTTAGTCCCGGTTGGTGTTACCAACCGGGACTAAAGGTGGAGCTCCACGTGGCCGCGGCCTTTAGTCCCGGTTTAAAGCCCCCTTTTTCTACTAGTGCGAAAGGACTACGATAGTTCCCCTATACCATTGGGTCATCAAGACTCTTTTCTGGCGCCATTGCCAGGGAGTGAAGTAACTTTGGTAAGTGGAATTTGGTGAAGAAACATTTATATAGTGTGCATAAATTTACTGTCACTTGTTACTATGGAAAATAATACTTTGAGGGGCTTATTCGGGGTATCCTCACCTCGACCAGAAGAGCAAAGAGTTGCTCCTCAACCTACTGCACCTACTAAAAATATTTATTATGAAATTCCTTCGGGTATGATAGAGAAACTGCTAACTAATCCTTACGCAGGAGATGGAACATTACATCCTGATATGCACCTAATCTACATGGATCAAGTTTGTGGATTATTTAAGCTTGCGGGTATGCCCGAGGATGTTATAAGAAGAAGGTATTCCCTTTACCTTTGAAGGGAAAGGTATTAACATGGTATAGGCTATGTGATGATATTGGATCATGGAACTACAACCGATTGAAATTGGAATTTCATCAGAAGTTTTATCCTATGCATCTGGTTCATCGTGATCGGAACT
This sequence comes from Triticum aestivum, assembly GCF_018294505.1. Classification (NCBI taxonomy): domain Eukaryota; kingdom Viridiplantae; phylum Streptophyta; class Magnoliopsida; order Poales; family Poaceae; genus Triticum; species Triticum aestivum. Next base: position 54,484,239 of record NC_057814.1, on the reverse strand, counting down.
ATATATATAAATTTTGGCCTAGTGAAGGAGAAAGTGTCGCTCAAGCTTGGGCGAGGCTTAAGTCAATGTTATATTCATGCCCCAACCATGTGCTCTCAAGAGAAATTATTATTCAAAAAATTTATGCTCGGCTTTCTCATAATGATCGATCCATGCTCGATACTTCTTGTACTGGTTCTTTTATGAAGAAGGATATTGAATTCAAATGGGATTTATTCGAAAGAATTAAACGCAACTCTGAAGATTGGGAACTCGACGAAGGTATGGAGTCAGGTATAAACCTTAAGTTTGATTGTGTTAAATCTTTTATGGATACCGATGCTTTTCATGATTTTAGCACTAAATATGGACTTGACTCTGAGATAGTAGCTTGTTTATGTGAATCATTTGCTACTCATGTTTATCTCCCTAAGGAGAAGTGGTTTAAATATCATCCTCCCATTGAAGTGAAACTAGTAGAACCTATTAAAGTTGTAGAAGAAACTATTACGTATAATGTTGATCCTATTTGTCGTGGAATTGTCACGGCAGATGTCCTCGTGAAAGGACTTAGTCGTGGAGCCATCGCAACTAGGAAGCTTAAAGGGGTTAAAGCGGGACAAAGGACACGAGGGTTTATACTGGTTCGGCCCCTTGCGGTGAAGGTAAAATCTTAATCCAGTTGAGGTGGAATTCCTAGGGTTTCGATGACCAGGGAGCGAATCTGCTATGCCCGGCTCTCGATTTGATGTTCCTTGCCCTGAACCGCCGCCGGGTCGTCCCTTTATATGCAGAGGTCGACACCCAGCGGCTCATAGAGTCCCCCGGCCGGCTTATAAACAGTGTCCGGCTCGGTGACCAATTAATCTTGCCTTACAATACAAGCCATGCCATTATGGCGGTTTATCACTACGGGCCTTAAGTCACCTTTGGGCTTTGGGCCCTTACCTGAACCACCATCTTCAAGCTTGATATTGGGCTTCATATGATGACTCGTCATAGGCATAACCCGGCCCCTCCTGGGAGGGTTATGCTAATAGTTATATTCCCAACATTAGGCCCCAGATTGATTTGAACCGGTTCATGTCAATCTTCAACACTTAAGAAAAAGTCTTCTGTCTTCCACCTGTGTGAGAATTTATAACCCGCCATGACGTCATCTTCTGGATTCATGGTAACCCGCCGTGACGTCATCTGCTATTTAATTCATTTTTTATTCACTCATATCCCAATGGATCCTTATCTTTAGTGACCATTCCAAGAATCGAGGCATCTGAGTAGCTGGATAACCATGTTTCGGCCTCCTCGTTTCTCGTGCCCACTCTGTCAGTCTTTCCTTATAAATAAGCACGACCAGGTCTTTCTTCATTCTCCCCCTTTCCGTCGTCTTCTTTCTCTCACGACTCCGCTGCTGCTCGAGCTCCGCCGCCGCCGCCGCCGAGCACCTCGTCTTCATCGACCTCGGCCGCTGCATCAACCTGAATCAGTCCAGAAAACGGCGGGGACCCTCCGCAGTAGATCTGCATCTATAAGTCTTCGTCTTCCCGCTCCTCAGATCCGCATTAGGGTTTGCGAGTCCCTCCGTGTTCTTCGCTGTTCATCACGGATTCTTCATGGTTTCTTCATTGCATCCTCTTTTGATCTAAAAGAAGTACTAAACTTACGCGGTAGTTCTTCTGCATCCATTTCAGATGCTAGTAGATCCCTTTTTCTAGTTCAGAGGCCTCATCAGAACACGAGCTCATCTGCACTAGATTTTTAGGTCTAGAATATTTTCTTTTCTGAACAGCCATTTGGTCCAAATTAATAGCTGCGACTTGTGAAAACTGTTTTTGTACACTTAGTCGATGCCTGTATCTTGATAGATCCACTCCGCCATGGCGGCTCACACCACCGGCTTTAATTTGAGATGCTCAATAAATAACTTCAACCACACCCGGTGGCTTAAATAACTTAACTGCTCATGGCGGCTTAAACAATTTGTCACAATTAGCCATATATCATTAGGCCCCTTTGTAAGCCGCCATCTTAAATATGTATTGAAATATTTCCTCCGGGTTAAACTTAAATCGGTATTTTTGCTCTGTCTTAGGCTTTCATCTCCACAATGCCACCAAAAGCACCCAAATCACCCGTTACACGCAATTGGGTCAAATCCATCGTCACAGAAAGCACCCTTGTTGATTTCGTGAAAACTGGCTACCTGCCAAAGAAGGAAATCATGTCTTATCGTGCTCCTAATCCAACAGAGGAAAAACCTCAACCCAAAGAGGGGGAAGTCATCGTCTTTACTGATCACATGAACCGGGGCTTCTCTCCACCCGGCTCAAAGTTTTTCAGAGACGTTTTGCACTTTTTTGACCTCCGACCTCAAGACATCGGGCCCTATTCCGTGTCAAATATCTGTAATTTCCAAGTGTTCTGTGAAGTGTACCTTGGAGAGGAACCCAACTTGCTGCTCTTCAGGGATTTATTTTACGTGAACCGCCAGAATGAACGTGCCAATGGGCCTAGCTTGGAGCTTGGTGGGATCTCAATCCAGCGAAGAAGAGACTGCATTTTTCCGTATGCCGATCCACCGAGTCACCCCAAAGACTGGAACAAGACATGGTTCTATTGTCAAGATACTTCTCCGGCTAGTGAAAACCCTCTGCCTGGCTTTCGCGCCCTGTGCCTCGAGTCTACTCATCCTTTACCAGATAAGCTGTCTACTGCTGAATGCCAGAAACTTGCCCCTACCATGAGCAAAATCAAAGCTCTTCTGGGGAATGGTTTGAATGGTATTGATTTGGTCCGGGTTTGGCTTGCCTGGCGGGTTATCCCGTTGAGCCGCCGCCCTGGTTTGATGTGCGACTACACAGGCCAGAAGAATGATCCTTTGCGGCACAGCCCGGACGATTTACCTGATGATGTTATTGATGATAGGACAAAAGCACTTCTGAATGAGAGCCTGGCAGACTATGGCAAAGTAGGTTTGGGCCCTTTCTGCAAAGCTAACCCGGCTCCAGCGGCAAGCTACTAATTTAAACACTTTTATTTTATACTCTCACCTTTTGAGGTTTTACCTTTACTCAAAAACTCTTGTTGAAATTCACACGCCACTGACGATTTTTGGAAAGCCAACTATGATCATGAGACTGCCAAGAAGGCCAGAAAAATTAAGAAAGCCGCCAGGAGAGCCGCCGCCAAGAAGAAAGGACATAAACCCAGCGCCTCCGATATGCCCCGGCTAGAGGACACCTCTGAATCACAGGTAGCTCTTGATTCTCTAGGCTCCTTTTTTAACTATCTTATTGACATTGATTATCCTCAGGAGGATACAGGAGCGAGTCACACAGCGGTTGAAGAGGTAACTATCATTTCCTACGACTCCGAGCCTTTGCCAAGACAAAAAGTCCGAAGAGTGACCCGGGAAGTAAGATTTTCACACCCTTTAGCTTACCAAGATCCTCAATTTCTTTTGAAGCATCAGATTCATGAGACCCGGAGGCAGACCCGGACCAGCAAAGATGCGGAACTCTCCTCCGGCTTACCCAATACACCAAGGAAACGTTGGAACGAGGTCACCTCCGATTTACATTCCTTTTATCCCCTGGCGGGTCTCACTCGTCAACCACTCAATTCTTCTGACTCAAACTTCCAGGGAACTTCTCCTTCCTTCGGCGAGTCAATGCTGTCCAATTTGCCGGCTTTCAAAACCGCTCCAGGGTAATGATAACCTACTTATCCTATGTTAATTTCAATTTGCTACTCTTGTACTGACTTTTTGATTTGATGCAGTGGACAAGCAAAGCCCAGCAAAAGGGCGAAGAAGAACAAGCCGGCCGAAGAGCCGATCTTAAATGAACCGGAGCTCGGAACGGCTGCTCCTGACACCTCTACTCATGAGCCGCCGCCTGAACCAGCCCACGATATTCCAACGCCTACTGCTGATCCGCCTGTCGAGCAAGCCATTGATGGTTCTGAAAACCCGGAGATCCATAGCCCGGCCAAGACAGGTGACCCCGATGTCGAAATCATCAAGACGGGCTTTGTTGAACCGGGAAGACCAACCATGCTGGCCAAGTGCTCCACCAAGGAAGCACTTCTGGAACGTCGCAGGGCTAAACTGGATGTCACTGATTATACTCACATGAGTATTGGAGAAATCTTCTCTGACTATATGAGCCAAGTGCACACCAGCCGTGACATGGAAATTGACATGGTGAAGCAGATGCACCAAAAATCTGAGGTATAACTCTTCTTTTTGTACTTCATTTATTCTTACCATACCAGCCCCCAAGTCTATTGCTTATGATGGAATATGCTGTAGACTTAAAACCAGCTTAGTAATACACATAAAACTCCGGCTTATCCTATAGCCCCCAAGGGCCGGCTTAAGCAGCATGTTTGAACCGGTCCTTATCATGTTTTAATCGAGAAGTACTTGGAACAGCAATATGCATTAGCCCCCAAGTGCCAAGTACCTTTGCCTGCAAAGTGCTTGGGACTTACTTGCATGAACCGCCACTGTAAACAGAGTTCTTCAACATACATTAGCCCCCAAGTGCCAAGTATCTTTGCTTGCAAGGTGCTTGGGACTTAATGTTGTATTATGATAATCCTGATTGTAACACAGCATTTGTACAGGCCACCATTAGTCAATTTGAATCGGAAATATCTGACTTGAATAACCGCCTGGGAGCACAGGAGATTGAAACCCAAAAAGCCAACTCCAAATTTGAATTCAGTGTATCTGAACAAGAAAAACTGAAAAAAGAATTTGAAGCGGAGAAGAAGGCCTGGGCTGATGAAAAGATGGTCTTGATCAACCGGACTGAGAAGGCAGAGGCAGCTCATGCAGAAGCAACAACCGAATTATCCGGTTTAAAACGCCATATATCTCAGATGGTCTCAGCAATCTTTGGTAAGTCACTCTGCAAGTGTTAGATATGTAAATCTTTCTAATAAGCATATCAATTGTCATCAACTCACCTGACATTGTAATACAGGCCCCAGGAGCTCAAATCTTAACCAGAGCATGCTGATCAAACTAAAGGCACTTTACACGTTGGTGGAGCAACTTTACACCGGGTCTCGGCGTGCCTTAGCTGCAGTGGCTGTGTCAAATGAAGTTCCCATCCTCCTGTCAGATGTATTAAAGCGGCTTGCTGTGTTACCTCAGCGGTTTAATGAGCTAAGGCGATCTTCTCCAAGAGCCGGAGCCGTAACTGCATTAAGCCGGGCCAAGGCGTGGCTACCGGAGCTAGACCCGGCCGACATCGCCATCGGGTATCCAAGCTTAAAAGAAGACGGCACACCGTTTGGACAGGAGGACTTCACCACTTGTGTTAAGGAAATCCGCCCTGTGGGCACCCTGATTGCTAATGAAACGAATCTTACCAAGTATCATCCGGGTTATGACGCTAAAAACCGGAGGATTCCAACGCCACATTACGAAGTGACAAGCTTGATCCCTCCAATTCGTAAGCATACCTTTGCCCCTGAAGTTGACCCGGCCGGATTAATTGATGATGAAGCTGAATTTGAAGCTTTGAGTGGCATTGACTGGTCATCATCAACCTTCCAGGACAGGGAACAAGATGGAGGAGCGGAAAGGGATGATCCGGAAGCTTCAGGTCAACAACACAATTGATCCATCTGACGGCTCATATTTACGCCTTGCTAAAAAATAATGTTTCATCATTTGGACTCGGGGAGTCATGTAATAGGATAGAAAAAACACTTGGTTTTGTCGTGCCATCGTGCACATGTCTAGCGCTCAACACTGCTTAAGCCGCCATCTTATATTCCTCCATATTGTGCTGATCATCTATTTTCCTTATGTCTAAGAAAGCTTTTTAACTGTCATGTGATCCTTTGATTTACGCTGCCGTTTTCTGTGACCCGAACGGTAAGGGTGACAACTCAATCTTGTAGAAACCGGCACATATGATGTTTGTTATGTGCTTGAGAAATTATTGACCAAGATTAAGCCAGGTGGAATAAACACCACTCAGTAGATGCTTTCAAATATGATCAAAAAAAGTCTCAAAACAAAGTCAAATAATTGTGATTGCAAAACTAACAAGTAACACACAAAATTTTGAGGCTTCTGATTCGAATACGATCAGTAAACCGTTCCAAAGGGGTTAAGCTAAGATTCGAATACGATCATATAGCCCCAAGTGGCTTTGGCGTTGCCGATCAAGAGGGTACCGACAGCTATGTTCTCTTTGGTTCGAATACGACCTATGTTTGAACAGGAAGCCCCCTAGTGATCATGATATTTAACGGCTAGATTCGAATACGATCATGAGCCGGACCAAAAGGAGAGCCAGATTTAAATATGATCAACTCCCTGTTGGTCATTTTAAAATATAATAGTGAAGACATATAAACTTTTGAGGTTGAAAAGGACAGAGGTCCTTCTTTATTGCTTATCATAATAGATACATCGTCAAAATATGTACATCATGAGAGCCGGCGGCTCAAGTATAGTAAGGCCGAAGATGAGCGATATTCCACGGCCGGCGAGTCTCTTCTTCCGACTTACGTGAGTCTTTGTGCTCTCGAACATCAATGAGGTAATACGACCCGTTGTGTAAGTTCTTACTGACCACGAAAGGCCCTTCCCAAGGTGGGGATAACTTGTGCGCATCAGACTGATCCTGGATGAGCCGGAGCACTAAGTCACCTTCTTGAAAGGTTCTGGACCTAACCCGACGGCTGTGATAACGACGCAGGTCCTGTTGGTAAATCGTCGAGCGGGCTGCTGCTAAGTCACGCTGCTCATCCAACAGGTCAAGTGCATCCTGGCGGGCTTGTTCGTTATTAGCTTCAACATAAGCCGCCACACGGGGCGAGTCATGACGGATGTCACTTGGCAGAACCGCCTCTGCTCCATAAACCATGAAGAAAGGCGTATAACCCGTAGATCTGTTAGGTGTAGTATCGATGCTCCATATCATAGAAGGCAACTCCTCCACCCAACAACCCGGCGTTCGCTGTAAAGGGACCATAAGCCGGGGCTTAATACCCTTCAAGATCTCCTGATTAGCTCTTTCCGCTTGACCATTGGATTGAGGATGAGCTGCTGATGAAACATCGAGCCGGATATGCTCACGTTTACAGAACTCTTCCATGGCACCTTTGGATAGATTAGTACCATTGACAGTTATGATGCTGTGTGGAAAACCAAAACGAAAGATCATCTTTTTCATGAATTGAACCACTGTGGCTGCATCACATTTACTGACCAGCTCTGCCTCAACACACTTCGTGAATTTATCAACCGCCACCAGGAGGTGTGTCTTTTTATCCTTGGACCTTTCGAAAGGCCCAACCATGTCAAGCCCCCAGACTGCAAACGACCAAGTGACTGGAATCATCCTCAATTCTTGAGCCGGCACATGAGCTCGTCGTGAGAATTTTTGACAACCATCACATTTACTGACCAGATCCTCCGCATCAGCATGAGCCATCAGCCAATAAAAACCATGACGGAAAGCTTTGGCCACAAGAGATTTTGAGCTGGCATGATGACCACAATCGCCTTCATGGATCTCACGAAGGATTTCTTGACCTTCCTCAGGCGACACACAATGTTGAAACGCCCCAGTAACACTGCGATGATGCAACTCACCATGAACAATTGTCATTGACTTAAACCGCCGGACGATTTGTCTAGCCAAGGTCTCGTCCTCAGGCAACTCGCCCCGGGTCATGTAAGCCAAATATGGCACTGTCCAATCTGGGATTACGTGAAGAGCCGCCACCAATTGCGCTTCTGGGTCTGGAACAGCTAAGTCTTCCTCTGTGGGTAACTTAACAGAAGGGTTATGCAGAATATCCAAGAAGGTGTTAGGTGGCACCGGCTTACGCTGAGATCCCAGCCGGCTTAAAGCATCAGCCGCCTCATTCTTTTTTCAATCAATGTGCTCCACTTGGTAACCCTTGAAGTGTCCAGCTATAGCATCAACTTCACGGCGATAAGCCGCCATAAGAGGATCCTTAGAATCCCACTTGCCTGACACCTGTTGAGCCACTAAATCTGAGTCGCCAAAGCACCTTATCCGGCTTAAGTTCATCTCCTTAGCCATCCGAAGACCATGGAGCAAGGCCTCATATTCAGCTGCATTGTTAGTACAGGGAAACATCAACCGGAGCACATAACAAAATTTGTCACCTCGAGGGGAAGCTAAAACTACTCCATCCCCCGAGCCCTCCAATTGCCTGGACCCATCAAAGTGAATAGTCCAGTATGTGTTGTCCGGCTTTTCTTCAGGCGTCTGCAGCTCTGTCAAATCGTTGATGAAGTCCACCAATGCCTGAGACTTAATAGCAGTACGTGGCATATACTTAAAGCCATGAGGTCCAAGCTCAATGGCCCACTTGGCGACTCGTCCTGTGGCCTCTCTATTCTGAATGATGTCTCCCAAAGGAGTAGAACTTACCACAGTGATGGGGTGACCCTGGAAGTATTGCTTAAGCTTCCGGCTCGCCATGAACACCCCATAAACGAGCTTCTGCCAATGTGGATATCTTTGCTTAGACTCAATAAGCACCTCACTGATGTAGTAAACCGGCCGTTGAACCGGATGCTCCTTGCCAGCCTCCTTGCGCTCCACCACAATTGCAACACTGACAGCACGTGAGTTAGCAGCCACATACAACAATAAGAGCTCCTTATCAATGGGAGCCGCAAGGACCGGCGGCTGAGATAACTGTGCTTTAAATCTTCAAAGGCAGCGTTAGCGGCATTACTCCAGACAAAGTTGTCTGTTTTCTTCATCATCTGATACAGCGGTATGGCCTTCTCACCTAACCGGCTTAAAGCAGCGATATGACCCGCCAGTCGCTGAACATCATTGACGCACGCCGGCTTAGCCAAAGAGGTGATTGCTTGATCTTCTCCGGGTTAGCCTCAATGCCTCTGTTAGAGACCAGAAAACCCAAAAGCTTGCCTGCTGGCATGCCAAACACACATTTGGCCGGGTTAAGCATCATTTTGTAGACCCGGAGATTATCAAAGGTTTCCTTCAGATCATCTATCAAGGTCTCCTTCTCTCTGGACTTCACCACAATGTCATCCACATAAGCATGAACATTACGTCCAATCTGATTATGGAGGCAGTTCTGCACACATCGTTGATAAGTCGCCTGGGCACTCTTAAGCCCAAAAGGCATAGACACATAACAGAAGGCTCCAAACGGAGTGATAAAAGCCGTCTTCTCCTGGTCCTTAACTACCATCTTGATCTGATGATAACCAGAATAAGCATCCAAGAAACTCAAACGCTCACAACCCGCCGTAGCATCAATTATCTGATCTATACGGGGGAGAGCAAAAGGATCAGCCGGACAAGCCTTGTTTAAGTCCGTGTAATCCACACTCATACGCCAGGTGCCGTTCTTTTTAAGTACAAGCACCGGGTTAGCCAACCACTCCGGGTGAAAAACTTCAACAATAAACCCGGCCGCCAAGAGCCGGGCCACCTCCTCACCGATAGCTTTACGTCTCTCCTCATTAAACCGCCGAAGAAACTGCCTGGCCGGCTTAAACTTTGGATCAATATTGAGAGTATGCTCAGTGAGTTCTCTCGGTACACCCGGCATGTCAGAAGGTTTCCATGCAAAGATGTCCCGGTTCTGACGAATGAACTCGATGAGCGCGCTTTCCTATTTGGGATCCAGATTGGAACTGATACTGAATTGCTTAGATGAGTCGCCTGGAACAAAATCAACCATCTTGGTGTCATCGGCCGACTTAAATTTCATCACCGGCTCATGTTCCGTGGTTGGCTTCTTCAGAGACGTCATGTCTGCCGGGTCCACATTATCCTTATAAAACTTCAACTCCTCTGCTGCACAGACAGATTCGGCAAAAGCAGCGTCACCTTCCTCACATTCAAGGGCTATTTTCCGACTTCCATGTACTGTGATGGTGCCCTTGTGACCCGGCATCTTGAGCTGGAAGTAAACATAACAAGGCCGCGCCATGAACTTGGCATAAGCCGGCCGTCCAAATAGAGCATGATATGGGATCTTGATTTTGACCACTTCAAAGGTTAATTTCTCAGCCCTAGATTCATGCTCGTCTCCGACGGCTACCTCCAGTTCAATCTTACCCACTGGGTATGCCGACTTACCAGGCACCACTCCATGGAAAACAGTGTTGGACGTTTTAAGATTTTTATCAGTCAGCCCCATACGACGGAAGGTCTCATAATAGAGGATATTGATGCTGCTGCCTCCATCCATGAGTACTTTAGTGAATTTATATCCACCAACCTGAGGTGCCACCACCAAAGCCAACTGACCCGGATTGTCAACCCGGGGAGGGTGATCTTCCCTGCTCCATACAATGGGATGCTCTGACCACCTCAAATAACGAGGGACCGCTGGCTCAACGGCATTCACAGCCCTTTTGTGAAGCTTCTGGTCTCGTTTGCACAAACTAGTGGTGAAGACATGATACTGTCCACTATTCAGCTGCTTTGGATTGCTCTGATAACCCGATTGCTGTTGCTGACCTCCCTGGCCGGACTGTTGATTATAACAACCTTGATTTCCTTGAAAGCCGGAACTTGAGCCGCCGCCCGAGCCATGAAAACCGCCTCCAGCTGAGCCGCCGCCAGGCCCATGGTTGTCGTCGAACATGTTAGAATTTTTGAAAGCCTTCATGATCGTGCAATCTTTCCATAGGTGAGTGGGTGGCCTTTCCCGAGTGCCGTGTCTTGGACAGGGTTGAGCAGTTTCTCAAGAGTAGGACCTGACCCGCCAGACCGAGGGGGCGGCCTCCCCTTGCGTCGTTGATTGTTACCCTGTGAATTGGTGTTAGCCACAAACTCCAGGTTACCGTCGGCCTTACGTTTATTGCCTCCCTGACTCGCCGGGTTATGCTGATGACCCTTTCCATTGCCGTTCTTCTTTCCCTTCCCTGTCTTCTCTTCATCAGACGCGGGATCCTTGGTACTATCAAAATCGGCGTATTTGACTAGAGCCGCCATCAGCTGGCCCATGTCATTACAATCACGCTTGAGCCGCCCCAGCTTCTATTTCAGAGGTTCAAATCGGCAATTTTTCTCCAACATTAAGACCGCAGAGCCAGCATCCATCTTATCAGATGAATGTATTATCTCCTTGACCCGGCGCACCCAATGGGTCATGGACTCACCTTCTTCTTGCTTGCAATTAGTTAAATCTACAATTGACATGGGCTGCTTGCATGTTTCCTTGAAATTCTGAATAAACCGGGCTTTTAACTCCGCCCATGAACCAATGGAGTTAGGCGGAAGCCCCTTCAGCCAAGTGCAGGCCGTTCCATCCAACATCATGGTGAAGTACTTAGCCATTGCCGCATCACTGACCTCCAACAATTCCATAGCCATCTCATAGCTTTCAATCCACGCCCCAAGCTGTAAATCGGCTGTGTAATTCGGCACCTTTCGAGGTCCCTTGAAATCCTTGGGCAGACGCTCATTACGCAGAGCCGGTATCAAAAAAGGAACACCACCGGTTCTTGTGGCCACACCTGCCTCAATAGAAGTCGTCGGATAATCCGGGAAGGTTTGGTGAGCCGCCTGCTCAGCCGCCTGCTGAGCCTCTTGACGTATCCTGTCCTGTACCGGATTATGCCCACCTGGCTGGTTACGGCGCTGGGCGTTGCTTGAAATGGCCGCCGAATCCATATGTCTGCTGTAACTCGGGCTCCGACTTGGGCGAGGAGTCGAATGGGTCCTGTCTCGACTATAAGAATAAGCCTCCTGCTGCGCCAGAGCCGTCTGAAGAAGTTCTCTGACCCTTCGCGTCTCAACCGCTGTTGGAGAGTCGCCATCCACCGGGAGAGCAGCCAAACATGCCGATGTAGCGATCAGGTTTTCCAAAGGGTTGGAAAAATGACCCGGTGGTGTTGGTACGTAGCGAGGCGGGGCAGTATTCATGTGAGGAGGTTCCATCACCTGGGGCTGAACCGGCGCCCCCGCTCCGGGTGTTATAAACCGGTTTGCCTCCGGCGGGTTACTAGGGCCGACTCCGGGTGTGCAGAAGAGATTCCGAGGATCATAAACCGGAGGCAGACGGGATTGAGCCTTCTGGTGCCTCCTCCTCATCACCTCATTAGACGCGTTCAGATTCATCGTAAGCTAGAAAGCCTCTGACTGGATCTGCTGAGCTCGAGCATCCAAAGCCGCCCGTTCCGCGGCCAATCTGGTGTCCTCCGCTGCTAGGGCTTCTTTGGCTCGGGCTATCTCCTCACGTACCTGTGCTACCTCTGCATCATGCTCAGCTTGATCCGCTGGAATAACTGTGGCGGTTAACAGGGCCGTCAATTTGTCCATGAGATCAATCAGCACCTGAGCCGGCGGGCACACAGCGCCTCCTGCCCCGGCCGCTCCTGACCCGGAAGTTATTACTGCCGCAGCCGTAGAGTTTTGACCGGGTTGAGTGCCAGCCATGAAGATCCCTACTCTGCTCGGCGGCTCAAAGGGGTCCAAAATACTGCTGTGTGACACCCAAAAAATTTTATTTGGTTTTATCAAAATCTTTATTTGATTTGAAGGAGGTTATTTAATTTTTTTTTAAAAGGACTCTCCTTCTCAAAAAATTTCTTTTATGACAAGTATTTTGTTTGGGTTCATCCAAGACTTGATCTTTGGTCTTGAAGGTTTTTCATCTTGTGTTGACTCAACACAAGTGTTTGTCCTTGGGAAAGTTTTTGAAAATCTTTTCTTTATAAATAGCCCTATGGCTTATGGGGTGATCCTTTCCCTTTCAAAACTTATCCCTTGCCATAACCTAAGTTGAAAACTCCTCCCAAAGGCCATCTCCCCACTTTGTGTCAAGTCAAACTTCCAATCCAGCAAGTTAAACTTCCCCATGATTTTTATCTCCATTTATTTTTAATCAAAAATCTTTTCTGTCTTCTATTTTGGCCCTTGGAGATTTACAAAGGAACCACTAGTTTTCCTTTGAGTTTTGCCTCCAAACAAGTTTCCCTAGCTAGTCCTTAGGACCCTCAACCAAGATCCAGGAAGATCCACTGGTCCCCAGTTCAAAATTTTCAAAATGTGCTTGCTACAAGTTTGGGCCATATTTGCCAAATTTGGTGAAATTCATTTGTTTTCTTCTCCTAAAAATCTGAGAAAAATCAGGCAGCCTCTAGATGCATCAAGACGTCACCTCACCCAGTCCCAGCTCCAGAAAAAATTTCCTCGTGCCCAAATCATATCGTCGAACACCTGGCATGCACTGTTCCTGCCAAAGTTCAGAGAACAGTTTCAGGTGTCAGTGTCGTTTTCCTCTGAACCTCACTTCGATCTCGCCAGTAGCCGCGGTGGCGCCTTGCTCCCTATTCCTCCTTCTTATCCACCGCGCCGCACGGTCGCCTGGACGCTTGTGGGCGTCGGCGGCGAGCTGGCCAAGGTGCATCGCCCCGTGCGTGGCGGCAGCAGCGCCCGCTGCGGCTGCCAGAGAGGCGCAGCGAGGGACGGCGCCGTCCAGCACCGCCCAAGCCACCAGAGGCCACCGCGTGGCCGTCCCCTCCTCTGTGCACGCTGCAGAGCCGTCGTCACGAACTGGGAGGCACGGAGCGCGCTCCCTGCCGCCGTCGTGCCCGTACGGTCGTTCCATCGAGGGCCGGAGTATTACCCAGGTCCAACCGAGGTTCTAACTAAGAAACGGTACCAGTGGACCACCACGATGATGCCAAATCACCTAAACCTCCTGCCCGACCTATGCCTCGCCGTAATTGCTCGCCGGCATTATCCCGTTCACGGCCACCTCCTCGGATCGACTATAAAAGGAGGTCCCGAGCTCGAACTCGACCACGCACCATCACTCCACCCCACAAGAACCACGCCAAGCCACTGGGAAGGCCTCGAGGAGGTCTTCTTCCCCAACTCTGGCCGCCTCGACCCGCTTCGGGATCCGGCAAGATTCGCTCCAGTGTGTGCACCCCCGCCTCTCAACACATGCCAGTAGCCTCCTAGTGCATCCACCTCTCTAACCCGCGCCCACATTTGAAGTTTGCAGCACCCACCGGAGAGTTTCATCCTCGCCCGAACCACCGTCCGCCGGAGATAAGGTCGCCGTCGACGTGGTGCTCGCCGACGGCCAAGTCCACCACCCACCGACGCGGAAGGACAGAGTGAACCCGTAGGTACCCTCTGATCCCCCTACCTCGCCGTGGATCAACGCCGGTGACCACCGTAGCCTTCGGGCGCCGGCGAGCTATGTTCGAGTTTGAACCTGACGGGTGGGACCCCCCGTCAGCCTCCCTTTCTTTTCCTCGAACCGTTTTTCTAAAGGCGCCTTCGGGAAAAGTGTGTTTTCCTTCTGGGCTGGCGTATTTCGTACCGAAGCATTTTCTGCTTTTTCAAACAAGCCCCTGGATCTTTTCTGTTTCATCACAGATTAGTCCTTGGACTAAAACCCTTATATCTTTTAAACAAAAGATGCTTTTTGATTGATTCTTTTTTTGTCAGTCTTATATTTTTGTCTAGTTTTTTATAGTATTTATTTGGAATAAATTTGGAATAAATTTTTATACACACGCGGTATTCACGTTAGTATACGGTTTCTTTATACCGTAGATACCGGAGGAGGTAACGGAGCCGCGAACTTCGCCGAGCTAGACTCTGACTTCTCCGAACCAGGCAAGCATGTTTGAACCTTTGATATGATGAGTGTTTTGCATGTTTGCTTGAATAGTTTGTGCATGGCATATGAGCATCAGTGAGTGTCACGTTGCATGCAAGGCAACTACCAGTGTGCTTCGAAGTTTGATGTGATCTTTTGATGGGAGATGACCTGATCATGTGGTGACATGAGAGGTAGTAAGATGGTATTGTTGTAGCATACCAGTCTTATGTCAACCGTTAAACTCCGACGTTAACGTGGACCGAGCCACGTTACCGTTCGTTCCCTTTTCGTGCTGCCACATGTTTTCTGCAAAGAATACGGCTTAGTAAGTTGCAAACCTCTTTCCTTGTACACACCAAACAGAGGGGGCGGGATGAGGGTTCCATGGCCCTGGATTAAAGCCAGTCATCCGGTCAGGGGGCATGGGTGTTCCCGGTTGGGACCGAGAGGGGGGCACCCCTTAGAGCGCGCGATATAAATTTGATCCCATGCTACGCGAGGTTGTAGCTTCCCCGTCTCAAGTTTTTTCTTGAACGTTGCCTAGGGTGATTCCTGGCAACGGAATGTGAAATGGGTGTGTACTGGTTAGATGTGTTTCTCCTAAAATACCGTAAACGGAACTAGTCCTTTGTGGCTACCGAAATCCATTGGCTGTGGTTAAAAGTACAAACTCTGCAGAGTCAAAACCTTCCGAGAAATTGTGTCCATGGTCAAGGACCTTGGGCAACATATCCATATCCATATCCACATCAGTCCCTGTGTCACTCTCAGTGAAAATCCCCGGTGAACAAGCTTGAGTGGTAACCCAGATTGAATGTTATTCCTGTGGATGGACTAACCATTTTATTATTTCGTACCTGAGTAATTCCTTGAGATGATTTAGATTCATGAGCTACTGGAATATCGAGTTATGAAATATAAGCCCTTTATGTGATGTCGCTCAGACGTCCGACTGTGGCACTCTTGTTAATTACTTTTGATATAAGCCCTTTATGTGATGTCGCTCAGACGTCCGACTATGGCACCCTTGTTATTTACTTTCGATATAAGCCCTTTTTGTGATGTCGCTCAGATGTCCAACTGTGGCACTCTTATTATTTACTTTTGATATAAGCCCTTTATGTGATGTCGCTCAAACGTCCGACTGTGGAACTCTCGTTATTTACTTTTGATATAAGCCCTTTATGTGATGTCGCTCAGACGTCCGACTGTGGCACGCACTGTCGTTTATATTCCAACATAAGCCCATTATGTGGTGTCGCCCTGACGCCCGACTGCGGCATTGTTAATTTATTTGTACCCTTTCGAGGCGTCATTTCAGACACTCGATTGGCCTTCAGTATTACATTGGGATTTCGGGAGGACTACCGCCCGACTTCCTTTTTATTTCCCATGCAGTGCAAAGTTTATTATCGGAGTGCGCATTATAAATCTGCTCATGTGCATCATGTTTGCATTTGTTATATCTTATGTCCAAACTGTCTTGCGAGTACTTTCATAGTACTCACCTGGCTTGTTGATTTGGCCAGATGTTGACGAAGGCGATCTTATGGATGATGAGTTCGATAGCGAGTCCGACGCCTAGAGGAGTCCCAGTCAGTCCCGTGCGATCCTGGAATTGGTCACTTGTATTATATACGCTTCCGCTACCCAAAATAAAAGTCCTCGAGCCTCACTCCAATGCTCGATGAGCTGTAAGATTTAGGAGTCCTGTCACCCACTTCACTGTGACATATCCACCACCACTTTTATTTCGAGTCAGTAGTTATGCGACCATACCCCTTGTGTCATATCCGCCTTTATGTATAATATCGGCGTGCTTGTAATAAATTGTTGAGCAGCCTCCGCTCAACCTTGTATTATATTTAGTACTCCTGGATATTTCTGTAATCAAGAATTTGTCTACCAGTAAGAAGGATTCTTCTCTATTGGTCCGTTAAAGGGATCGGTTTCTCAATAAATGTTTTATTGGAAAACCGGTCGTGACAAACTTGGTATCAGAGCCAGGCTGACTGTAGGAAGCCACTAGGTGCGATCGCTAATCGGTTATTAGCGTTTTTGGTGCGATGTGCCAGCATGTATGATATGTTTATATGTACATAGGTTTGGTGAGAAGTAGTGTGTGTGCGCATCATGTAGGAACTCGGAGAAGTGCACTAGCCAAATAACATGTCAGGAATGTGTACGCACATCCTGAGTGAAGTATTGTATAATTACGACTCGCGTGTAAGATATGTACTGAGCAGTCCTTCTCCATGCGCAATCAAGTATTTTTCTTGAAAAATCTTGGGGTCTTTCAATTTTCGCCTTTGCAAAATTATTCCTTGTGCCACACAGTTCTTCTCATGAGTTTTGCAAAAAATACCCCAGAGTGGAAAATGCCTCGTCCCTGGACTCGTTGCATGCTAAATCCACCGGAAGAAGTTTCTGGGACCCAGACAAGCAACAACTTCACACAGGGGCAGTCTAGTCAGCAGGGCAGTGAAGCAGCATTTTCTCAAGTATGCCGCCTTTTCGAGCAAAGCCAGCAGCAGCATCAAGAAATGATGAATCAGGTTATCAATATGGGAAACCACCGTGAACCATACCAACCGCATTCCAAGTTGTCTGAACTACAAAAGACACGTCCTACAACGTTCGCTCACACTGATAGGCCGCTTGAGGCCAATGATTGGCTTCGTGACACCGAAAGGAAATTAATTATTGCACAATGCTCAGACTGTGAGAAGGTGCTTTATGCACCTCACTACCTCACTGGAGCAGCTGCAGCATGGTGGGAAAATTTTCTACACATGCACCCCAATGAACATAACATCACCTGGGAAGAGTTTAAGGAAGGTTTTCGTGGGGCGCACATTCCCAGGAGCATTATAAAGATCAAGAAAAGGGACTTTGATGACCTCAAGCAGAGAGGCATGACAGTGACTGAGTACAATAGTCAGTTTCTCAACTATCTCGTTATGCCTACGATGAGCATATGACTGAGAATAAAAGGATGGAAAGATTTTTGGACGGTCTGGCGCCATCACTTAAATGCCAACTGGTCGTACACACCTTTCCAGATTTCAAAACACTGGTTGACAAGGCTATTACATTGGAGAATGAGGGCCGCAGCCTGGAGGATATTCGCAAGCGCAAAAGGGACAAGACGACTCATGCTCGCAACAACCGGAGCAAGACTAATATTCAGAGGAATGAAGCGGGCAAATCCACGACCACTGCTCTAAGGCCAACCAAACATTTTCATTCAAGGGACAAGGACTTTACGTACTGCCCAGGTGTTACTTGCTATGCT
This sequence comes from Triticum aestivum, assembly GCF_018294505.1. Lineage (NCBI taxonomy): Eukaryota > Viridiplantae > Streptophyta > Magnoliopsida > Poales > Poaceae > Triticum > Triticum aestivum. Next base: position 54,466,343 of record NC_057814.1, on the reverse strand, counting down.
TGTGGAGAGGAAGGACACTATGCCAAACAGTGCCCAAAGCCAAGGAACTCGGCCCCCAAGCCGAACCATGGTGGGAATAATCCAGCCCCCAAGCGTAACAACTTCAACCCCAACAACAATCACAAGAAGGGTCACTTGAACCATGTGACCAAGGAGGAAGCACAGAATGCCCCAGATATCGTGCTCGGTACGTTCCCTATCAACACAATACCTGCCACGGTTTTGTTTGATTCTGGAGCTTCTCACTCGTTCATTTCGAAGAGTTTTGTTTTGCAACATGGTTTTCCGATACTTCCTTTGGAAAAGTCCATGATCATCAAGTCCCCCGGGAATAAGCAGATCACTCAGAGTTACTACCAAGGTGTGATTATTGAGTTTGAAAGACTAAAGTTTCAGGCGAATCTCATCGTGTTGGAAAATAAAGGACTGGATGTTATCCTAGGAATGGAGTGGTTAACCACCAACAAGGGATTTATCGACTGCTTCAATCGGACTGTAATCCTCACTCACCATCACGGCAAGACAATAAAAGTTGCAGCTCAAGAAAGACCAAAGTCACGGCAACCAAAGTTGAACAAGGTGGACATTTCAGAATTAAGAAAAGTTCCAGTGGTGTGTGAGTTTCCTGACATATTTCCCGAAGAACTACCAGGCATGCCACCAGACCGGGAAATAGAGTTCAGCATTGAACTAGCACCTGGCACCACCCCCATTTACAAGAAACCTTATAGAATGGCACCCTCCGAGTTGGTAGAATTAAAGAAGCAAATAAAAGAATTACTGGACAAAGGATTTATACGAGCCAGCTCCTCACCTTGGGGTTCACCAGTATTATTTGCCAAGAAAAAGGATGGGACACTGAGATTGTGTATAGACTATCGAGCACTCAACATGGTCACCATCAAAAACAAATATCCGATGCCACGGATAAATGATTTATTTGACCAGCTCGCACAAGCCAAGGTGTTCTCAAAAATTGATTTAAGATCGGGGTATCATCAATTAAAGGTACGGACAGAAGATATCCCTAAGACAGCATTCACCTCCAGATACGGATTATATGAGTTCACAGTAATGCCGTTTGGACTGACGAACGCCCCCGCATATTTCGCCCACCTCATGAACAAAGTGTTTATGAAATTTATGGACAAATTTGTTGTGGTGTTCATTGATGATATTCTGGTATACTCAAAGACACCGGAAGAACATGCTGAACATCTCAGAATTGTATTGGGAGAATTAAGGAAACATCAATTGTACGCCAAATTTAGCAAATGTGAATTTTGGCTAAGACAGGTTGGTTTTCTAGGCCATGTATTGACCCAAGAAGGCGTTGCCGTAGACCCAGAAAAAGTCAAAGCCGTACTTGGCTGGAAACCACCAGCCAACGTAACAGATGTACGAAGTTTCCTAGGAATGGCTGGATATTACCGAAGGTTTATTGAGGGATTCTCCACCGTGGCAAAACCAATGACACAGTTACTCAAGAAGGATAAGAAATTTGTATGGACTGAAGCGTGCGAGAAAAGCTTCCAAGAACTCAAAAGGAAATTAACAACAGCACCAGTTTTGGTTGTGCCGGACATACACAAAAGTTTTGAAGTGTATTGTGACGCATCCCGGAAGGGCCTCGGGTGCGTATTGATGCAGGACGGCAAAGTTGTCGCATATGCTTCCAGGCAACTACGGAAGCATGAAGAAAATTATCCTACTCATGACTTGGAGCTAGCAGCAGTCATCCATGCACTCAAAGAGTGGAGGCACTTTTTGCTGGGAAATCGTTGTGAAATATATACGGATCATAAAAGCCTTAAATATATTTTCACGCAACCAGAGCTCAATTTACGACAACGACGCTGGTTGGAATTAGTCAAGGATTATGATGTCGGCATTCACTACCATCCAGGAAAAGCGAATGTAGTGGCAGACGCTCTTAGTCGGAACCCCAGCTCGGGCAACGACAGTCTACAGAACTTGAGGCCTGAAATTCAGCAGGAGTTCGCCAAACTCAACATGGTGATAGTCGCTGAGGGCAACGTATCAAATCTGGAGATACAGCCCACCCTAATGGAACAGATTAAGAAGGCTCAGCATGGACATCCCAGCATCGAAGGTATAAAGAGAAAAATGAGTCTCGGCAAGGCTTCAGAATTCGTCGTAGACAACGAGGGAGTGTTATGGTACGGGGACAGACTTTGCGTACCAAACATCGAGGACCTCAAACAACAAATTCTAACCGAAGGCCACACCGCCCCATATTCAATCCACCCTGGAGGAACCAAAATGTACAAAGACATTCAGGAAAGATTTTGGTGGCACGGTATGAAGAGGGATATAGCCACATTCATTGCATGTTGTGATTCGTGTCAGCGCATTAAAGCCGAGCACCAAAAACCAGCAGGGCTGCTACAGCCAAACAGGATACCTGAGTGGAAATGGGACGAAATTGGAATGGATTTTATCGTCGGACTACCTCGGTCACAACGCGGAAATGATGCCATATGGGTCATCACAGATAGGCTAACCAAGGTAGCACATTTCATTCCCGTGAAGACGACCTACTCCACTCAGAAGCTTGCTAAGCTTTATCTCTCCCGTATAGTTTGTCTGCATGGAGTCCCAAAGACCATAATATCCGACCGGGGCACTCAATTTGTCTCTAAATTTTGGGATCATTTACAACAAGCTCTGGGACTCAACTAGCATTCAGTACAGCGTACCACCCCCAGACTGATGGACAAACTGAACGCGTGAACCAAATCCTAGAGGACATGCTGAGAGCCTCTGTTCTCACCTATGGAACCAGTTGGGAGGAAAGCTTGCCATATGCCGAGTTCGCATACAACAACAGTTACCAAGCCAGCCTACAAATGGCACCTTTTGAATCATTGTACGGACGGAGATGTCGTACCCCATTAAATTGGTCAGAAACCGGTGACAGTCGTATCTTCGGCCCAGGCATGCTCAAGGAAGCCGAGGAGAAAGTTAAACAAATCAGGGACCGACTCAAGACAGCTCAAAGCCGACAAAAGAGCTATTACGATCGAAAACATCGTAAGGTCAGCTTTGAACCCGGTGAATATGTGTACCTACGAGTGTCTCCTATGAGGGGCCTGCAACGGTTCAAAATTAAAGGAAAGCTGGCCCCAAGATTTATTGGACCCTTCTGTGTGGTTGCACGAAGAGGCACAGTAGCCTACCAGCTAGACCTACCTAAAGAGATGTCAGACGTCCACGACGTGTTCCACGTTTCACAGTTGAGGAGATGTGTAAGCAACCCGGAAAAGCATGTATCTCATGAGAGCATTGACATGCAACCAGACCTCACCTACAGAGAGCGGCCAATAAAAATATTGGAAGAGTCTGAAAGGAGGACCCGTCAGAAAACAATTAAATTTTTGAAGGTTCAGTGGAGCAATCACACTGAGGATGAAGCAACATGGGAAAGAGAGGAGTCTCTTCAGGCAGAGTACCCACATCTATTTGAGGATCAGCTGAAATCTCGGGGACGAGATTTTTCCTAAGGGGGTAGGTGTTGTGACACCCAAAAAAATTTATTTGGTTTTATCAAAATCTTTATTTGATTTGAAGGAGGTTATTTAAATTTTTTTAAAAGGACTCTCCTTCTCAAAAAATTTCTTTTATGACAAGTATTTTCTTTGGGTTCATCCAAAACTTGATCTTTGGTCTTGGAGGTTTTTCATCTTGTGTTGACTCAACACAAGTGTTTTTCATTGGGAAAGTTTTTGAAAATCTTTTCTTTTATAAATAGCCCTATGGCTTATGGGGTGATCCTTTCCCTTTCAAAATTATCTCTTGCCATGACCTAAGTTGAAATCCCCTCCCAAAGGCCATCTCCCCACTTTGTGTCAAGTCAAACTTCCAATCCAGCAAGTTAAACTTCCCCATGATTTTATCTCCATTTATTTTTAATCAAAAATCTTTTCTGTCTTCTATTTTGGCCCTTGGAGATTTACAAAGGAACCACTAGTTTTCCTTTGAGTTTTGCCTCCAAACAAGTTTCCCTGGCTAGTCCTTAGGACCCTCAACCAAGATCCAGGAAGATCCACTGGTCCCCAGTTCAAAATTTTCAAAATGTGCTTGCTGCAAGTTTGGGCCATATTTGCCAAATTTGGTGAAATTCATTTGTTTTCTTCTCCTAAAAATCTGAGAAAAATCAGGCAGCCTCTAGATGCATCAAGAGGTCACCTCACCCAGTCCCAGCTCTAGAAAAAATTTCCTCGTGCCCAAATCATATCGTCGAACACCTGGCATGCACTGTTCCTGCCAAAGTTCAGAGAACAGTTTCAGGTGTCACTGTCGTTTTCCTCTGAACCTCACTTCGATCTCGCCAGTAGCCGCGGTGGCGCCTTGCTCCCTATTCCTCCTTATCCACCGCGCCGCACGGTCGCCTGGACGCTTGTGGGCGTCGGGGGCGAGCTGGCTGAGGTGCATCGCCCCGTGCGCGGCGGTAGCAGCGCCCGCTGCGGCTGCCAGAGAGGCGCAGCGAGGGACGGCGCCGTCCAGCACCGCCCAAGCCACCAGAGGCCACCGCGTGGCCGTCCCCTCCTCTGTGCACGCTACAGAGCCGTCGTCGTGAACTGGGAGGCACGGAGCGCGCTCCCTGCCGCCGTCGTGCCCGTACGGCCGTTCCGTCAAGGGCCGGAGTATTACCCAGGTCCAACCGAGGTTTTAACTAAGAAACGGTACCAGTGGACCACCACGATGATGCCAAATCACCTAAACCTCCTGCCCGACCTCTGCCTCGCCGTAATTGCTCGCCGGCGTTATCCCGTTCATGGCCACCTCCTCGGATCGACTATAAAAGGAGGTCCCGAGCTCCAACTCGACCACGCACAATCACTCCTACCCCCAAGAACCACGCCAAGCCACTGGGAAGGCCTCGAGGAGGTCTTCTTCCCCAACTCCGGCCGCCTCGACCCGCTTCGGGATCCGGCAAGATTCGCTCCAGTGCGTGCACCCCCGCCTCTCAACACATGTCAGTAGCCTCCTAGTGCATCCACCTCTCTAACCCGCGCCCAAATTTGAGTTTGCAGCACCCACCGGAGAGTTTCATCCTCGCCCGAACCACCGTCCGCCGGAGATAAGGTCGCCGTCGACGTGGTGCTCGCCGACGGCCAAGTCCACCACCCACCGACGCGGAAGGACACCCTGAACCCGTAGGTACCCTCTGATCCCCCTACCTCGCCGTGGATCAACGCCGGCGACCACCGCAGCCTTCGGGCGCCGGCGAGCTCTGTTCGAGTTTGAACCTGACGGGTGGGACCCCCCGTCAGCCTCTCTTTCTTTTCCTTCGAACCGTTTTCTGAAAGGCGCCTTCGGGCAAAGTGTGTTTTCCCTTCTGGGCTGGCGTATTTCGTACCGAAGCGTTTTCTGCTTTTTCAAACAAGCCCCTGGATCTTTTCTGTTTCATCACAGATTAGTCCTTGGACTAAAACCCTTATATCTTTTAAACAAAAGATGCTTTTTGATTGATTCTTTTTTTGTCAGTCTTATATTTTTGTCTAGTTTTTTATAGTATTTATTTGGAAAAAATTTGGAATAATTTTTATACACACACGGTATTCACGTTAGTATACGGTTTCTTTATACCGTAGATACCGGAGGAGGTGACGGAGCCGCGAACTTCGCCGAGCTAGACTCCGACTTCTCCGAACCAGGCAAGCATGTTTGAACCTTTGATATGATGAGTGTTTTGCATGTTTGCTTGAATAGTTTGTGCATGGCATATGGGCATCGGTGAGTGTTACGTTGCATGCAAGGCAACTACCAGTGTGCTTCGAAGTTTGATGTGATCTTTTGATGGGAGATGACCTGATCATGTGGTGACATGAGAGGTAGTAAGATGGTATTGTTGTAGCATGCCAGTCTTATGTCAACCGTTAAACTCCGACGTTAACGTGGACCGAGCCACGTTACCGTTCGTTCCCTTTTCGTGCTGCCACATGTTTTCTGCAAAGAATACGGTTTAGTAAGTTGCAAACCTCTTTCCTTGTACACACCAAATAGAGGGGCCGGGATGAGGGTTCCATGGCCCTGGATTAAAGCCAGTCATCCGGTCAGGGGGCATGGGTGTTTCCGGTTGGGACCGAGAGGGGGGCACCCCTTAGAGCGCGCGATATAAATTTGATCCCATGCTACGCGAGGTTGTAGCCTCCCCGTCTCAAGGTTTTTCTTGAACGTTGCCTAGGGTGATTCCTGGCATCGGAATGTGGAATGGGTGTGTACTGGTTAGATGTGTTTCTCCTAAAATACCGTAAACGGAACTAGTCCTTTGTGGCTACCGAAATCCGTTGGCTGTGGTTAAAAGTACAAACTCTGCAGAGTCAAAACCTTCCGAGAAATTGTGTCCATGGTCAAGGACCTTGGTCAACATATCCATATCCATATCCACGTCAGTCCCTGTGTCAGTCTCAGTGAAAATCCCCGGTGAACAAGCTTGAGTGGTAACCCAGATTGAATGTTATTCCTGTGGATGGACTAACCATTTTATTATTTCGTACCTGAGTATTTTCCTTGAGATGATTTAGATTCATGAGCTACTGGAATATCGAGTTATGAAATATAAGCCCTTTATGTGATGTCGCTCAGACGTCCGACTGTGGCACTCTTGTTATTTACTTTTGATATAAGCCCTTTATGTGATGTCGCTCAGACGTCCGACTGTGGCACTCTTGTTATTTACTTTGATATAAGCCCTTTATGTGATGTCGCTCAGACGTCCGACTGTGGCACTCTTGTTATTTACTTTTGATATAAGCCCTTTATGTGATGTCGCTCAGACGTCCGACTGTGGCACTCTCGTTATTTACTTTTGATATAAGCCCTTTATGTGATGTCGCTCAGACGTCCGACTGTGGCACGCACTGTCGTTTATATTCCAATATAAGCCCTTTATGTGGTGTCGCCCTGACGCCCGACTGCGGCATTGTTAATTTATTTGTACCCTTTCGAGGCGTCATTTCAGACACTCGATTGGCCTTCAGTATTACATTGGGATTTCGGGAGGACTACCGCCCGACTTCCTTTTTATTTCCCATGCAGTGCAAAGTTTATTATCGGAGTGCGCATTATAATCTGCTCATGTGCATCATGTTTGCATTTGTTATATCTTATGTCCAAACTGTCTTGCGAGTACTTTCATAGTACTCACCTGGCTTGTTGATTTGGCCAGATGTTGACGAAGGCGATCTCATGGATGATGAGTTCGATAGCGAGTCCGACGCCTAGAGGAGTCCCAGTCAGTCCCGTGCGATCCTGGAATTGGTCACTTGTATTATATACGCTTCCGCTACCCAAATAAAAGTCCTCGAGCCTCACTCCGACGCTCGATGAGCTGTAAGATTTAGGAGTCCTGTCACCCACTTCACTGTGACATATCCACCACCACTTTTATTACGAGTCAGTAGCTATGCCACCATACCCCTTGTGTCATATCCGCCTTTATGTATAATATCGGCGTGCTTGTAATAAATTGTTGAGCAGCCTCCGCTCAACCTTGTATTATATTTAGTACTCCTGGATATTTCTGTAATCAAGAATTTGTCTACCAGTAAGAAGGATTTTTCTCTACTGGTCCGTTAAAGGGATCGGTTTCTCAATAAATGTTTTATTGGAAAACCGGTCGTGACATGCTGCCATGGGAACAGCCCCCAAGCCCACCGTCTTGTAATTGGTATAACGAGTCCGTCTCACCAGTGGACGACTCACCATCAGAGTAGATGGCCGTCTCACCACCATCCACGGATCCTTTAGAAAATTCCCCTCCGTGGATGCATCCCACGAAGGCACACTTCATGGCGGGCTGAGCCCGGGCGGGTCTCGCACGCTGAGCCGTCTCGATGATGTCGGTGTAGATGTCCGGCTTAGGGCCCGGCTCGCCAATCCGGCCGATGAAGATGTGGATTCCGTCGAAGGGAACCCGGTACCCGTACTCAATTGAGCCGGCATCGGGGCCCCAGCCGGCGTCGTTGATGTAGAGCTTGCTGCGACGACTCTTGGTCATCCGGCCCACAGCGTATCCCTTGAGCCCTTCGAAGCTGCCCTTCAAGAACTCAAATCCACCGTGCGTTGGCCACACGGTGGGCGCCAACTGTCGTGGAATTGTCACGGCAGATGTCCTCGTGAAAGGACTTAGTCATGGAGCCATCGCAACTAGGAAGCTTAAAGGGGTTAAAGCGGGGCAAAGGACACGAGGGTTTATACTGGTTCGGCCCCTTGCGATGAAGGTAAAAGCCTAATCCAGTGAGGTTGAATTGCTAGAAGGTTTCGATGTACAGGGAATCCGCTATCCCATCTCGATTTGACTTCATTGAACCGCGGTGTCTTATATGATACAGATTCGACAATGCGGCTCATAGATCCGCTGGCTCAATAAACGCCAAGCTCGGTGACCATTAATCTTGCCTACAATACAAGCCATGGCCATTGATGCGTTTATGCACACGGGACTATAAGTCGCTTTGGGGACTTAGGGCACCTTATTGTTTAATCTTATGGATACGATTTTCGGAATTTAGCACTAAATTGGACTTGACTCTGAGATAGTAGCTTCTTCTGTGAATCATTGCTACTCATGTTGATTCCCTAAGGAGAAGTGGTTTAAATTATCTCCCATGAAGTAAAAGTAGTTGAACTATAAAGTTGAAGAAAGACTATCACTTATAATGTATCCTATTGTTCCTACCGCTTATATTGAGAAACCACCTTCCCTGTTAGAATAAAGGATCTGCTAAAGCTTCAACTATGGTTCGTAAGAGTAATACTAGAAACACCTACACCCTCTGAGCAAATTAAAGTTGAACCTAGTATTGCTATGGTTAAAGATCTCTTGGTTGATAATATTGAAGGGCATGTTATTTATTTCTGTGATGAAGCTGCTAGAATTGCTAAACCTGATACTAAAGATAAACATAGACCTATTGTTGGCATGCATGTTGTTTCCGTTAAAATTGGAGATCATTGTTATCATGGCTTATGTGATGTGGGTGCTAGTGTGAGTGCAATTCCTTATACCTTGTACCAAGAAATTATGAATGATATTGCAACTGCTGAGATAGAAGATATTGATGTTACTATTAAGCTTGCCAATAGAGATACTATATCACCAATTGGGATTGTTAGAGATTTTGAAGTCTTGTGTGGGAAAATTAAATACCCTACTGATTTTCTTGTTCTTGGTTCCCCACAAGATGATTTTTGTCCCATTATATTTGATAGACCTTTCTTGAATACTGTTAATGCTAAGATAGACTGCAAGAAAGATATTGTTACTGTTGGTTTAGGGGATATGTATCATGATTTTAATTTCTCTAAATTTCGTAGACAACCCCATGATAAAGAATTGCCTAGTAAGGATGAAATTATTGGTCTTGCTTCTATTGCCGTGCCTCCTACTGATCATTTAGAACAATATTTGCTAGACCATGAAAATGATATGTTTATGAATGAAAGAAGGGAAATAGATGAAATATTCTTTAATCAGGGACCTATTTTGAAACGCAATTTGCCTGTTGAAATCCTTGGGGATCCTCCTCCACCCAAGGGTGATCCCGTGTTTGAGCTTAAACAATTACTTGATACTTTGAAATATGCTTATCTGATGAAAAGAAGATATATCCTGTCATTATTAGTTCTAACCTTTCAGAGCATGAAGAAAAGAAATTATTGAAAACTCTGAAGAAACACCATGCCGCTATTGGATATACTCTTGATGATCTTAAGGGCATTAGTCCCACTCTATGCCAGCACAAAATTAAATTGGAGCCTGATGCTAAACCAGTTGTTGATCACCAACGAAGGTTAAATCCTAAGATGAAAGAAGTGGTAAGAAATGAAATACTAAAGCTTCTGGAGGCAGGTATAATTTATCCTATTGCTGGTAGTAAATGGGTAAGTCATGTTCGTTGTGTCCCTAAGAAGGGAGGTATTACTGTTGTTCCTAATGATACAAATGAATTGATTCCACAAAGAATCGTTACAAGTTATAGAATGGTAATTGATTTCCGCAAACTGAATAAAGCTACTAGAAAAGATCATTACCCTCTACCTTTTATTGACCAAATGCTAGAAAGACTATCCAAACATACACATTTTTGCTTTCTAGATGGTTATTCTGGTTTTTCTCAAATACCTATGTCAAGAGATGATCAGGAGAAGACCACTTTTACTTGCCCTTTCGGTACCTTTTCTTATAGACGTATGCCTTTTGGTTTATGCAATGCACCTGCTACCTTTCAAAGATGTATGACTGCTATATTCTTTGATTTTTGTGAAAAGATTGTTGAGTTCATGGATGATTTCTCCGTTTATGGAACTTGTTTTGATGATTGTTTAAGCAAGCTTGATCGAGTTTTGTAGAGATGTGAAGAAACTAATCTTGTCTTGAATTAGGAGAAGTGTCACTTTATGGTTAATGAAGGTATTGTCTTGGGGCATAAAATTTCTGAAAGAGGTATTGAAGTTGATAAAGCTAAAGTAGATGCTATTGAAAAGATGTCGTGTCCTAAAGATAGCAAAGGTATAAGAAGTTTCCTTGGTCATGCTGGTTTCTATAGGAGGTTTATTAAAGACTTCTCTAAAATTTCTAGGCCTCTCACTAATCTCTTGCAAAAAGATGTTCCTTTTTTTAATGATGATTGTGTAGAAGCATTTGAAGTACTTAAGAAATCCTTGATTTCTGCACCTATTGTTCAGCCACCTGATTGGAATTTACCCTTGAAATTATGTGTGATGCTAGTGCTTATGTTGTTGGTGTTGTTCTAGAGTTGATAAGAAATGGAATGTTATTCATTATGCTAGTAAAAATCTAGACAGTGCCTAGAGAAATTATGCTACTACTGAAAAAGAATGTTTAGCAGTTGTATTTGCTTGTGATAAGTTCAGACCTTATATTGTTGATTCCAAAGTGACTGTTCACACTGATCATGCTGCTATTAAATATCTTATGGAAAATAAAGATGCTAAACCTAGACTTATTAGATGGGTTCTCTTGTTACAAGAATTTGATTTGCATATTATCGATAGAAAGGGAGCTGAGAACCCCGTTGCTGACAACTTGTCTAGGTTAGAAAATGTTCTTGTTGACCCACTGCCTATTGATGATAGCTTTCCTGATGAACAACTAGCTATCATCAATGCTTCTCGTAATACTCCATGGTATGCTGATTATGATAATTACATTGTTGCTAAATTTATACCACCTAGCTTCACATACCAGCAAAAGAAAAAAAAATCTGTGATTTAAGACATTAATTTTGGGATGACCCACACCTTTATAAAGGAGTAGATGGTGTTATTAGACGTTGTGTACCTAAGCATGAACAGGGACAGATCGCGTAAGTGCCACTCCGAGTCTTACGGAGGACACCACGCTGGAGATAAAACTGCACACAAGGTATTGCAATCTGGTTTTTATTGACCTACTCTCTTCAAGGATGCTCGTAAGTTTGTCTTGTCTTGTGATGAATGCCAAAGAATTGGTAATATTAGTAGATGTCAGGAAATGCCTATGAATTATTCACTTGTTATCAAACCATTTGATGTTTGGGACGTTGATTATATAGCACCTGTTCCTTCCTCTAATGGGTATACACATATTTTAGTTGCTGTTGATTATGTTACTATGTGGGTAGTAGCTATTCCAACTAGTAGTGTTGATCATAACACTTCTATTAAGATGCTTAAAGAAGCTATTTTCCAAGGTTTGGAGTCCCTAGATATTTAATGACTGATGGTGGTTCACATTTTATTCATGGTGCTTTCCGTAAAATGCTTGCTAAGTATGATGTTAACATAGAATTGCATCTCCATATCATCCTCAATCTAGTGGTCAAGTAGAATTGAGCAATAGAGAGATTAAACTGATTTTGCAAAAGACTGTTAATAGATCTAGGAAGAATTGGTCTAAGAAACTTGATGATGCATTATGGGCTGATAGAACTGCTTATAAAAATCCTATGGGTATGTCTCCGTATAAAATGGTTTATGGAAAAGCATGTCACTTACCTCTCGAATTAGAACATAAGGCATATTGGGCTATTAAAGAGCTCAATTATGACTTCAAACTTGCCAGTGAGAAGAGGTTATTTGACATCAGCTCACTTGATGAATGGAGAACCCAAGCCTATGAGAATGCCAAGTTGTTTGAAGAAGAAGTTAAAAGATGGCATGACAAGAGGATACAGAAGCGTGAGTTTAATGTAGGTGATCATGTTTTTCTATACAACTCTCATTTAAGATTTTTGCAGGAAAGCTTCTCTCTAAATGGCAAGGTCCTTACATTATCGAGGAGGTATATCATTCCGGTGCCATAAAAATAAACAATGCCGAAGGCACAAATCCGAAGGTGGTAAACGGTCAAAGAATCAAACATTATATCTTAGGTACTCCCATAAATGTTGAGACTAATATAATTGATACCGTAACCCCGGAGGAGTACATAAGGGACACTTTCCAGAACGTTTCAGACTCCGAAAAGGAATAGGTATGTGGTACGGTAAGTAAACCGACTCCAAAACATTTCCCATGATAATTTTTCTCTATTTTGGAATATTTAAAAAATTAGGAAAATTAAAAGTAGTCCGAAAGAGACACGAGGCGACCACAAGGGTGGAGGGCGTGCCCCCCTACCTTGTGGCCACCTCGTGTGCCCTCCGGACTCCGTTTTCTTGCACGATACTTCTTTTGGTTGGTAAAAATTCATTATATACTCGCCCGAAGGTTTTTGTTTCAAGCTGTTTTTCTGACACATCTAGATCACCATGACGTCTCCAAGTGCCCCCAAGGACAAGTTTTTCAAGAAGATCATCAACCCTTACATTGCGGAGGTGCTGCAACACCCTCAAACCATTGAGATGCGTGAGGGGGTGCTGCACATCCGCGATTTTGAGCGGCCGAAGAAGACCGGAAGCATGGAGACAAGACACGAAGCAATGGAGCAGCAAGTTTTCAAGTGCCAAGGGATGGTGGAACGTGGACTCAATGCTAATCACATGATGATCGCGGAGTTCACCAACAATCACAAGCTGGATGCCAAGAAGATCGGGGAGGCCATCTTCAAGCTTCACAAGAAAATCGAACATCTCCAAGCCCAGATCTATGACCTGCAAAAGCAAAACTGTGAGTATGAATACAGGTTTAAGAGGATCAGTTTGGCTGCAGATTTGAGGATCCCGGAGACTCGTTCATCTTTCTATCATGGTGAGCCTATGCCTTGGAAGATGGATGACAAGCCTACTTCATCAACAACTCCATCATCAGCACCTCTGAAGAAAGAGACATAAATACATGGGTATGGGCACTCCCCTTGGCAACTGCCAAGCTTGGGGGAGGTGCCCCAGTATCGTATCACCATCACATCTTTATCTTTATCTTTTTCTTAGTTTGATCCTTTTGGTTATATCTTGATATAGTAGAATAAAGTGTTTAGCATGATCTAGCTTTGAGTTTTGTTTCGATCTCTATCTATGTAATCAAGTCCATGAGTTATATAATATAGAGTAGTTTTGAGTTGAGGGCTTTGCTATTTTGCTATGATCTTGAGGGAATTAAATAAAAGAAAGAACAAAAAGAAATAAAAAGATCATATATTGATCTTATGGAGAGTAATGACTTCACATATAAAGAGTATGATGATAAAATTTGTTGAGAGTTGACAAACATAGTTTTGGTCATTGTTGCAATTAATAGGAAGTAATAAAGAAAAAGAGGCTTCACATATAAATATACTATCTTTGACATCTGTTGTAATTGTGAGCACTCAGTAAAATATGACATGCTAAAAAGTTGATGTTGGACAAGGAAGACAACATAATGGTTTATGTTTTCTTATATCCGGATAGAAGTTATATTGTCATGGATCATCCAACATGTTGATCTTGCCTTTCCATCTCATGCTAGCCAAATTCTTTGCACCAAGTAGAGATACTACTTGTGCTTCCAAACATCCCTTAAACCAATTTTGCCATGAGAGTCCACCATACCTACCTATGGATTGAGTAAGATCCTTCAAGTAAGTTGTCATCGGTGCAAGCAATAAAAATTGCTCTCTAAATATGTATGATCTATTAGTGTGAAGAAAATAAGCTTTATACGAACTTGTGATATGGAAGAAATAAAAGCGACGGTCTGCATAATAAAGGTCTTTATCACAAGTGGCAATATAAAGTGAAGTTCTTTTGCATTAAGATTTTGTGCATCCAACCATAAAAGCGCATGACAACCTCTGCTTCCCTCTGCGAAGGGCCTATCTTTTACTTTTATCTTCTACCCTTATACAAGAGTCATGGTCATCACCAGCGATCCTCTGATCGAGAGGGGGTCAATCTCCATCAATATCTTCACCAGCACCATATCCTCCCAAACCCTAGTTCATCTCTTGTGTCCGATCTTTGTCTCAAAACCTCAGATTGGTACCTGTGGGTTGCTAGTAGTGTTGATTACTCCTTGTAGTTGATGCTAGTCGGTCTATTCAATGGAAGATCATATGTTCAGATCCTTAATGATAATTAATACTCCTCTGATTTGAACATGAATATGCTTTGTGAGTAGTAGTTACATTTGTTCCTGAGGACATGGGAGAAGTCTTGTTATAAGTAATCATGTGAATTTGGTATCCGTTCAATATTTTGATGAGATGTATGTTGTCTTTCCTCTAGTGGTGTTATGTGAACGTTGACTATATGACACTTCACCATTGTTTGGGCCTAGGGGAAGGCATTGGGAAGTAATAAGTAGATGATGGGTTGCTAGAGTGACAGAAGCTTAAACCCTAGTTTATGTGTTGCTTCGTAAGGGGCTGATTTGGATCCATATGTTTCATGCTATGGTTAGATTTATCTTAATTCTTCTTTTGTAGTTGCGGATGCTTGCGAGAGGGGTTAATCATAAGTGGGAGGCTAGTCTAAGGAAGAGCAGCACCCAAGCACCGGTCCACCCACATATCAAGTTATCAAAGTAACGAACGCGGATCATATGAGCATGATGAAAACTAACTTGACAACAATTCCCATGTGTCCTTGGGAGCGCTTTGCTATATATAAGAGTTCATCCAGGCTTGTCCTTAGCTACAAAAAGGATCGGGTCACCTTGCTGCACCTTAGTTACTTTTATTACTTGTTACCCATTACGATTTATCTTATCACAAAACTATCTGTTACCGATAATTTCAGTGCTTGCAGAGAATACCTTTCTGAAAACTGCTTGTCATCTCCTTCTGCTACTCGTTGGGTTCGGCACTCTTGCTTATCGAAAGGACTACGATAGACCCCCTATACTTGTGGGTCATCAATGGCGATAATGGTCGACGCCTCATCTACAGGAAACTGCTCCCCTTAGTTTCTAAGCGCGCATTCATGGCGGGTGATGGCGTACATAAACTGACTGGTTCACCTCCTCGGCGCATCCACTTCATGCTATTTATTCTCTGCTCTTTGCATCTTTCCTTGTATTAATTTCTTTCACATACCGCTTTCATGGACCGCATATGTGGTAATTGTTGGGAATAATTTAATGTTTGTGGTCTACCCCCTATTCCTCTGCGCTTATCCATGGTGCCGCTCATAATTCGCATCTCTGAGGCTAGGGGTAGGACCTTCTTATACTGCCTTTCCAAAGAGTCTATCTCTTGTACAAATAAGATGCATAGTCGTTATAACTAGTTTCTGGGATAGAGTCCAGATCATATTAGCAACAACTATCATATTTGTCTGTTAACAGATCTACCCATTATGTCCCAGGAGCACGCGCTTGTGAGCAACACGTCATAATAGAGTGTAAATTTCTATAATTATGTAGATCAACATTAGAATTGTAGTCTAACTATATGATCTAGCTCCTTCCAATCATTAGTGTACCCGGGTAGTCTTTCCAACATAAATAGTATATTGTATTCCACTGATAATCGACCAACTTCCTTCAGCATATATTACTTAAGTACATTCCAATAAGTAAACAATTCCATGTTAAACATGTAAAGCAATTCCATGTATAGATATATGTATAATTCCATAATGAGGTATTCAGAATATTAACAATTCCAAGTAATTTGAATATAGTTACAGGACACAACATCTACCGCTTGTCCAAAACGATCATTCAAATATTCGTAAACCCATAGCCTTAACATGCTTACCAAATACCTCATAACTAATAGGCTTAGTCAAGGGGTCAACAACCAGGTTAACACTATCTTGAAAATCCAAAGAAATATAGAGTGATACCTTCCCTCAGTATGTTTCCTTGCTGTGACACTTAAAATCACTCGAGACTTTAGTTTCCGCCTAATTATTCCGGCATAGTTGTCCTCGGCGCCTCGAGTATTACTTCCTCGAGTGTAGTTCCACCTTTATAGGCACCTTGAGTATTTTGTTTCCTCAAGTGAAATTTCCCATCAATTATTTTCCATCACATATATAATAATATGATTAATTCCACATCGAGTCAAGTATAAGATAACCATGTTGAATAAATTTTCAAAACCACATATATATATATATATATCAAATCCAATCAGTAAATGAAGCTCCATTAGTAACCATGTTTTGAAAGAAATTCCCGACTTCAGTTAGTGAACCTGCACCATTTTAGTACTAAAAACAATAATTGAATATGCGTACTTGGACTTATTCCTCCTCGTCATCCCCTCAAATAGCTCGCCCAAGCGTCAGAGTCACAACGCATCCAAGGTATCCACACCTGCAGGGAGGAAGGTTACTTGCCCGGTTTGGCAGATCCAAACGTATGACTTTGAGCGTGGGACAAGTGACGACTATAGTTTAGGGTATTCCCAGTTGTTAAACCCTAAAACATATGTGCCCTTCTCCTTACATACAAATCCTGATAAAAGCTTCTATGTTAGAGCCCTATTAGGACACAATATATGGTCTAACTTGAATTCTAATATGAATTAGGCTCTTTAGCCCCTTAAGTATGCCCACTATATAGGTGCATGAACATTTACACATCACTCAGTCACTACTTGGTACGGAGTCCTAACAGGATGTGCCAATTCCAAACGCACATAAAGATCGTATTGGACGAAGTTCCATGATGTTAGATACTATGTGGTGTACTGTACTCGGTGTTAAACTCAAATTCATGCTTGATTGCATGTTGAGAAAGTGCCAACTCAAACTCTTCCATATTGGGATGTGTGGTGTCTTCTGTCATTGGAGGGTCGTCTTTATCATACTCTACATCTAGGGTATGATCAGCCGCATGCAACTCATCCTCCTACTCTACTTTAGACTCCAATTCGCCCTCACTCTTCCCGTCATTGCCTCCCCTCTCTCTCTAATCCTCAGGGATACATGTCTTGTCCTTTTCTTTATCCAAACAAACAATCACATTTAGAAGTGTAGATTAATTAGCTAAATACATATTAGGTACTAATGTGATTTTTGGCACGCCACTATAATATTTATTAGTGTTCAGATACTAGTTGCATGCCCCCCCCCCCCGCACACGGTACTAGTGGCCTTTTTGGCACATCACTACTAAACTTTTCCGTTATAGTGCGTATTCTCCTCATGAACAGCAACATTCTCATTTTCAGGTGCTCGCCTACAAAAGGGAGTATCCGCCCTATTCTTTGTTGTTATCAGGTTGGCCTTGCACATCACTATGCCATTGGGCCATATTCTCATTTGGCTCAGAGGGGTCACTATATGCGATGAACATTTGCACGACCTTTTGTCTTAGAGTGTTTCGCAAATATGTAAGCTAATTCTTGTCCAAAATTTATTTTTAGGTAGGTTTTTAGAGCATCTTCAATAGATGTGCAATTTCCAAATAACCAGGTGGGTACTGCTCTATGATTGATTCAACCAAATCTTTATGATTTTTCAAGTCACAATCAATGTCCTTCTCAGCATAACTAAAAACATTTGGCATCCTCTTCAGCATTTTTTGTTACCAAAAGAATAGCTTTCAACAAATAACTTCAATTTTGGATCCACTTGTAAATGAAACAGAAACCTATGCATGAGTATTGCTACTAGATGTACTCTCTACTCCTACCAATATTGGATTCAAAAATTAAGATTAAATCGGGATGCCACTAACCCATATGGAGACATTCGCATAGTCACGTCCAAGTTGGGACATCCATCCGCTACCGAATTCAAGGACCCACTCACCGGCGCAGCTCTACCGCTTATAGCGAGGCGGCCTTCCAACTCGCTGAAGTCACGCGAGCACATGGGCCGGCCCAGTACGCGGGAGGCCACTGCCTCGTTTTTGTTTATTTTTTCTCATGTTTTTCTTTTTATTTTTTAATTTCATTTTTTTACTTTCATTTATACTTACAATTATTCTAAATAAATATAATAAAACACTTTTTACATAAAGCATTTCAAAAAAGTTAACCAAGCATTTGAAAAATGTTAAATGTACAGAGAAAATGTTTCTCATGTATATGAAAGAAATATACTAAAAATATTAAATGTATGTGAAAAAAAATTGATCAAGTATTTAAAAATTGTTAATCGAAGCTTTTGAAAAAAGGTTAAACAATTATTCAAAAAAGGCTAATCAAGCATTTAAAAAATGTTAAATGTGTATACAAAAATATTGACCATGTATTCAAACAAAAATGTTAAATGTTAAAATCAACCATTTTAAAAATGTTAAATATCTATAAACATATGTTGAACATGTATTAAAAATCTCAACCTTCTTTTAGAGAAATGGTAATCAAACATTTGAAAAAATGTTAAATATTTATAGAAAAATGTTGACCATGTATTAAAAAAAGCTAGTATATGAAAAAATTTAATCAAGGACTTAAAAATGGATAATGTGAATAGAGAAAATGTTGACCATGTATTGAGAACATGTTAACCTCTATTTGAAAAATGTTAATCAAGGATTTGAAAAAAAAACTGTCAAATGTGTATGGAAAAATATTGACCATGTTTAAAAAAAATTAATCTGGTATTCGAAAATGTTAGTCAAGCATTTCAAAAAATTGAATGTGTATGAAAAAATGTTGACCATGTATTAAAAATGTAAATCTGATATTTGAAAAATGTTAAATGTTTATAAAAAATGTTGACCATGTATTCAATAAATGTAAATCTTGTACTTGAAAAACATTCAACGTGTATTAGAAAGATATATACCAAAAATGTGTGTAGAAAACAATGAAAACCAAAGAGAAAACAAAAGAAAACCAATGAAAATGAGAAAAAACACAAAAATAAAGAAAAATAAAGAAAAGAACAAAGCTAGTGAAAACGAAAAGGAAACATAGAAAACAAAAAAATAAAAAAGACAGCAAAAACAGAGAAAAGAACCGATGAAAAACCAATGAAAAAACAAGAAAACATAAAAAGCCAGTGGAAACCCGACTACTAGTGACACACAAACCGGATTCGCTAGGCCTGCATCACCATCGCCCTCCATACCCCCTCTACCTCTTGTGCAGTCACTACCGCATTTGCTAGGACTGCGGTGAGAAAAACATGAAATGAGACGAGTTGACGACAGTGTCATAAAAGGGCACATAAGTTAGACTAGGTGTAAGATAGGGAAGAAAAAGATTATTTGTACCAACTAGGGAGGCTATATTTTTTATGAAACATTGCCAGAGGGTGGGGAGTTCCAAAGTTGCATTGAGAAGAGAAGAGTTGATCCAGTTAATGAGGGAAGTTTGATCCAAAACAATACAATTATTGGTTAATTAAGAAAAACCAAATGAAAACCATATATGATTAATTCCACATCGAGTCAAGTGTAAGATTTTATATATATATATATATATATATATATATATATATATATATATATATATATATATATATATATATATATATATATATATATCAAATCCAATCAGTAAATGAAGCTCCATTAGTAACCATGTTTTGAAAGAAATTCCTGACTTCAGTTAGTGAACCTGCACCATTTTAGTACTAAAAACAATAATTGAATATGCATACTTGGGCTTATTCCTCCTCGTCATCCCCTCAAATAGCTCGCCCAAGCGTCAGAGTCACAACGCATCCAAGGTATCCACACCTGCAGGGAGGAAGGTTACTTGCCCGGTTTGGCAGATCCAAACGTATGACTTTGAGCGTGGGACAAGTGACGACTATAATTTAGGGAATTCCCAGTTGTTAAACCCTAAAACATATGTTCCCTTCTCCTTACATAGAAATCCTGATAAAGGCTTCTATGTTAGAGCCCTATTAGGACACAATATATGGTCTAACTTGAATTCTAATATGAATTAGGCTCTTTAGCCCCTTAAGTATGCCCCCTATATAGGTACATGCACATTTAGACATCACTCAGTCACTACTTGATTGCTTTACATGTGACCTACTAGCGACACACAAACCGGATTCTCTAGTGCATTGAGAAGAGAAGAGTTGATCCAGTTAATGAGGGAAGTTTGATCCAAAACAATACAATTATTGGTTAATTAAGAAAAAACAAATTAAAACCATATATAAACACAAAAAAACAAAATGATGACTAGAGCTAGAGGATGGGATCTAGATGAACACGTAGAGACGGAAAATCATGGAATAAGTTTGAGAAGGACACAAGAGCGCCAAGGCCCAAAACCACCGGATGCGTCATAAATCCAGCAAAAAGAGGCCTCCACCACCTTTGCAAGAGATCTCATCCACAACATGACTTGCAACCTATCTATGCATTGAATAAAGAACCATGGAAAACTAAATAGAAAACCGAATAGAATTTTCCAAACTAAATAAACCATATGCAGTTCTCTAGTGTATTTTTTTTAGGACCCGTAATTGTAGATACTTCGGGAGAGACCAAAGGAAGACTCGCTATAAGCGAGATATAGCCTCTGCGCTTAGTCACGCACTAACCTTGCAACCACGTCGGAGGCCGAGCACCCAGTTATGCCCATTGCCAAAGCACATCACAATGCCTGGCCCAAGCCATGTGTAGTTATATTGCCACCCTCCACCACAGCCGCACACGAGCCTGAGCCCGGAACAACGAGTCGCTTGGCCATTTGCAATCAACTCGCCACCATTTTGCCGTATCCATGCCTGATGCGAAGCCCTCTACAGGTACCTAGCCAAACCCATCAGCAGCCACACCATCATCCTCTCTCGTTGTTGTGCTCCCAATCACTCGCTCCACATCCCCTCCTTGGCCGCCCTTTGCATCACTGCTACCCCTTGAGCATGCGTTGGTTTTTCCCTTGAAGAGGAAAGGGTGATGCAGCAAAGTAGCTTAAGTATTTCCCTCAGTTTTTGAGAAACAAGGTATCAATCCAGTAGGAGACTACACGCAAGTCGCCTCGTACCTAGACAAACAAATGAGAACCTTGCAACCAACGCGATAAAGGGGTTGTCAATCCCTTCACGGCCACTTGCAAAAGTGAGATCTGATAGAGATAATAAGATAAATATTTTTGGTATTTTTTATGATATAGATTGAAAGTAAAGATTGCAAAGTAAAATAGATTGGAAACTTATATGATGGAAAATAGACCCGGGGGCCATAGGTTTCACTAGTGGCTTCTCTCAAGATAGCATAAGTATTATGGTGGGTGAACAAATTACTGTCAAGCAATTGATAGAAAAGTGCATAGCTATGAGAATATCTAGGCATGATCATGTATATAGGCATCACGCCCGCGACAAGTAGACCGAAACGATTCTGCATCTACTACTATTACTCCGCACATCGACCGCTATCCAGCATGCATCTAGAGTATTAAGTTCATAAGAAGAGAGTAACGCATTAGGCAAGATGACATGATGTAGAGGGATAAACTCAAGCAATATGATATAAACCCCATCTTTTTGTCCTCGATGGCAACAATACAATACGTGCCTTGCTGCCCCTGCTGTCACTGGGAAAGGACACCGCAAGATTGAACCCAAAGCTAAGCACTTCTCCCATTGCAAGAAAGATCAATCTAGTAGGCCAAACCAAACTGATAATTCAAAGAGACTTGCAAAGATAACAAATCATACATAAAAGAATTCAGAGGAGATTCAAATATTGTTCATAGATAATCTTGATCATAAACCCACAATTCATCGGATCTCGGCAAACACACCGCAAAAAGAATTACATCGAATAGATCTCCAAGAAGATCGAGGAGAACTTTGTATTGAGATCCAAAGAGAGATAAGAAGCCATCTAGCTAATAACTATGGACCCGAAGGTCTGTGGTAAACTACTCACACATCATCGGAGAGGCTATGGTGTTGATGTAGAAGCCCTCCGTGATCGATTCCCCCTCCGGCGGAGCGCCGGAAAAGGCCCCAGGATGGGATCTCACGGGTATAGAAGGTTGCGGCGGTGGAAATAGGGTTTCGTGGTGCTCTCGGATGTTTTCGGGGTATATGAGTATATATAGGCGAAAGAAGTCGGTCAGGGGAGCCACGAGGGGCCCACGAGGGTGGGGGCGCGCCTCCCTACCTCGTGGCTTCCTCGTTGCTTGCTTGACGTCCACTCCAAGTCTTCTGGATTGCGTTTGTTCCAAAAATCACTCTCCCAAAGGTTTCATTCCGTTTGGATTCCGTTTGATATTCCTTTTCTGCGAAACACTGAAATAGGCAAAAAACAGCAATTTGCACTGGGCCTTTGGTTAGTAGGTTAGTCCCAAAAATAATATAAAAGTGTATAATAAAGCCCATTAAACATCCAAAATAGATAATATAATAGCATGGAACAATAAAAAATTATAGATACGTTGGAGACGTATCAAGCATCCCCAAGCTTAATTCTTGCTCATCCTCGAGTAGGTAAATGATAAAAACAGAATTTTTGATGTGGAATGCTACCTGGCATAATTTTCTATGTAATTTTCTTTATTGTGGCATGAATGTTCAGATCCAAAAGATTCAAGATAAAAGTTAATTGTTGACATAAAAATAATAATACTTCAAGCATACTAACTAAGCAATTATGTCTTCTCAAAATAACATGGCCAAAGAAAGTTCATCCCTACAAAATCATATAGTTTGGTCATGCTCCATTTTCGTCACACAAGAATGCTCTCATCATGCACAACCCCGATGACAAGCCAAGCAATTGTTTCATACTTGAGTAATCTCAAACTTTTTTCAACTTTCACGCAATACATGAGCGTGAGCCATGGACATAGCACTATGGGTGGAATAGAGTATAATGATGGGGGTTATGTGGAGAAGACAAAAAAGGAGAAAATCTCACATTGATGCGGCTAATCAACGGGCTAGGGAGATGCCCATCAATTGATGTCAATGCAAGGAGTAGGGATTGCCATGCAACGGATGCACTAGAGCTATAAATGTATGAAATCTCAACAAAAGAAACTAAGTGGGTGTGCATCCAACTTGCTTGCTCACGAAGACCTAGGGCATTTGAGGAAGCCCATTGTTGGAATATACAAGCCAAGTTCTATAATGAAAAATTCTCACTAGTATATGAAAGTGACAAAACAAGAGACTCTCTATCGTAAAGATCATGGTGCTACTTTGAAGCACAAGTGTGGAAAAAAGGATAGTAGCATTGTCCCTTTTTATTTATTTTCTCTTTTTTTTGCCCTTCTTTTTTTATTTGGCCTTTCTTCTTATTTTTTCTCTTTTTTTTTATTTGGGACAATGCTCTATTAATGATGATCATCACACTTCTATTTATTTACAACTCAATGATTACAAATCAATACTAGAACAAAATATGACTCTATATGAATGCCTCCGGCGGTGCACCGGGATGGGCAATGATCAAGAGTGACATGTATGATAAATTATGCATGGTGGCTTTGCCACAAATACGATGTCAACTACATGATCATGCAAGTCAATATGACAATGATGAAGCGTGTCATAATAAATGACACGGTGGAAAGTTGCATGGCAATATATCTCGGAATGGCTATGGAAATGCCATAATAGGTAGGTATCGTGGCTGTTTTGAGGAAGATATAAGGAGGTTTATGTGTGATAGAGCGTATCATATCATGGGATTTGGATGCACCGGTGAAGTTTGCACCAACTCTCAAGGTGAGAAAGGGCAATGCACGGTACCGAAGAGGCTAGCAATGATGGAAAAGTGAGAGTGCGTATAATCCATGGACTCAACATTAGTCATAAAGAACTCACATACTTATTGCAAAAATCTACAAGTCATCAAGAACCAAGCATTACGCGCATGCTCCTAGGGGGGTAGATTGGTAGGAAAAGACCATCGCTCGTCCCCGACCGCCACTCATAAGGATGACAATCAAAGAACACCTCATGTTTCAAATTTGTTACACAACGGTTACCATACGTGCATGCTACGGGACTTGCAAACTTCAAGACAAGTATTTCTCAAATTCACAACTACTCAACTAGCACGACTCTAATATTACCATCTTCATATCTCAAAACAATCATCAAGTATCAAACTTCTCATAGTATTCAATGCACTTTTTATGAAAGTTTTTATTATACCAATCTTGGATGCCTATCATATTAGGACTAATTTTATAGCCAAAACAAATTACCATGTTGTTCTAAAGGAATCTCAAAATAATATAAGTGAAGCATGAGAGATCAATAATTTCTATAAAATAAAACCACCACCGTGCTCTAAAAGATATAAGTGAAGCACTAGAGCAAAATTATCTAGCTCAAAAGATATAAGTGAAGCACATAGAGTATTCTAATAAATTCCGATTCATGTGTGTCTCTCCCAAAAGGTGTGTACATCAAGGATGATTGTGGTAAACTAAAAAGCAAAGACTCAAATCATACAAGACGCTCCAAGCAAAACACATATCATGTGGTGAATTCAGAGGAGATTCAAATATTGTTCATAGATAATCTTGATCATAAACCCACAATTCATCGAATCTCGACAGACACACTGCAAAAAGAATTACATCGAATAGATCTCCAAAAAGATCGAGGAGAACTTTGTATTGAGATCCAAAGAGAGAGAAGAAGCCATCTGGCTAATAACTATGACCCGGAGGACTTTGGTAAACTACTCACACATCATCGGAGAGGCTATGGTGTTGATGTAGAAGCCCTCCGTGATCGATTCCCCCTCCGGCGGAGCGCCGGAAAAGGCCCGAAGATGGGATCTCACGGGTACAGAAGGTTGCGGCGGTGGAAATAGAGTTTTGTGGTGCTCTCGGATGTTTTCGGGACATATGAGTATATATAAGCGAAAGAAGTCGGTCAGGGGAGCCACGAGGGGCCCACGAGGGTGGGGGGCGCACCTCCCTACCTCGTGGCTTCCTCGTTGCTTGCTTGACGTCCACTCCAAGTCTCCTGGATTGCGTTTGTTCCAAAAATCACTCTCCCGAAGGTTTCATTCCGTTTGGATTCCGTTTGATATTCCTTTTCCGCGAAACACTGATATAGGCAAAAAACAGCAATTTGCACTGGGCCTTTGGTTAGTAGGTTAGTCCCAAAAATAATATAAAAGTGTATAATAAAGCCCATTAAACATCCAAAACAGATAATATAATGGCATGGAACAGTAAAAAATTATACTCCCTCCGTCCCATAATGTAAGACGTTTTTTGGCACTAGTGCAGTGCCAAAAAAGTCTTACATTATGGGACGGAGGGAGTAGATATGTTGGAGACGTATCAATCACCTTCACCCTCTACGTCACCATCACCCTCCATAACCCCTCTACCGCATGTGCAGTCACTATCGCATTCGCTAGGCCTGCGGTGAGAAACAAATGAAATGAGACGAGTGGATGATAGTGTCATAAAGGGCACATAAGTTAGACTAGTTGTAAGATAGGGAAGAAAAAGGTTTTTCGTATCAACTAGGGAAGCCATATATTTTTATGAAACCTTGTCAGAGGGTGGGGAGTTCCGCAGTTGCATTGAGAAGAGAAGAGGTTATCCCGTTAATGAGGGAAGTTCGATCCAAAACAATACAATTCTTGGTTAATTAAGAAAAACTAAATGAAAATCATATATAAACACAAAAAACAAAACGATGACTAGAACTAGAGGGTGGGATCTAGACGAACACGTAGAGACGGAAAACCATGGAATATAGTTTGACAAGGACACAAGAGCGTCGAGGCCCAAAATCACCGGACGCGGCATAAGTCCAGCAAAAAGAGGCCTCCACCAGCTTTGCATGAGCTCTCATCCACAACACGACTTGCGCCCGTCTATGCGTTGAAGAAAGAACCATGGAAAACAAATAGAAAACCGAATGAAAGTTTCCAAATCAAAAAAACTAGATGCAGTTCTCTAGTGTATTTCTTTTAGGACCCACAATTGTAGAGACTTCAGGCGAGACCGAAGGAAGACTCGCTACAAGCGATATATAGCCTCTGCGCCTAGTCAGTGACCTTGCATCCACGTTGGAGGCCGAGCACCCAGTTATTCCCAGTGCCAAAGCATGTCGCAATGCATGGCCCAAGACATGTGTAGTTATACTGCCACCCTCCACCACAGTCGCACACGAGTCTGAGCCCGGCACAGCGAGTAGCTCGGCCATTTGCAATCGAGTCGCCACCATTTTGCCGTATCCACGCCTGATGCGAAGCCCTCCACACCAACCTAGCCAAACCCATCAGCAGCCGCACCATCGTCCTCTGTCGTTATGGTGCTCCCAATCGCTCGCTCCTGAAGATTTTTTTAGTCGCAAACCCTTTTGAATTCACCAAATTTTTTAGTCGCAAACCCTTTTAATACCTGAAGATTTTTTAAATGTGAGAAAAATTTAAATTCCACAGACATATTTTTGAACTTGTGAAGTTTTTTCAAATGCACGAACATTTTTGAACTCTCCTGGCGGGGAGGACGAGGAGCAATGGATTAGTTTTTTTTTTTGAGCTAAAGCAATGGATTAGCTAATGGGTGGTAGAAAAGGCCCACCATACCATACCAGAGGGCTCTTTTTTTTTCCTTATGGTGGAGAAGAAGCCGTCTAGTGTGACATTTGGCCCAGGAAATAAATATAAATAGGCAAGCCGGTGGCATCAGCAACTTGCAACCCTAGTGTCAAAAGAAAAAGACACACCTGAAGCAGCACATGGCGCCGCCAGGCGAGAGCGGCGGCCCCAGCAACGGCGGCGCGCGCCGGAAAAACCTGACGGCCGCGCTCAGGCTGTTCCTCGTGTGCATGGTCTCCGGCGGCATCCAGTACATCTCCGCTCTAGAAATGTCCCTCCTCTCGCCCTACTCCCAGGTGCGTCCGCGCATCGCCGAGCCGACTGCTACCTCTCATCTGTTCTAATCTACGGAGTATCTACAAACGGACAAAGTCAAATTTCTTAGTACTGTAATCTGATGATGATGTTATATTCACGATGGCTCTGTTTATTTGCCTCGTGGGCTGTAGAATCTTGGGATTCCGCACAAGTATGTTTCCATGCTCTGGATTGGCGGACCCATCGCTGGATTTCTGGTGAGCGTTTCCATGTGATCGATCTCATCTTGTCTTCAATTTCCGTCGTCTTGTAACCAGGAACACTGAACTTGTGATTGCTGTCAAGCTTATCTAACGCCGGTGCCTGAGCAAAATCATCTCTTTAAGACTTCTGCCATATCATAGTCTTAACTAATCTCAACTAGCACAGACACACACACACCCACAAAAACGGTGCAACATTTAACATATCAATAATTACTGCCATTTTTTCCTTTCCTGGGATGTGAACCCAACTGATTATAAACGCACATTTCACAAGAAAGACATGACACCGTCGATAGATCATAACACTGTGCTACTTTTTTCCTAGGTAAACCCCATCGTGGGCTACTATAGCGACCGATGCACCATAAGGATAGGACGCAGAAGGCCCTTCATCATCCTAGAATGCCTCATCATATGCATCTCTGTAAGCTCATCAAAACTCATGTTCTAATTTCCATTGTACCGGCGATTTTGTTGGTAGCCAAAAAATCTGACTTGAACAGGGCATGCTCATCGGTTTCTCCGCGGACATCGGGCGATACCTTGGCGACACCAAAGAGAACTGCAGGTCTGTAACAATACATTTTTCGTTGGTTTAATATAGAGTGGTTTTCCTACCATACACGATGTATAATGTGCATGCTTTGATCCACCGTGCATTCGGATTTTGTTGATATATACAATACGATGAATCATTAAGATATGGCACTCTGAAAGAAGCCGAAACCTAATGAATAAACATGCTGAATACACTCTTGAAACAAGGGGGGAAATCCCAATAATCATTATGTACTAATAAGAGTTCTCATGTACGTACTAGCAGATTGGAACAAGACAAATTTTGCCGAAACTAGAAAACATGACATGATTCTGCAAGTACCGACACACAGTGGATGCATGCACACGAAACACGATATAACATGAATAGTAGAAACTCATTTCTTAGCTTGCATGTAGTCGACTTGCGTCCCCTTTATCTGATGAATGAAAACAATGTGTGTCGGTGGCGGAGCTAGACGGATTCTTGTTGCTAGCCCCCAGCACAACACAGCTCCGCCGTTGATGTGTGTACTGTTCTTCTTCTTCTTCAGCACCTACACTGGCCCTCGCTGGGCTGCCACGGCGGTGTACGTCGTCGGCTTCTTGTTGCTGGACTGCGTCATCCATACCGCACAGGCGTCGGTTCGAGCAATGATGTCTGACCTATCCGGTGAGCTCCATCCATCCTTCCTTTCATCATCAATTGTG
The DNA here is from genome assembly GCF_018294505.1 of Triticum aestivum. Classification (NCBI taxonomy): domain Eukaryota; kingdom Viridiplantae; phylum Streptophyta; class Magnoliopsida; order Poales; family Poaceae; genus Triticum; species Triticum aestivum. The sequence continues at coordinate 54,437,712 of NC_057814.1, read as the reverse complement.
TTGCAGCACTTGTTTCCCACTGAAATAACTAATCGACGTACCCGTTGTGTTGCGCCCACTGCAGCTGCGAATCATGGCCCTAGTATCGGCCAGGCGATCTTCTCCGTGTGGATGGCCATCGGCAGCATCCTTGGCTACGCGGCCGTTGCCTACGGAACATGGCACCGGTACATTCTAGCCTTCTTCTTTAGATCAGAAGTTCATGTCCTTCTTTTGGTCCTTACTGATGTGAATCCGTCATATGTATGCAAGGTGGTTCCCCTCTCTGAAAACTAGCGCGTGCTGCGACGCTTGCGCAGATCTTAAGGGCGCTTTCTTGACTGCTGTGGTAAGTCCGTCCGTATTGTCACCATCAGCCTAATAATTTCGCATGCATCCATTTCATGACCCTGATATTGACAAATTGGTGATCATATGCTGTATTTGTACATGGTTGATCAGGTGCTCATTGTCATCAGCACAGTAGTGACCATGCTCCTCGCTGATGAGCAGTCCCTCGATAATGAGGGTGTTGGCGGTGCCGCCTTTGCTCAAACTTGCGGGGGCCTCAACGCATTCATCGACCTCTTCGCGAGCTTGAAGAACATGAGTCCTGCCATGTTCAGAGTGCTCGCTTTAACAGCCTTCACCTGGGTACGTCCAGACTCCACGGACCAGAGCTATAACTATATTAGGCGAGTGTAATGCATGCCCACACCGAAGTTACTACGTGCTCTAACATGGATCCTTCTTGTGATCTGGCATTTGGTTGCAGCTCTCCTGGTTCCCGTTCCTGCAGTACAACACGGACTGGATGGGCCGCGAGATTTACCACGGCAACCCGAACGGGGTGGCTGACATGGCCGACGACAAATACAATGCCGGTGTCCGCGAAGGAGCCATTGGGCTCCTCCTCTGCTCGGCCTCCCTCGGGGCTACCTCCTTCCTCATCCCCAAGCTATGCCGCAAGCTGACGTCCAAGGTCATCTGGTCCATCAGTCTCTTCTCAGTGTTCCTCATCATGGCAGGGATGGTTGCCGTCGGCGTCGTCTCGACAAAGGGGTACAGCCCGTCTCTGAGCACCAGCCTCACCGTCGCTGGCCCCGACAATCTCAACGCCCTCGCGCTCACCATGTTTGCGCTCATCGGGATCCCACAGGCTGTGTTGTACAGCGTTCCATGGGCGGTCGCCGCTGAGGTCGCGGCGGGGGAGGGTGGTGGCCAAGGTTTGGGCTTTCTTTGTGATTTGTAAACATCTTTGCGTTCTCACTGCCCCTCTAAATTGCTCCAAGAAATAATTAACCCGATTTTATTGTTCAATTTTGACCAGGAGTCACCGTTGGTGCGATCACCATTGTCATATCCCTATCGCAAGTGAGTACTCCTGCTAGCTGTTTTTGCAGATTAACCTTTCTTGGAACAGAAATAACTTTCTTGTCATTGCTGCTCTTTACCAGCTGCTAGTCGGCCTCACCGCCGGTCCGATAGACGGGGCCTTCAACAAGGGCAACGCACCGGCCTTTGGTATCGGTGGTGCCGTCGCCTTCATATGTGCTATCCTGGTGGTGCTGGCGCTTCCAGATACCAAGGACGGCAGGGGGCTAAAAAGACTGTTATTGAGCAGGGAAGATTGGTCAAATTGAAATGAAGGATACCTATTTGTAATGACCAAATGGATTGGAGTAATCTTTGTAAGATAACTGTGATGCTGAAACTTTTTATCTTAGGGAGGTTTATGCAGTGCCTTTGATTCAACCCTTTGGTGTTACTGATATTGATACACTGCCATCTTTCATAGTCCTCGTTTTTTTTAACCCTACACTGCAGGGCAAATGCCCCACAGCCCTTCCACTTTATTAAAGTCATAATAATGTTGCAACATAATGTAAAACAAGTAGTTTAGAACAAAACCTACCTAAGGTGGTAAAAAGGCTAACCACCTCAAGAGAAGAGTCCCAGACAAAATGAGCACCTAAGAAAAAAAGACCAGCCCTTTTGTAGTCCATTGAACTGTCAAAATCTTTAGAATAGTCTATCCATTGCTCAAAAGGCCGGTTGCAGGGGCTGTTTTTGACCATTGTTATCTTTTGGCTTGTGATTTTCTCGTTACTAGTTTTGAGCACTGTAATAGGGTAGCTAATAATGTTGCTCATGAACTTGCTAAGTTGGCTAGATTTTATTTCACTTTTGACTGGTTTGAGGAGCTTTTGAGTGAAATTGGACCCCTCTGTTAATTTCAATGAATTAAGTGTTGTGTATTTTGTTTTTGTCAAAACCTTTGATATAGACGAATAACAGTAAAATGTTTCTCTTCTCTCCTCCCTTAATGGATGAAGAACCGACCCTAAGGTGCATATATATTCAGCTAAGTGCGTGTACAAGCACTTAACTAGGTGCATATATATTCAGCTAAGGCGAGGAGCTCTTGGGCGAGAAGCTCCTGGAAGCCAAGTGCCTGGGCAGGCACGTCGAGCGCCAGGGCTTCGAGCTCCTGTGCTTTGGGCGAGGCCAGGCACTGTGGGCGTGGCGAGGGGCAGCCACTGGACGCAGCGAGTTTCCTGGGCGGCGAGGGCCCTGGGCGCAGCGAGGAATTTGAATTGCTGATCGCGAGGAAGAAGCTCGCGGGGGTACAAATGTCTTTTTCGCCTGATTTGGTGCTGTTGGAAATCTGAAAACCCATCTTACACTTCGAGACGGAGGGAGTACCAGAAAGAGATTCATGATATTCCTCAACTTTCTGAGGAAGGAGAGAATCATATCTCAGTTTTGGTATTCACCGAAAAAGAGGTATATGGAGAAGAATAAAGCTCCGGGGCCAGATGGGTTCCCAGCTAAATTCTATCAAGGATGTTGCGTGTTTCTGAAACACGAATTAATGGCCATGTTTAATGATTTTCACAAGGGGTGAGCTACCCTTGTTTCATCTTAATTTTGGGACCATTTCTCTTCGCTGTTTCCTGCGGTGGTTTTTTTGTTTTGTTTTTATTCTGCGGTTTTTTGCTTCCAGATATTTTTTTTGGATTTGGTTCCTTTTTTCCTTTCAAGTTTTTATTTTTTGTTTATTTTATTTTATATTTTTATTTCTTCTTCTATTTTTGTGTGTTATATAAAAATTTCACCTCCTATTACAAAAATGTCCATCATATAATAAAAAAATGTTTCAGCATAAATTATGAAAAAGTTCACCATGCATTATGATAATGTTCATCGTGTATTACAAAAATGTTCAACGTATATTTAACAAAAATTTCACCATATATTAATAAAGTGTTCATTATGTACTTAAAGACATTCAGCGTATATGACAAAAATGTTCAGTTGTATTTAAAAAACTTTCAGTGTATATCACAAAAATTTTCAATGTGTATTTAAAAATGGTTCATTATATATTAAAAAGATGTTCAATGGTTGATTTTTTTTATGTTTTTATCTTCCGCTGCGCTTAGTTCTTAAATATTTGCACGCCCTTTTATTCACTAATAACCATCAGCTCAACTAGTAAGTAAGACTTACCGTCTGTCGTTGGTTGCGAGTTTGCGAGTTCGACTCCTCAATAGAGCTCTCGGGGCGCTTTAGTTGCGGGAAAACCCAAATTAAAACATTTATTTTATAGCGAGCCCAATTCCTAGTAAAATGATCATGTATCCTCGATAAATCACGAGTGGACATGCAGCCATGCGAGGCTGATATCACATCCGTCCATTGCGTCATGATGCATGCGTATTCATATCACTTGTCAGGTATATGCATTCCTCAGGATGAATTATTCTAATAGATGATGTATTCCCACCATCAATGAGTGACCGTGGCCCACCAGGCAGACTAGAGCAGCTCACTTATTTGTAGCAGGTGGTTAACGCCAACAAGGACCGCCGGTGTGCATTTTCAGCTGGGTGGCTTGATGGGTTGCAGGCCTGGGTAGCTTGATGGGTGTGCAGGGGCCATTTAAGTTATCTTGGTGTCCAATTAAACCGCTATTGGTTCCACTGAGATATTTATTTCCATGTCTATGGCACGGTAGAGGTAATTAGAGCTCGCGTAGTTAGTGACCGCGCGGAAATAAACATTCCATACTGATGGTGCATACATGCAACCGTTGTAGATACATTATCGGTTGACCATTTTCTGCCTGCGTCCTAGGTGAGCAAGCAGTACGTACTACGTAGTCAGGGCCGGTCCTAGGATTTTAGGGGCCCGGGGCGAAATTTGAGCTCGGGGCCCCTTAGAGCGTTGCCTTAGGGATCGATTTTGTAGGTCTTTCCCGCTTCCGTTGATCCCAATATTCAATCTCGCCTTCAATATCCGATGAAATTATTGTATACACTAGGATGCGGAATTGGAAGAGCTATCAAATTAACCATAATCATGGACTAGTGTCTTTTCTAGACTAGTGCTAGCATCTCCGTGTTCCATAGGACATTGCAAAGAACAGATGCAATCCAATCAATTTAATGGGAAAGCATATATACATTGCAATTAGAACCTGAGGTACGTAGTGGCTCATAGACAGATGCCACATTATTCTTTATTTATATATTTTTCGTAAGCGTCACATCAAGGTCCCTATGGAAGTGCCGCTAGTATTTGAAAATTAGTGCAGAGCTATAAAAAAACTACTATATTAACTGGACAAAAAATCTTACTCCCTCCGATTAAAAAAAAAGAGTGTCATATGACTTTAGTTCAAATTAGAAGTAAAGTTGAACTAAAGCCACTACATTTTTTTTTGGATCGGAGGGAGGTAATGACAATGCCTCTAAAATCTACAGTAACCATGCCCAATCAAACAATTATCAATGCCATATGACAATAATAAATAGGGAATATTGATTATCATTTATAATTTGTAATAATTATCATAGGAAAAGCAAAAGGAATAGGGCACAGTACCTTATCTAGAATCTACTTCTGCAATTGTTGATGGGGCGTCTTCGCTAAAGTTGCAGCGATTGCATGGCTCATGCTCAAGGGTCGTCCCTCGTCCGCCGTCGTTCAACTGGCTCTCGCGGTCTCGAGCCGAAGAGCCGAAAAGCCCTCCGAGCGTTCAGCGGCGGCGGGCGCCGACACCGTGCCTCGCGTGCGTGCGTAACTGATGCGCCTCTGGAAGAAGGTTGATTCGATCCATGATCGACGGCCATGCGTAATTATTACTCCATCTTGGGCCAGCCTCACGTAGTATTAATCTTGGGCCAGGCAGTGCGTTTTTTTCAGTCCATGCAGACGCACGCAGCGGCAGGCCTATATGGCTATATCTCTATATATCACGTACGTCGCTGGGTGGGGGCCCCTCCGGGCCCGGGGCGGCCGCCCCC